>NC_054856.1:622854-934282 GCF_016861625.1 Aspergillus luchuensis | reverse complement strand
TACCCAATGTCCCACCCCCCCTGGAGGATCCATCACTTACGAATGGCGCGCTACGCAGTACGGCACAACCTACTACCACTCCCACTTTGCTCTGCAAGCATGGGATGGCATCTACGGTGCTATTGTGATCAACGGACCTGCCAGTTCGAACTATGATGTCGACGCTGGCGTGCTTTGGCTCATGGACTGGTCGCACCGCACGGCCGACCAGATGTATTCCACTGCTGAAACGGATGGCGAGCCCGAGATGACCACTGCTCTGATCAACGGAACGAACATTTGGGTCAAGGAAAACAATGAAACTGTTGGCGAGCGCTTCCTCATGAATGTGACTGCTGGCCAGTCTTACCGCCTTCGACTTGTCAATGCTGGAATGAGCAACCTGTTCCGGTTCATGATCGATGATCACACTTTGACCGTCATTGCTGCGGATTTCGTCCCCATTGAGCCTTACAACACGACGTCTCTCAACATCGGTGTTGGTAGGTCATTACGCTCCATAGCAATCGAAGAGAAACTTACCAAGACCTATAGGACAACGGTACGATGTGATCGTCACGGCAAACCAAGCCCATGCCGGGTCCGACTTCTGGATGCGCGCCATTCCCCAGGAGGCCTGTGCCGAGATTGAAAACACTGACATCAAAGGAATCTTCCACTACGAGCAGCCTAATACTGTTGTAGCAACTCCCACAACAACAGCATACAACTACACCGACAGCTGCTACGACGAGCCGTTGAGTAGCATGGTGCCGGTGGTTGCTATCGACGCGTCTGGCGTCGGCTTCAGAAGCCACAACGAGGCGAACGTCATCAAGAACAGTGCGGGCTTGTACAAGTGGTACATGGGCCCAACCACGTTTAAGGCAGAATGGGACAACCCGACCCTGCTCCAGATCGCTAACGGCAACACGTCATGGACCAACACATCACACGTTGTTGAGGTCGAAGGCAACGGCAAGTGGGTGATTGTCGATATTGAAATGACCATCAATGTTCCTCATCCTATTCATCTTCATGTATGTTATTCTGGCCCGGATACTGCCCATTTTACACCCATTGCTCACATAATTTTCTGACAGGGCCACGACTTCTTCATCCTCGCCCAGGGCGATGGAAGCTACACGTCGAACACAACTCTGAACACCTACAACCCACCCCGTCGTGACACGGCCATGCTCCCCGCTCTCGGCTATCTGGTCATCGCGTTCAAGACTGACAACCCTGGAGCGTGGTTGCTGCATTGCCATATTGGCTGGCACCAATCCGAGGGTTTCGCGATGCAATTCGTGGAGAGCATGTCCCAGCTCAAGCCTATGATTGATACTTCTGCGCTCGAGAAGAACTGTGCTGCCTGGGATAAATATGCGGCTGCTAACAGCATTGAGGAGGATGATTCTGGCATTTAATCGGGAAGGGTTGTCCAGGTGGATGCAGAAAAAAACTTTTTCTTCACAGCGCTTTCCGAATACCACATGTATCATTAAATTGACCAAGGTTCAGGTGGGAATATTGGGAATTGTATAGGAATACTTAGTTTTGCATGTAAAAGAGCTTGTTACTCTGTAGTTTATTTGCTGTCCAGACCGCCTATATCGGATCCTCAACTCAGACTCATAATCTGACCCTCACCACGGGACGGAAATCATTCATGTGGGTCGCTTCAATATTACCTTGCTTCTACACTGGAGAACTTCAACGGTAAACCAGGTTTCGAATACTCCATAGTAAACAGATCTTTTCTCTCGGGTGGGCGAAAATCAGGCGGGAGCCGGATGTCGAAGTTTCTGAATAAGTACGCCATGACAATTGTTACCTCGGCGTATGTGACACTACACATCAGACGTTAGTGATATCGCATAAGGTGCTAGTTGGAAGCAAACGGAAGAACATACTTTTGACCAATGCACATTCGAGCGCCCTTGGAGAATGTACAAAGATACTGCTCCAGGGACTTCGCTCCCGGCTGAAGCCAACGGTCGGGATTGAAGGCGCGGGCGTCGGGACCCCAAACCTCTTCGTTGGTATGCATTGTGTATGTTGACATGGAGACAACAGTCTGCAGAGATTCAGTAAGATAATGTGCATTTAATCATCTGGTATCAGACTTACACCGGGCGGGATGACCAGTCCGTCAACAACGAATGGCTCAGCGAGGTCTTGGGGAACGATTCTCGGTAGGCGGCCAGGCACCGGCATGGCGATTCTGAGAGACTCCTTCACACAGGCAGTCTAACGGACAGTTAGCGAGGCGAGTAATTTGTGTGTTTGGGGTGTCTGTACGTACCAAGTAAGGAATCTTTTCTAGTTCCTGAAGTCGAGCCGCTGAAGGATCATCCACGCTGACGTCCACTCCTCGAAGAGCATCGACTAATTTGGAATAAATAGCTGGATTCGAGAGAATATGCATAAAGCCAGCAGTCAGAGTGGATGCTGTCGTATCAGCTCCTGCAATCAGGATGTCAACTGCCTCGGTGACCTTGTAGTCGTGCGGCAGGGAAGATAGATTTTCGAATACAACAGGATGAGTCGTTGAATTTCCGTGCACCTCATAGTGTTGGAGACAGTTTTTGGCAAACTAAGTAAACCAGATCAGGGAATTAGCATACAATGGTTAACTGGCAAAAAGATACTAGCTCGGGACATACCTTTAACATTTTGAGGACATTGACGATATTGGGATCCACCAATCCAATGACATTCATAGGGACAACCCCCAAGGCTTTCCGAGCGATTGGCCACTCCTGCATCTTCCATATGCTTCGCGCAACGGCGTCAAAGGCGACTAGGAACCAAGACCCAAAAGTAGTTTCGCTCTCTTCTAGCATGTTTGCTGATTTCGCAAAGGCGAACTCCATAATGACCTCAGTTGTAAGGCATCTGCCGTTTCCGATGTGTCAGCCGTGCCTATATCCTCGGTTATTTGGGATAAGTATGCCCTCGTAGAATTCCGATCAAAGAAGCTACATAATGACACTTACCTGAAAGCATCATACACATTAACAGTGTGACTATTCTCAAGTCGCCGGATCTTTTTCATCAAAATCTTCGCCTTCTCATGGATGATGGGTTCGAGTTTGAAGACACCTGCTCGGGAGAAGAAGGGATTCAGTAGACGTCGGCGCTCTTTATGCATTCCTTCATCGATCTCGGTAAAGACTGTATGGGGTGTGTTGAAAGCCTCATAGAACTCTGCATGCTTCGGGAACGGCTTGCTTTGACTATATATGACCTTGTACTTGTGAACATCGGTAATATGTAGCTCGTTGGGACCAATGCGTAGCGCTTGCGTTTCTATCCGAGATTAGTGATATTCCGACTTAGCACTACCTAACTCCCAAAGTTCATGCGATATCATGAAAGGCAGCGAAGATTAGGTGCCACTCACGATACTTCTGATGAAGCTTTTCGAGGTCCTCCTCGGGAAAGCCACGGTCGGTCACTCTGTAGATCCAATGTCGCGATGAAGCAGCCTCGGGAGGACCACGAAAGCGACACAACGGATGCCAGTTGCGATAATATAAGCGCTTGATGAAGGCGACCGTGATTAGGGTGGCTACGGCGGCTGTACAGATGATACCGAGCCCTTTGGATGCGGGTGCTTCTGCCACCTGCTCCATTAAGTGTTTGTACATACTGGCCACATCGGTCCACGTCAGTTGAACCGCCTGAGGCATCGTGGCTTCCTCGTAGGTTCTACTTTTAAATCGTGTAAGACCAGGGCTCACGACGAATTTATATAGACCGCATATTGTGTGATAGATCCTACAGTTGGTGAAGAGTGAACTGTCTTTGCATTACTCAGCGGAGATAACCCAAGATGCAGGCTCCACTCGGCTTGTTGTACTGGTATTTTGTCCACATCCCGAGTCTCAATGGTGGAGCTGCGGATAAAGTAAAGACCCCGTATACCAACCAATCAGGTCACAGTAATTATTATACCTCAATTGTAGACAGCTGGAACCACTTAATAGATTAGTAACAACAGATCCAATGAAGACAGCAAATCTCGGGTTTTGTGAATAACAGTGATCCAACCTAAACACCGGTATCCGCTTACTGACTGTTCCCTCTAATTATTTCAAGTAGTTATGAGAATAGTTGCCATTAACAATGGCGCAACCGATTACCGGGGTCCCTGTCTGCGCCGATCTCAAGATATTTTGTGCCCCAATAATACATTCTTATCTATCTATCTCCATCCTTCAATTCTCTGGGCTAATTGTGAGGATAGTCAGGGTACCAAAAGAAAGAAAGAAAGAGTGAAAGTAAAAGGACAAGCTGTATAGGCGAATTTATCAGGCTGGCACGATTCTGCGAGTTTTGAACGAAATGATTATACATAAAAATGTTGCCGTTCTTCTTTTTCTTCTTTTCCTTCCCCTTTCCCTTCTTACTGTTTTCCTGTTTCCAGTATCGTGATCAGACCGCCTTGGTTGATTGGTAAGACCCTCTTCCCTTTAGCGTGCTGGTTTTTCAAAGTTGGTATTCTGTAAAACTGGTCAAAGGTGTTTATAATAGGTAGCCATTGCTTTCGAATAGCAACCCCTGGTGAAGAAAGGGAACATATTATCTGGCAGAGATCAGCCTCATGGCACTAGAGCCGTTATATGCAAGATCCAGCCCGCCTCGTTTGACCACAGAGGCCCCATTATTACTGTCCTAAAATGGAAGACCCGCAGACACATGCGATCTTTCAATACATGCTGATCTGCTGTGCGAGTGCATACAATGGGCAGGTTTCACTTAGGTGATTATGTCTGCATAATTCAAGGTATGACGGAGATTGATCCTCGTATAACACAGAGTTTCAGTCACTAATCCCTTATTCGGGCGGTCTCTCTTAGTCTGTAGCTTCGAGCCGCATCCACTCATGTCACGATAGAGAGTTCCTTGAGTTGGTACCTGCAGTAGATCCGCTAGCGCATACTTATTTTTCCACCGCCAGCCGGGGCGTGATAAGCAGGGTGGGTTGAAGGAAACGGAAAGTGATGAGACGATCAGAAGTTCTTCAGGCCCGACCACGCCTAACGCTTAAAAGAAGAGCAGGATTACAGATCGATCGATATGCCATATATTCTACTGCTAGCAGCCAAAGCCGAAGAGTGACTATTTGGTGCTAGGAGATGAGTGGCCGTTCATAACCCAGTGTCTGCGCACGCACAGACCAGCGAAATGACCGGCTCATTTCGAGGAAATCTTGTTCGCATATGCTGAAGTAGCTTACGAAGTAGGGCTAAGTGATTGTTCCGCCCGGACTACAATCTACCCCACCCACAATGCTCTTTCACGACCGTTGAGCTTCTCATTGACAAGTATGGAGGCACGCTGACATCAAGTGACCGGCCGGCGTATCATTAGGGTCCGGTTCCTTATAATGAACTAAAAGGCTTATATTCCGCTCGGATATCCAGTAGCAGATTTGATAATGGTTACATGTCTATCTAACTATTAGGGGGCTAAATGGTCTTGGCTTTTGCCATCCCGATATTATGGGCTGGCAACTCCGGGCGGTCACAGTACTACGTAGGTCATTTATTTTCACCACTATCCTCGTGGTTAATTACTATATTCATACTCTAGCTGTTCTTGCTGCATGGACACCTACCTAATCCTTTAGATAGTGCCCGGTCTTCGCCCACGAAACAAAAATTTGACACGATGGCATTCTTTTTAGGGAGAAGCAAGAATTACGAATCACTGAATATATCTGCTAACCGGTGCGCACATTTGCCAGGCAGAAAAAGCCAAAAACAATCAATAGGTACAATAGGCGGGATAGATAAGGAGTTAGAACTTGGAAAGGTTCTTACTTCTCGTTCGGATTTTCGAGCTTGAATAGGCATGTATATCGATAACGGGCTATCTCGGCACACATCTAGTGCGGGCTCTTATGGACGTCGTGCTGAAGGTCACCGATGGTCTTGCAGGAAGGAAGAATTGAAGATCCTTTGGTCTGAAGAAAGCGTTCGAGGAATATATAACGCTGGCTAACTACTGTTGCTCACTGGATGGCCTCAGGAGCCAGTTCAGCCATAAGAAGACGAACTTGGTTTACACCCGAAGCAAATCCAACTATTTCTAATGGCAGAAATACAGGCGACATCGGCCAACCTTCAACAATAGACGACGTCCTAGCTTCACGTTCTACTAATGGCTGCCGCCGTTTATCAGCAACTCTGTATTCCCCATCCATCTGGTCAGTGCTTATTCTGAGCTGAAATTCGATCTCCTGGATGCGATAGTTGACCCTTAGGTAGTTCTTTGCGACCATTCGATAACCTGCTAATGATGGCCTTGATATTCATATATAAAAAGAACCTACTGATGTACGAATAGGACGATCTTCATCATACCCTCTTCGCACTTGTGGAGATCCTTGAGCCCGATGACGTGTGTCACGGGGCATACTAGGCCCAAATTGTACCGCGTTTATGCCGTCCTCTCCGTTACAAATGTGGAAACTATGATTTTGACCTAGGACACGCGCTCGTAATCTGAGCACATTGGAGAATCGCATTCACCACGCTGTGAGTGCCGCTGATCTAAGACTTCAATCTCAAAGCGCGCTTTCCGCTGGTACTAAGGGTTGGCAGTAAGGAAGTTTTGCAACTAACAAACAACTATAATCTACTACCCGAAGCCACTTGCACCAGTTGTGGATGCTGCCTTGAGGAGACCGATTCGGACTTTCCTAAATGTGGCAGCACTGCATGGCCTACTCGGGTCAGAAAGCCAATTCTCACTCTCACACACACAAAATGTGAGGAAGCATTGAACTTAATTTACCTCATATCAACTTTACCCTGACAGAGTGAAGTGGGCGAGATTATTGGTTCCATGTTGTGATGTATTGAAAGGCCGTCACGATACGCCTGAATGCGACACGAGTCAGTTGGGGTTTATATTCTGATCCACATCAAGTGAGAACAACTAACAGACACACTTATATGACCACATCTTACGGGCCTGTGTTGCAAGTTCGTCACTATGATACATAATTTCCTCTCCTATGTTGGCAATTGCATGTGCCTAGCGCAATATGCGGTGGATGCAGATACTTCTGTGGCATGCAGAATCGGAGGTAATCCACACCACCGTTGCTCATAACTGACTTATGAATGCTTGCGAAGCATAAGTGATATCACAAAAAGCGGGGTCACTCCTGAGATCGAGGTCATGTTGCACACTTTGGCCAGAGCTCGGAAACTAACGCGTGGTGGCTGGCTAGCAATAGACCCACTGATACCAGTAACTTCTCTATCAATTTGAGCTCAATGGCTACAACGTGCATGACTTGTTATCTCGCGCTTGCTTATTGCTCATCTGCTCAGGGACATGTTGTGTGCCAGGAAGCGGATGAAGGCGCGTGTCTGGGTCCGAGCTTGACAGCTGTCTCCACCCTAAGAAGGAGTCGTGTCTCTCGAAGTAGCTATTTAGAAATGATCCAGTACCGATTCGTCCATTACAGAGCTTATTGCTCCTCCCAAATTTGTCAGGGCGATCATTCTGTTAGCTCCTAGGGGGTCTATCCTTGTTTCGTGTATACGTGTGTATTTAGGCTGCCACGTTTAATTGAAAATTCTAGGGTTCTGCTAGGTAGCCCGAGAGTCGAACTTCCGGTATCCGTTGCGGGCCTCGAGGCATCCGGCCACCGAGTTGCATATCGCCCTCGTCTGGAATTATCATTGCTCCTCTCACATTATTAACTGGCGTCTCCTATTGGGCTGACACGCGGGACGCGGACGGACCGTAACACAGCGTGCAGATCGCCTCTCCACTCTATTTGCAGCTCAACGTCCAATCGATGCCATCAGCTGCAAGTCTGCCGTTTCATTCTCAACAGCCTCTTCACAGCCTTCTCAATATTGGTTTTGGCTTTAACGGAAAGTGAGGAGAACATTGGAGTACTTTAGTGAGCCAGAAGATTAGCAGGTGGACGAATTTGAAACGACAGAAGAAAGTATGAATGCTGGCAAAACAGGAGGAGCCAGGCGCATATGCCGTATCATCGCAGCACTATCAACTAGCATCGTCCGCCCCATCGCCTAGATTTAGTGGCAACATATGTCCGACACTTACCCCGCTTCCATCTCCATGCCGTTGCCCACACCTCCTGCTTGATACGGCGTCGTGACGCCAGTATGTTCGCGATTGTAGCTCAGGTGCGACCGACCCGAAGACTTATAATCGGCCCTTACCCCGGCCCTCCAGCATGCATGGCAACCAAATCAAAGCCTTCATTTAAGACATCATGCCTACTGTTCTGGCTCTTATCGGGATATCTTACCTCGCATACACCATTTGTGCTGCCATCTGGAACATCTACTTACATCCGCTCCGTCGGATCCCCGGACCAAAGCTATGGCTGGCTTTTCCCATCTTGCGCTACATCTCAAACATGAGAGGAGTACTAGATAGGGACATGCGAGCACTCCACAAGAGGTACGGTGGGGTCGTCCGCTTCACCCCGAATGAGGTTTCCTTCATCACCACCCAGGCATGGAAAGACATTTATGGCCACGGACATCGGCAGTTGCCCAAGGTATCAGGGTCAGCGAGCAATCCTAAGGACATTATCAGTGCAAATGACTCCGATCATACTCGATTCCGCAAGGCGATATCCCATGCTTTCTCTGCTAAGGGCCTTCAAGCCCAAGAACCGTTCATCATGGATTACGTCGACAAGCTTATCAATAAGCTGCACGGCATGGCTGAGTCACAAGTAGCCGTGGATATGGCGAAGTGGTACAACCTTACCACATTCGACCTGATTGGAGACCTCGCGTTTGGACAATCATTCGGTGGACTGGACTCAACAGAGTACCACTATTGGGTATCGACTATCTTTGAGTTCATTAAGGCCATAGCATTCGCTAAGTTCAAGGATGATTATCCCATGGTATTTAACGCCCTGAAGCGCTTCCTACCAAAACACCTCCTGGAGGCGAAAAGAAGACAGGATGAATATAGCTGGAATACAGTACAGACACGGTTGCACGATCAGACAGACCGTGGCCAAGCGGACTTCATGCAGTCCATGCTTCGTCACCGCGGCGACAAAGACGGGCTGACTGATGAGGAACTTGCAGCCAATGCAAGCATCCTTGTCATTGCTGGCAGTGAGACCACAGCAACACTTTTGTCGGGGCTGACGTACTGGTTGCTACGACACCCTAAGGAAATGGAAAAAGTCAAGTTCGAAGTGCGATCTGTCATGAAGACTGAGGAAGATATCACCGTCAACAATGCTACAGCTAAGCTTCCGTACATGTTGGCATGTATAGATGAGGCATTTCGCATGTACCCACCTGTTGCGGGCCATTTGCAGCGATACATACCAGACCAGCCTACTGAGATTTCGGGATATCTCCTCCCCAAAAAGGCAAGTCCCACTCAGAATAGTGAAATAACCAATGCTAATACCTTTCAGACCAGAGTATCTGTTCATCAGTCTGCTGCATACCGGTCGCCTCTTAATTTCTATAAACCCGAAGAATTTATTCCCGAACGTTGGTTGCCTGAATCGAAGAATGATCCTTCGTCGCCGTTCTATCGTGATAATCGGGAGATTTTGCAGCCATTCTCAGTTGGTCCCCGGAATTGTATAGGTCGAAACTTGGCTTATGCAGAAATGCGTGTGATTTTTGCCAGAGTACTATGGAACTTTGACATCGAATTGTGTGAGGAGAGTCGGGAATGGCATAATCAGAAGTCATACAACCTGTGGGCGAAACCTCCACTTATGTGCAAGCTCAAGGCTAGGGTTCATTGATGCTCTCACTTGGATGCGCCTGCGGTGTACAACAAGTCTTTCGCTCAGGACGATCAATTGCTTGATAGGGGTTTGGTATATAGCAAATTATTATTCGTTCTCAATTCGATGTTTCAGTACGCCTTAACTGCACCTAACGACTTGGAGTTAACCAGCAGGATTGGTGATTATGAGCCCGCCCGAGCTCTTTCCTGAAGCTCAACTGGACTCCTGCATGGAGTATCGACCCAAAATCTTCTCGTACTGTTCAAAGCCATGCCTTGAACTCTTTTTAGGTTGGTCTATGCAGATCCGGGGTGAGCTACCCCGAGTTCTCCTCACCCCCGCAAATGCGGGGTGACGGACATCCTCCGATACTTAAGCCCTGCTCTGTTTTCACTTCAATCTTTGCACCCGGCCTCTTTCCCACTGCATAGGGATCTGTCGCAATGTCTAAGCCAACAGAAGAGTATACTGAATATCACGAGGATACAGCGAAGATCCAAGAATCGACCCAAGATGCCATCTACCAAACATATGTTGCCAAGAGCCCCGAATGGCATCGGAAGATGACCAAGCAGCTCCTGCGAAAGGTGGACATTCATCTTCTTCCATTTCTGGTGGTGATGTATTTGCTCAACTTTCTCGACAGAAAGTACGTTCTGTCCAGCACTGGACAAGTCTACCGTAGACTGACACCTACCTCAGTAACCTTTCACAGGCCCGACTAGGCTCTCTCGAACAAGACCTCGGAATGAAAGGAACAGACTACAACCTAGCCACGAGTATCCTCTTCGTCGGGTATCTCCTCATGCAGCTGCCATCTAACCTCCTTCTTACCCGTGTGCGACCGTCATTATTCCTGGGGACATCAATGGCTATTTGGGGTGTCATCTCGGCCTGTCAGGCTGCAACACAATCATTCACGGGATTGGTCCTTGCTCGTTTCTTCCTTGGCTTTGTGGAAGCGCCATTCTTTCCGGGTGCAATCATGCTGATGTAAGTTGTGCAACAATAAGCCCATTTATGCAGTGCTAATGTGTACAGGTCGAGTTGGTATACTAGACAAGAGGTAGGCATTAAGCCAGTCTGACCTATAACAAGTTGAACTGACCGATATAGCTGAGTCATCGCATTGCGTGGTTTTATGCTGGAAGCTCTCTAGCAAATGCGTTTGGTGGTCTGATTGGAGCTGGAGTGCTCGGCAACTTGGACGGTGCGCATGGGATAGCAGGGTGGCGATGGCTCTTTATCATCGAAGGGTGCATTACAGTGGGAGTGTCACTGACCTCGACGTGAGTTGCCTACTACTATAGATCCAACATACTGGTTTCTGACCGGATAGACTACTGTTGCCTAACTACCCCGCTACCACCTCGTGGCTCGACGAAACAGAGAAGCTATACGCACAATGGCGACTCATCCACGACGCTGGAGAGGCAGACGAAGCCAAATCGAGTAACATCAAAGAAGCGCTTTATCTAGTGTTCTCAGATAAGCGAATCTATCTTTTCATCCTACTCCAGCATACGTCGCTCCTATCGCAAAACTTCCAATACTTCTTCCCCACCATCGTCGAGACCCTCGGCTATGGAAATATCGAGACTTTGCTAATAACTGCACCTGTCTGGATCGCTACCTTCTTCGTATCTCTTTTCGTGACATGGACATCTGGAAAGACAAACGATCGCGGAATACATATTATCTTGTTGATGCTTGTTAGTGTTGTGGGATGCATCATATGCACTGCTACGACGAACATTGGTGCGAGATTTTTTGGCATGTTCCTGTAAGCATCCCTCCATTGCTTTTCTCTGCTTTCTGGCATTCAAGCTCAATGGTAATGTAGAATGCCCATGGGCGCCGTATCTGCCTACCAGATTATCATTGCCTGGGTGGCCAACTCCTTCCCCCGCCCGCTGGTAAAACGCTCAGCTGCAATCGCAACGGCAAACATGATTGGCAACACAGCGTCCATTTATGGAAGTTATATGTGGCCGTCGTCATCAGGACCAAGATATATTGCCGGTGGTAGTGCTACGGCAGGGATAGCCCTGCTTGTTGCGATTATTGCTTTTGTCATTCGTGTTGTGCACCTAAGGATGAATAAGGAGTTGGATGCGGCGGAACAGGACAGGGGAGGAGTTGAGGTTGATAATTTGGAAGCGCGCAATGCTGGGTTTAGATATATTCTTTAAGGCTGCTCTTGGGAAATATCATTAAGAGGTTTTAGAAATTTAGATGGGGTTGGAGGCGCTCAGATGACGATGGGGATGACCTCATCTGCAACACAGGACAGATTGAAATGCCGCATCACCATATACTCCTGCAACTCGTGTCGTAGGCTCCAACATTCTTCCCGATGCTAATGCGATAGCCCAGGAGTGGGTTAAGCTTATTGACATGACGTGGACTAGTCTGTACTCTGTTTGCCAAAGATCTCATGATCTAGCTTCACTTATCCCAGTGATGTACTTAAATATCAGAGACTATCCAGATAGCTTATCACAAAACTTATTTACCCACCTCCCTCCTTTCTCCACATCGTTTACACAATCCTTAAAATGAAGTTCCTCCACTTAATCCTCCCCCTAGTAGGCTATGCCCTAGCCCAAACCTCCACCACGACTACCACCCTCTCATCCTCAACCTCATCCACCTCCTCCACCACAATCCAAATCTTCAACATCCTCCCCACCTCACTAACCTCCCAAACGACCACCCCAACTCCCTCAACCACCCTCGCTACCTTCGATGCGAGCATCATCTCCGCCTCATCCTCCACCACCATCCTCGCCGTAACCTGCAACGGCGCGTGTCCCATCCCATCCATCTACACGATCACCGCGGCGCCCTCCACCTACGTCGAGCACGGCACCTTCATCGGCTCCGCAAACGGCCTTACAGTGACAACCTCCCAAAGCAACGCGTGCAATATCACCTCCTCGACGCAGGCCGGGTCGTGCTCTGTCACTATTGGGTACTATGGGACTGTGAGTGGGGGGCAGAACTCCTCGTCTGTGGTTTCTTCGGGCACGTCCTATGGATCCGGTGAGATTTGGTATATGCCTGTTACTGTCACAGCGGGAGCGGAGAAGTTGGCTGCTGCAACGCAGACGGCTGGGGGTGGGGGTGGAGGGAGTGGGAGTGGGAGTTTGAGTGGTGGGGGGAGGGTTGAAGTGGATGGATGGGGTTGGGGTTGGGCTTTAGGGGTTGGGATGATGGGTGTGTTGGTTTGAGTTATGGGTTGGGTTGACTGTCTGATTGAAGGGTTGCAAAGAGTGTGAGTGACTGAGGAATTGGATGTCATCTTGTCTCTGTCGGGGCACTTTGAAATCTATTATTGGTTAACGTGTTGTGCTTTGAGATTCTCAAAGCTGGTAACATCCTTTCTAATCTAATAGGCTGGAGAGAAAGAGTACTTGTCCGTTCTACTTGATTTGTGGAAACTCCCAATATCCACACTACATTCGTCCATTGTTGAGAGCCTTAGCTTGTCCTGGCATGCGTGATCAATTGGTGTTGAATTACATATAGTAGCGAAAGCGGTTAGATCCCATGTATGAGGCATATGGATAACTGAAGATACCGAGATATGTGTTGGGTTCGTCGTTTCCACACATGAGATACTCTTTTAGGTGCTGGAAGTCAGTGGAAGCCGTCGTTATATTGAACTGTACGAATATATCCGCTTACAACAGCACTCATATTCGGTATTAGCCGGGTATACAAGCCAGTATCGTTTAACAGAATGTTGAATATGTACACAATCTCTGCCATATCTATTCATAATGAATATTTTACACTGCATCTCAATTTGCGCTTTCTGAAGCAACACCCGACCCATCGGAACACCCCAGTCAAGAAGAACAATTTATATAACTTATCGCGATGTGCCCATCTCTATATAAATCCAACTCATCCTGATTCCTTCGTCTTCCTCACAAAGAACTCTTGACCCTCTGATTTGACAATATCTCACACGGGTAAATAGACTAACCACCAATTGCTGTGGCACTGACACTTGCCGCAGCAATGGAGGCATCGCAGCCAGATGTCGCTGGCCCTCCCGGCGCACGCACCGCATGTAAGTTATCTCCACGTTCCATACCATAGCTAATTCTTTCAGGTGGAAGCTGTGCGATCCGTGGAAAGACTTGCAGTGTCAAAGAAGGAGAGACCGCCTGTACTAGATGCGAGCGTCATGGGCTCAATGAATGCGATGCGTATTTTGCAATGGTGCAACGCCTTAAGGATGAGAAAGAGTATGCCACAGCCACGTATATCCCACAACTCCCACTGACAAATGTAGATCTAAAGACAAACTTATCGATGAGGTCGCGGACCTGCGAGAAGAAATCAACACATTCTTGAGAAATACGCCTGGCGCAGTGTCCCTGTCTGATGCAGTTATCCGTCTGAGAAATCTTCGCATCGAATCAGGCCCCGGAGGTAGTACAGCGCCTGCGGAAAGTGATCTCATCTCAGAGGGTGTTGTCTCCCTAGAAGAGGCAGAAGGCCTGTTCAACATGTTTACTACATGTGTCAATCCACTTTTGTGGGATGGGCTTCTCATGCAACACGAGACTCTGGACTCTGCCCGCAGGTCATCGGCGATGCTCACGGCAGCCATCCTTTCTGTCGCTGCATTACTTGCTCCGGATCAAGCCGAAGTATACGAGAAATGCCACGAAGTCTTCGTGTCTCTCTCCCTTATGCGGAGGTTGATGGATCCTCACCATAATAGCTTGGACGATGTTCGCGCTTTGTGCATTGGTGCATTCTACTTCAAGTATATGGGAGAGCAGCTTTCTAGCGAGGCCATTCACATTTCAAGCGAGCTCAGCCTAGATGAAGCTTTCTATCGGTACATGCGGGGCGAGGTAGCCGATATGGAACAGGTTCGGCTGTGGTGTCTGACCTATATATGCGGCCAATACTTCACCACTGGGCGTGGTTGTCCTCCAAAGGACGTCGGATTTAAACCGATCTGGGATATGACGCGGATTCCCAGTCCAGAGGTTGCCAGTGACGAAGACCGAAGGCTAATCGCCCTCGCTTTATACTTTGATACTCTGGCAAATGCTCATGCGACCTTTTATACAGACTGCAGATATCCACTGGAAAAAGACGATATGGTGACAATACGCGCGTTAGAAGACGCAGTTAGGCGATGCCTACAGGAGTATCCGACTGGAACATTCCATACCGACCACCCTCACTCTTCTTTCCCGCAGGATTTGAAGAACGTTTTTCACGCCTTTGCTCAGTTTCAGCTCTACTCTCTGGCATTTCGTGGTATTTTTCCTTGTGATAATAGTCCGACGAATTTCGAAGCGTGGACATTCGAGCATTGCCGTACTGCGCGTGCTGCAATTGACGCTGCTATAAGAGTACTGTCCGTCATAGGAACTGACAGTGATCTATCATTGAATCTCCGCTATGTTCCCATTAATGTCCATCAGATGGTGGGATTCTGTGCTTCTTTTCTTCTGAGAATTGTCGGATTAAATATGGGCCTCGCGGGCAGCGCTACAGGTGACATTTTTCAGCTCAAGCTGCCTATTGATTCTGGGCGCATTGTCCACATTGGAATGCGGGTAGCCCGGTGTCTGCTTACAAAAGGTGCCGATCTCAACGAGGAGCATACGTGTAATATCGTGGGCACGAGTCTGATGAACATGTTGCAGATGCTTTCTGACTTGAATTGGGCTAGCACTAGCGAGGTACCAGTACACGGATGGGGCCAACTGCTACAGTACCCGATGACAGACATTGATGCGTCTATTGCTAGTTATCCTGATGGGACATTCGGTATTGGCTTCAATCACCTGTTGCCATACTGGTTTGAAAGACAGGAAATCATCTAGATGCATCATTAACAACTAGCTCTTTCTTTCTAGCTCGAATTGAAGACCCTGCGGTTACAAGCGTGCCCTGGCTGGCTCGCCATTCAACGACGCAGATTGCTTTGGAATTAAATAATCCACATCTAATGTGTTCAACAGGCCCGGATGAGCCTGTGATAGATCCATAATTCCCAACAATTTCATGGTCGTCTCTATTTCATCTCTCATAACTGCGACCGTCAGCATTCCCACCTTATCACTATCAGGTACGGATAACATACTCTCAATCAACCTCTCTACCCCCTCCTGTCCATAACACAAGCTGTACAGGAAATGCCTTGCCATACCAACGGCCTTCGCACCTAGACAAATAGCCTTGATTATATCCGTTCCCCGTCGAATACCTCCATCGACAAATACCTCCAACCGATCAAACACCTGCGGACAACTCCGCCGGATCTCCATCAACACAGCAATCGATGAAGTAGAGCTGCCAATCACGATCAGTACGACTCACCGCACCTCCTCAACTGACAATAAAAGGCAAAGAACTCACGTATCCAAGCTCCTACCCCCATGATTACTAACCACAATCCCATTCACCCCATACTCCATCGCCAACACCGCATCCTCCGCCGTCTGCACCCCCTTCAACACAATAGGCAGAAAAGTATTCTCCTTCAACCACGCCAGATCCTCCCACGTGAAACCAGCATCAATATACTGTCCCATTGATCTTCCCAACCCGCCTCCCTTCTCATCATTGCCACCAATACACGCCCCACTCATGGGTAACGGCGTTCTAAATCGGATATCGTGAGGATCCAGCGGGACCCGCTCATCGGCTTCCCGCTTCCCAGCGACGGGCGCATCCACAGTCACGAAGATCGCTTTCGCTCCGTTCTGCTCTGCGGTGCGGAGAAGGCGCTTCGATGCCTCTCTGTCTTTGTTTACGTAGAGTTGGAAGAAGAATGGGGTGTTGTTATTCTTCGTTTGCTTGGCTGCGGCGGATGTTATTTCCGAGAGGTGGTAGGCTGCGTTTGTGGAGACCTTCATTCAATCACACTCTTTGTTAGATTCATACTACTTAGACACCGCTGCTACGACAGTGATAAGGGAGGGATAACATACACACATCCCAATCCCATACCTCGCACATCCTCTCGCCAATGCAAGCTCGCCGTCCGGATGAACCAATGTCGCCATTGCTGCGGGACTCATGAATAGTGGTAAATCCATGCGACATCCCAGAATATTTGTCTTCATTGATACAGAGGTGACATTGCGGAGGATTCGCGGCCGGAGAAGGATGCGTTCGTACATAGTCCTGTTCGACTCGTGTGTAATCGTATCTGTCGCAGCGGAGGAGTAGAAAGCCCATGTTTTGGGTGTGAGGGATTGAGAGGCTGCTTTTTCGAAGTCCTGCGCGGATAGAATGGATGATAGGGGTGGGGGTTGTGCGGTTGTGGACATGTTGGATTCGCTGCTAGTCATTCTTGGGTCGATTAATCAATTGTGGTATATTATCATGGAAGGAATCTGAGTGCGCCCGTCAACTATATATTATTTTATTCATGAATTGAGTTTGTAGTATATCGGTGTAGTTCTAGGCTTGTAAGACGTGAGTCGGCGTCGCTAAAACTTATTCCACCAATCATATTTGCCGATGGCGGAGATCATTACCGAGATATCTTATCGATCTCTCGGGCGAGAGGTTTACTGTAGGAGATACGTCATTCGGAAGAGGAAAACACGAGTACAGCCTTGTCGGGATATGGTTTCCGATGAGTCAGAAGAATCAGAGATCTTAACTTAGGGTGTGGATTCCAGGTTCCAGAGAGGATTTCGTCTGTCAGGTAGTAAGTTTTCGAACTTTAATGCCTGTGTGTGCTCAAAAGCTTGATTTCTTGTGTTGAGCGCAGATAATAAGAGTCAATATAAATATAAATAAAAGGACTTGTATCTATATAAATCTACATGGAAATTGCAATGAATATTGTCTTCGATTGACTTCAGCATACTGCACGTTAAATACTCAATTTTTGTATATTTCATGAGCTGATACTGATGCTCTATGTGCTTACATACACACGCATACACAAATTAGTCCATTGCGATTGACTTGGTGGATTCCCCGTATGCTATCCATTGTTCAGGAACAGACGCTGGTTTTCACCATCGCGCAACACGTCAAGCTACAGCTGAAATGAACCCTATGAAGAGATGTCCAATATGAGCTAGCCACAACTCATCTAGGCTACTCACAGCCCTTTCCTGCTTCGCGAGAAAGGCCAGCTAGATTCTTTGGGACCGGTGCTGTTTGATCTGAGAGATCAGTTGACTCTGGATTGTGCTTGATAGATTGTCATATTTCGTTCCAATACAGTAAGTATATATGCCCATGAGCATGCTGCCACCCCATTTCTCATAATAACATAACAATCATTCTCGCACAAAAATCATCTATTGTTATAAACGAATAGTCATTCGAAGAGTAATGTCCAAAATAAAACCAAGAAGAGACGCTCCCAAGCCAAACCAAAAATAACCCAAGAGATTCTAAACCCATCATGCTCTGGTCAAGTATGTACACTCCCCTCTCATCTTCTCATATGTACAGTAATCCCATACTGCCAGTCCTGTTTCCACTCTCTCTTAAATCTCCATCTCTCAAACGATCTACTCCAACTTCGCCCCCTCCACAACCCTCGCATACCGATACGTAGTAGCAGAATAGAACAAATTCCCAGCCAAGCTCTGCACCACCGCCTGAGCAATGATATTCTGCGTTTCTGTAGTCGCCGCATCCATCCTCAGCCGCTGCTGCTCAACATGCAACTGACGCTCCACATCGAGTAGAATGCGGCGCAGGATTCCCTTCGCCGTGTTATCCCCGACCATCATGTTATTTTGCAGCACACGGACGCTGTTAATCATGGTGCAGCCGCGGGTGTTTAGGTCATGGAGCTCCTTGGCATAGCTGTATAGGTCGTTGGTTAAGGAGGCGTGAATGAGGTATAGACGGCGGATGGTGGAGAGGCCGGCGATTTCGGTCGCGGTAGGGTGGACGTTTGTAGTGAAATGTATGGCGGCGTGGTCAAAACTGTATTCGAGACGTTGTTAGTGATGCATTTGACTAAGGAAGGGCCGGGGCGTTCCTACTCAGCGGCGAGATCATCCATGCGGTATTCTACATAGTCTTGGAGATTTGTGTAGTTTGCCATTTGGTCTTGGTCTTTCAGGATATGCGAGCGGGTATGTTGAGACCAGATCTTCAAGCCCTGGAGGAGCTCCAGTCCTGAGATAGGATCTTCGGTCAAGACTTCTTTTACGAATTCGCGCAGAATACGTTGTCTCCAGGGGAGACCGGGCTCAGCATCTCCTTCCGGCGGGGGTGTTTGCGGTAGCCGGTCCGATTGTAGAAGTAGATCCAGAAAGGTTTCTCCCTGTACGGTATCACCAAGTTAGTAAGATAAAGCACCAGGTAAAAAATCTTGCACGGAAAATTTTAAATTCGGAAGGAAGCAACATGAAACATACAGCATCAGATCCGTCATGTGCCTCCACCACATCTAATCCACAAGTTAGCTCCTCCAAATCCTTCGCTGCTTGACCTCGGATAACTCCAAACTGGTAAGGGTAGATAGGTAAACATACCATCATGCAGAAAAATCAACAAAATGGCCTTAGCCATGATCCTCGCACGCGCCACATTCGCTGCCGGAAACATATAAATAGTCCCCGTCACCGCCGTCTCAAGCACCTCATGCAACTTCTTCTGTGGAAGAGCATCTGGCGATGCTCCAAGCTGTGTACTTAAGAGACGACCACCACTCTTATCTTGACTTTGTGAGCGGCTCTGGGCCTCTTTCTGTATCTCGGAGACAATCTCGTCCAACAGTTCGCGGGCGGATTGCTCGACTTCCCGCCAGTGCTTGCATTGTACAGCTGCAGGGAAGGAGGTTGGCCATGGGACTCGGAGGTCTGTGGGCTGGATGTAGACGCATTCGTCGTGTGGGGGGTGTTGGAGGCATTCGCGGAGGTGAGGGAAGAAGTCGGATGAGGTGGGGACGTCGTGATCGGCGGGAACGGGGTCGAAGGCATAGTGGATAGACCGGATTAGGGGGCTTGTTGACTTTTCCCGATTGCCTTCTGTGCACGGGGGAGGTGTTCCTGTAATGGATTTGAGGATGCTGGGCAGGATCCATGGCTTGCCCATGGCTTCAAAGAACCCTTTTTGCCATTGGTGGTTAGTCTTTGGGTGACATTGGGCCTGTAAAAGGGAACCTAGGAATATTCGCACCTGATAGCATAATGAAGTTGTTTTTGATGGAGGAAAAGGAAAAGCAAAACTTGGTATTGTCGGTGCCTATCGAACTACTCATATCGCTTGATATTGATCCAACTTATATACTACGAAACATATTCGGCGGTTCCCAACATCGGGTACAGAATGCCCCGCGTCCGAGGGTATATTCAGTAAGCCTGTTTATCGGGAAATTGACACCTGCATAGTCCATTTCGAGAAGGTAATACGAAGCAATGCCACGAGGTGTTCCTCAAATGCTTGTTTTCGTGTTCATTAATTAATGCTGGGGCCAAAACGTTCGGCACTAATGCTAGCGTGCATTGTATTGTACGGTATCATTATTCTCGGCTGTTGTCCGCACCTCGTGTCTTACCATACAACAATACGGCCATTACCCGTTTTCGGCAACAGTCTCTTGCTAAGCCTCTGCCATAAACATTCAGTTACTGCATGTGCACCGCCCGTACCTTGACCCTGACACCCTGGGTGTCAGGTTTCGGCTGGGGAATCGTCCAATCGAGCATAATCTTCACATCATCGACTGTTGTCTCAAACAACTCCATATCAACCCTCGTCGCCAAAGCCGCCGCCATCAAGTACAACTCCGCATACGCAAGAGATGTTCCAAGGCAGTAACGTGTTCCCGCCCCAAAAGCCACGAGGCTGCGCTTCAGATCCATGCGGATCCCCGATCCGTCCTCTAAGAGCCATCGCTCAGGAAGAAAGGCCTGTGGGTCAGGGAAGCGCACAGGATTGTAGTGCTGGAAAACGGAGATTGAACTTAGAGGTGTGCGGGCAGGGATCGTCCAGTTACCATAGCTGAGACTTGTGTGGGCCAGCCTATGTGAACGACCCGAGACTCCACTCTGCAGGCGCAGCCCCTCTAGAATACAGGCATTCAGATAAGGCAGCTTTTCAAGCTCTGTCACAGACGGTAACGGGTGTTTGGGGTCCGGATAGATACTGGCTAATTCAGTTCGCAAACGCTGGAGCCTGGTAGGATTTGCCAGAAGATGATACCACAAGACCGCATTGACCTTGGCCGGGGTCTCGCTACCCGCGATAAGAAGAATTGCGCCCTCCTCAGATAGCCGCTGTAGGGTTTTTTCTTTCGGAGGCAGCTTGTCGCTGTCGCGAAGGGCTTCAATGACAGTGGTGGCCTTGCGGTCCGGGTCAGAGTAGATACCACGATAGGCGAGGACGTCTTCGGTTTGCTTGCGGATACGCTGTAGCGGAGTCAGCTGAAACTCCCAAATGGCTAACAGTAGTGGTAACACCTTACCTGTTTCCATCCCATCAAGATTGACAGGTCAGGGGTGATCCACTTGGAGATGATCGGGGGTAAAAGGTCAACCAGTCGCACTAGCAGCGGGAAGGCACGAACGATAGGAAGGGCCCGCATAATGTGAAAAACGGTATCACGCCATTGGGTAGCAAGAGCCTCGTCAGCCAAAAGTCCAAAAGGCTGACCAAAGCTATAGCTAGTGAGGACATCCATGGTGGTAGCAATCGACCCCAAAGTAAGATTGAATGGCTCCTGGGCGGCATGAGCGCGGGCGATGTTAGCGCAGAGCTGATCCACACAGGCCTTGATACTATCTTCAAGGCCCAGTGTGTTTCGCTTGCTAAAAAATGGGGCCAAGGCGTCACGTCTCATACGATGATGAGCATGTTCCACGGTAAAACCGGTGGCGTTGTTGCAGTCCGGCGACTTGGTGAACTTTTCGTACTTGTCTCTCTTTTGAGGCAGCGAGGCGTAGATGACATTGTAGAAGTCTGGATCAATGCAGTGCAATTCGTACGGGCTCACACGAACAATCGGTCCGTATTTCTGATGCATCTTCTCAATCTCCCACATGTATGTGCCCTTCTTGACCACGTCATGGTAAAACTCCACCCACGAGGTCAACGCGACAATCTTCGGCCCGGGAAATGCGGCCAAGGGGCTCAGATACAGCCGCCAAATGGCTCCGTAGATTGTCCAGGCGAGGACCGAAAGTGCACCCCAGGTAAGGAAAGACAAGGAATCTGATGACATTGCGATAGATACTGTTGTGCTTGGTGTCCTGAGAGAACGGGCCGACAGCAGAAGACTCTTTTATCCCTCCGGACCCCAACAATAGATTGGGGGCCCAGAGGCGGAGTACACTCGTAACCGACAAAGCTTGGAAGTTGGAACTCCTCCATAAACCTCGTGGCAATACAAAATAAAGAAGGATTCGGCCCCCACATTAGTGTCGATCCTGGCGGCTAGGGCTCCCAAGGCATACCTGCTGTCCTTGCTTATGTCAATATACATGGGGCCAAAATGCAAGGCAGGATTTGCACTAATTTTGATTCAGGTTACCTGTCAAATACCGAATATTATGTGCAGATGCATGACAATTACCATCAAGGGACCAGGCAGATCGGAGGCCGAAACGTAACAACACGAAAACGTTCCAAAACAGCTTTTATAATTATAAGAGCTAGCTCCTCCGTCTTACCCGAGGAGGAAGCTTCAATTCCATTCAGGCCGAGTATTCCCATCATTTCCATATAAGAAAGGAAAGAAAAACATGACGCTAAATCGAGCCGAGCATCCCATCCATGCGGAGCGGACTGTCCGCATTGCATGTATTGGGGCCGGAGTGGCTGGTCTCTGCCTTGCATACAAGCTACAACGATCTTTTCGTAATATCGAATTAGTTGTCTATGAGAAAAACAAAAGTGTCGGGGGAGTCTGGTACGAAAATCACTATCCTGGGTATGTAGTACTACATCCCTGTCCCATTGCATAATCCCATGCAACTGACCACCAAACCAGAGTTGCCTGCGACGTCCCAGCCCACAACTATGTCTATTCTTTCGAGCCCAATCCCAACTTCCCGGCTGAATATGCGCCGGGAAGCTCAGTGCTGCAGTACCTCAAGGACTTTGCCACAAAGTACAATTTGAATCAGTATGTGCGCACCCAGACTAAGGTCACATCGGCCGTGTGGGATGAAGCCAAGGGTAAATGGGGCATCGAGCTCGAAGACCTCGCCAACCAGCAAAGCCTGACCGACACGGTCGACATACTCATCAATGCCAGTGGTCCATTGAACCGATGGAAGTGGCCAAGTATCCCTGGCTTGAACGAGTTCAAGGGACGCCTGGTCCATAGCGCCAATTGGGACGACGGCTATGATGTTTCTGGGAAACGAATTGCCTTGATTGGAAACGGGTAAGCTACTAACCATCACCTTCCTCTGCTTGCTCTTCAGCTAAAAATACACTCCCCCAACAGCTCCAGCGGCCAGCAACTCCTCACAGCTCTCCAACCACAAGCCAGCCAACTCCTTCACTTTATCCGCCAACCCAACTGGATCGTGGGTCCCTTCGGCGGAGCGCAGCAAACATACACCCCAGACCAGATCACAGAGTGGACTAACGACCCATGCCATCTCCTCACAAAGCGCAAACAAATTGAGACAGTGATCAACAGCACATTTTCTACTTTCCTTCGTGACAGCCCACTCCATCAAGGCATGCGCCAGTACCTAACTCAAACAATGGAAGCAACCTTAAACCAGCACAACCTTCCCACCTCGGAACTCCTCCCCACCTTCGCCCCAGGCTGCCGTCGACCAACTCCCGGAGTCGGCTACCTCTCAGCCCTCAGCCAGCCCAACACCACCCTCATCGTCGGAGAAATCACCCGCATCTGCTCCGACGGCCTCATCGATAGCACAGGAACCCACCACGCCGTGGATGCCATCATTTGCGCCACCGGCTTCGACACCACCTGCATCCCGTCCTTCCCCTTGATCGGCAAATCCAACCAATCTCTTGCGAACCTCTGGGCCGACGACGTCCTAGACTCCTACTTCGCAACCACTGTCCCGCACATGCCCAATTACGCCATGTTCGCGGGCCCCTTTTTCCCTTCCATCAGCGGGAGTTACCTCCGCACCGCCGAGATTCAAGCCGAGTACATCTGCCAGTTGATCGACCGCTACCAGACGGAGAATATTCATGCGTTCAGTCCGTCGCGCGCTGCTAGTCGGGCTTTCACGGCTCATTGTCGTAAGTTTTTGTTGGAAAAGACCGTCTGGGCGGATGCGTGTCGCTCGCATTATAAGGCCGATGGCGATAGTGCCAGATTGTCGATGTGGCCGGGGAGTAGTTTGCATTTTGCGGATGCGTTACGTGAGTTAAGGGCTGAGGATTATGATTGGGAGTATGTTGGTGGAGATCGGTTTGCTTGGTTGGGGAACGGGCTCTCGGCTACCGGGGCTGATGAAACAAGTGACTTGGCGTGGTACTTGGGAGATCGGGATAGTGGACCGCTAGGGAGTAGGGGTGCCAGGCGGAGGGTTCTGACCAAGAGTGGGACTTTTGGGGTTGGGGAGCGGGAGAAGTTGCTGCAGGGGAGACCAGCTGACTGATCTATGTCACTTTAGTCGATGCTGTATATAAAGTTAACTATAACTAAATTGTCATGCGAGAGGATATTGGTGTCATATTTGCGATAATGATATATATTTCACACTACCCGTGGATACTACCATTGACTACTGGTATCTCCTTTACCATCAAATCAACTATACAAAACATAAGTCATAGACCAGTTTTTTTAGCCATAGGCATTAGTAAGTAAATCATATTCCGGTCAGCCCCTTTTCATAAATGAGGACTGTGTCACGGACAAGTGCACTCAACAGAGCAAGATCCTAACCAAAGTCACCTGGAATATTCCATCCGACCCATACAGAATAATCCAACCAATTTTTAGTAAACAAAAGTCAATTGAACCAACTCGAAGCTAATCATTATATACAATTTTGATTCAAAATTTAGAAATCCGTCTGATCCACCAGCCCCTCAAACTCATTACAAATAGCCAACCTCTCCTCGCACGCCTTGCGCATCGCAGCAATAGCATCCTTGCCAATGGGCAACCGCAAAGGCAACTGCTTCCCCTCAAACTTTCCCGTTCCCTTAACCGCCTCGACCACCACCTTCGCCGCTTTCTCCGGATCACCCTGCTGGTTGTGGTTGGCAGCCGCACACCCAGCAACCACCAGACCCCGGAGCTCTTCATACTCCGGCAGCGGACGAGGCGCCCGGCTGTAAAAGTTTCCAGGGTTCATGACCTCTGTGCGGTAGTAACCATAGGTGAGTAGTGAGGTGCGAATGCCGAATGCCGCCAGCTCCAGAGCCAGGTTGGGCACCACCACCTCCAGGAGACCCTTGCCGCCTGTGTAGCATGATGCACCAGGCGCACCGTAGTAGACTCCGACGCTGCTAGTGAACAGCACGGTTCCGGATTTTTGGGCGCGCATGAGTGGCAGGAAGGCGCGGGATACGTTGAGGGGACCGAAGGCGTTGGTGCGGAGGGCGTCAATCAGGAAAGGCTCGCTGGGAATTTATTAGTGGGGATTCAAGACAGTATACGAGGAGTGGGGGGAGAGGGGCAAGCTAACGTGATTTCTTCGACAATACCAGCGTCAATGTATCCAGCGTTGTTCACTAGGACATCGACTTTGCCGTAGATCTCCCAGATCTCGCGCGCCTTGGCATCCAGTTCTTCTTGGGGCCGGCTCACGTCGAGCTCGACCACTGCGGCTCCGGCTTCTTTGAGAGCCGAGAGACGGTCGGCACCGCTGACATTGTTGCGGGCGCGAGCAGTGGCAATGACTTTGTCTCCCTGAATTTTCGTCGGTCAGTAATTGGTACAAGTGTGAGGAAGAAATTGGTGGGGTGGGTGCTCACCTGGGCGAGGATGGCGCGGACTAGGGCTTCGCCGATGCCGGAGGAGCAGCCGGTGACAACCCAGATAAGAGGTTGGCTGGACATTGTTTAAGTATGGTATGTGTATGATATCTGGTATATAGGGAAGAAAGGAAGGGGTGTAATTGAGGATAGAGAGAGCAGCAGGAACGGATTGAAGGAGGGGGAGAAGAGCAAAGATAATAAGTGGGGGAGAAATGTCAGTGTCCGCTTCTTCCGTTGTTTGTGTTTTGGACCCCACGCAGCGAAGCCTCGCTCTCTCGCACTAAGCATTGACTAGTAACGTTTAGTGTACACTTGTATCGCCAGTCACCAGTGATCTGCAGGGGGCCATAAAATCTTGTCTCAATGCTATTTAGTGCTTACTGTCTGTCAGCCTACAAGGCTACAAAGTTTCCTGAGATCCACTTTGCCTGGTAGTGTAACACAGTAGATACTAGATGCAATACCTTCTTAGTTATTTATCGCCCCCGCCTGCTCCATCAATTCAAGTCTTACCCCTCAATCATTCCACAATCTCCCAGTTCTCTTTTGCCATATCAGAACTTGACCGAACACCGCCACTTGGCCCCAAACCACTATCCAAACTCTCAATTCCCTTGGTTTTCGAGATGTCCTGGACACAAGTCTCCCCGAACCGATACGAGCGTCCCTTCGACTCCATCGAGTCATTCTACCGCATTGTTGCTGCCGCCGGTGCTCCGCTCAACAAAGAACACTACCTAATCACTTGCACTCTCCAGCTGCACCCACCTCTACCTCCCACCAGTGCAATTGAGCAAGCCTGGAAAGCTCTCCGCCATGTCTACCCTCAATTGGCCGCTGAACCCGAGGCAGACGGCAACGGCAGCCAGCGCTTCGTGTATGAAGTCATCACCTCTACTACCCAACTCGACGCGTGGGCCCAAGAGACCTTCCACATCGACACCAATCGAACTTCAAATGACCTCTACGAGCAGCTAACTCCCTCACCACGCGTCCATCTCTACTACCTCCCCAATACCTCCGAGGTAGTCTTCCGCACCCCCCATTGGCGCATCGACGGCATCGGTCTGCACCACATGCAGTCCGCCTTCCTGCAACTCCTCGCAGACGGCACCATTCATCCCATCGACGGGACTGAACCCTCCCGTCTCTGTCCCGCCGTGGACCAAGCCATCTCAGACTCCAATCTCCCCAACACAAGCACCCCCCTAGACGAACCCGCCGCCACAGCAGCCTCAAACCGCGAACTCCAGCCCTGCCTCACCCAGACCGACAATGGAAACCTTATGCTTCCCACTCTCCCCAACGTCCTCCCCACCAACCCCAGACGCATCCTCCGCCACATCGACAGCGCAACCACCACCCGTCTCTTGGAAGCGTGCTCCGCCCACAATATCACCATCACAGCCGCCACCCACGCCGCCCTCGCCCTAACCGGCCTTCAATTCGCCCTCCACCCAGAAAACAAACCCGACTACGTCGGCTTCAACCCCCTCGACCTGCGTCGGTACCTCCCCGAGCCGTGGAACGGCCCTGCAGCCGCCGTCTCGCTCTATCATACAGGTCTTCCGTTCCGCATGCCGCTCTACCCAACGCAGGTGGAGAAGCATGGAGAATTCCTCCGCCTCGCGCGGGAATTCACCTCCCTCTACCGGAGGAATCTGGCCAAGGAGGCCCCGCAGAATATCTTTGATTTCCTGCCTACCTATGTGGGACGAGTTATGCAGGTCTTGGGCGCTGCGCCGCCTGATCCGTTGCTTGCTCCGGCGCATCCCGAACTGAGTTCTATGGGAAGGGTGAATGAGCTGCTTAAGTCAGAGGTGGAGGGCAAGGAGAGGAAGGTCAAGGTGGAGGAGTGGTGGGTAGCTATCGAGGTTATTAATCGGTTGTTGTTGACGCAGGTGTGGACGTTTAACGGGGAGTTGGTGTTGTCGGTGCATTGGAATGAGGCGTTTTATGAGAGAAGTCTTGTTGAGGGGGTATTTGAAAGGTGGAGGGAGGTGTTGGTCGAGGGGTTGTTGGAGTAGATTTATTTGCCGGTGTAATAGTAATCGATTATGAGGAGTTTGAAAACAACTATAATGTGTGACAAACAGAAAATTGTATATCTTATTACCAAACCGAGTTGGCATGGTACTTAAATTCTTCTGCGGAACTGTACAACTGGTCCCTCGTGCGAACTGGTAAACACATCGCGTGTCTGGAACTCATCTCTCCGGTTCCTTCCCCATGCCGCATCCCCCTTCTTCTTGTTCCCCTCTTTCTCATGAACGGAATACAACTGTATATCAAACAACCACAACAACCTAGCGAGAATAATCCCCATCTCTTGATACGCAAGGTACTTACCCACGCAACTTGTCCGTCCCGCCCCGAACGGCGCATACGCTGTGACACCTCCATCCTCAGCATCCACCCCCAGCCAGCGTTCCGGCCTGAACGCATGGGGATCAACCCAGTACCGAGCATCCCTCTGTAAGGCATACATCGGCACCCCGACATCTGTCCCCTCCGGCACAAAGTACTTACGATCAGCACCACCACCATGCTTATCATCCATTGCCCCAACCACCAACCCCCCCTCCAGCACCTGGCGCGGCAGAACCGAACTAACAGGTGGATTCAACCGCAGCGCCTCATTTACACAAGCATACAGAAACCCACACCCCGCCAGAGCAGGTCCAATCCGGACATCTTCGACATCCTTAAAAGCAGCACGAACCTCGGTCTGTGCGCGGACATACGCCTCCCCGTTATGCAGCAGATAGAACAAAGTGGCAGTGATAGTTGTCGCCGTAGTATCAGTACCGGCAATGATCAAAAAGCCCGCTTCGGCAATTAAATCGCGCGGAGTATAGCCCTGGCCCGAATGTGGGTCGCGGGCGTCGAGGAGCGAGGCGAAGAGGTCCCGATGCGGCAAGGTATCGGGGGGCTGAGCGGCGCGCCAAGAGGACTGTTCTTCGGAAAGTTGGAAGAATTGCTGCACGCCGCGGGTTAGAGTGGGGAAGCAGAGACGGTCGAGGTGGAGTTTGAGGAGGGTGGGCATGTGGCCTGCTAGGTTTATGCCGCGGGTGCCTTGGGCCATTAGGGATAGGATGTGGCGGTTACGTGGGCTGGATTGCATGTTCCAGTGACGGGAGAAGGTCACGTCGCCCATGATGTCGCTGAGGAGGCATTTGATTGTTGTGGTGAGGTCGTGGGGACGGCCCCAGGAGGAGGAGGGATCCTTCTCGGTAGTTGGATCCTCATTGTTCTTCGATGGGTAGGGATCCGCTGGGATCGTCAGGGCGGTGCACAGGGCGCGCACGTTCTGCAGGATCAGCTCTTCGAGATCCTGCACGGCACGTGGGTTTAGGGCTCGGCTGGTGACACGCCGCTTGAAGGCATGGGCTTTTCGATCGATGGTGGTTAGACTGGCAGGGACGGTGAAGAAGTGGGTAAAGGCGCTGTAGACGGCTGACTTTTGTGTGTTGGCTTGGCTGCCGTAGATGTCAGCCAGGGCGGTTGCCGAGCGGAATGACACGCGATTGGGGCCATATCGTACGGCTGATCCGTATTTCTCGTGCAGTCGGTAGAAGTCTAGGTGTCGATCGCCCGTGAAGCAGTAGTAGATGTTGTACCAGTCTGTGGCGGCGGCCAGCCAGGGTCCTGGGTAGCTGGCCAGTGGATGCAAGGTCAAGCGGTAGACAATCACGGCAAAAAGAGTTTCAAGGAGAAGGTCCACAAGGGGCCATGTGCGAAGGTGGTAACCGAGTGTCAACGCAAGGAGCGTCAATAGCGCTGCGGCGTTGGTGTTGGCAATGGGCATGACTGAGGGTGTGATGACGATACTGTGGGCGACAGTGGATGACGGACTGTGTTGAGGGAGGAAAGCAGGCTTCTTTACATACTCTCGCCCCCAGGCTGATCAAGCTGATCTTCAGCATGAAGGGACATTTCCTCAGCCAATATGTCCTATACTTGGTTATGATCTGACAGATGCAGCGTCAAATGCAGCAATTTGTAGGCTGATACCTAATACCCCGTGTGACAGTACCTGACATACAGTAATACAACGACCCACCGGTAATGAGGTGTATTGCATCGGCCCCCATCTGCATAAATTGCTTGGTCAGTTGCTTAGCGCTATAACATTAGTTGTTATCAGACAGCGTCTGGCCTGATGCTCAAACTGCAGTCATCATTTAGCCCCATGGGGGCTGTTTCTTCATGGGGGCTGTTGCAGGAACTCCGCCTCGCAGGATCCTCGTATTCCAAGTCCATACTCCGCCTTTTCTCCAGGCCTGATCCTGCCATCCACTCCCCCATTCCTCTCTGTTGTGTACTTTCTCCTTGATTGTTCTCGGTGGCCTGGACGACAACACTACTGAACTCTGCCAAAATGTCAAGTCTAACAGCAGCTCAAATCGAGGCAATGGAAGCCAATCCGGGTGCGACCCGTGCACCGGGAATCATTGCCTGCGCATCAATCACAATGGCCGCCAGCGCTGCAGGCGTTATCCTGCGAGTGATAGCCCGATCTATCACGGCGATGCGGTTAGGTCTCGACGACTACTTTATCATAGTAGGATTGGTAAGGTCCATTGGGCTTGGCATTACAGTGAGTTCGGGGAACTCAAGCTCACCTTTTCTGGCTGGTAGTTCTTCAACGTTGCATTCAACGTCTCAATCTACATAACCATCCACTTTGGCATGGGAAAGCACATTGTCTATGTAACCGATGCGAAGGGTTTAACATTGGTGAGCTAAACTAAATTCTATCAGCCACCCCACCCTCACACAACGCTAATATACAGACGCACAGTCTATAACCATCGCCGAGTGCTTCTACTGTCTCGCCATCTGCTTCACCAAGCTCTCCATCCTAACATTCTACGGTCGGATCTTCCCACAGCGATGGTTCCGCCTCATGACCTGGTTCATGGCCTTTGTCGTAGTTGCGTACAACTTCTGCAGTGTGCTCGCTACCTGGCTACAATGTGTTCCTCTCTCTCACGCCTGGGATCCTTCCGTGTCCGCCACCTGCATTGATTACTACGCCGTCGTGGTATTCAGCGGCGTGACAAACGTCGTCACTGACTTTATCATCCTGAGCATGCCCCTCTCTGTTATCCATCAACTACACATGAGCAGTCGCAAGAAACGCATGCTGGCGTCTGTCTTTGCTCTCGGGTTTGGGTCCGTTCTTTCCAATCCCGCCAAAAGACTATGACGCTAATTTTATATAACATCAGAACCTGCATCGCCTCCATCCTCCGCTGCATCGAAGCTCAAGCCCTCAACTCCGCTGACTCCAGCTGGGACCTGCAAGGCGCCATCGACTGCACCTCAGTCGAGATCTGCGTCGCCATGATAACGGCCTGCATGCCCTCCATGCGCCCGCTGGTCTCGAAGATATTCAAGTCGAACGCTACCCAGGCAAACTCGAAGATGGACCCCACGGCTGGGACTTATAAAATGTCGACGCAGAAAGGGACGCGCAGTCGGGCGGACCGCGGTTGGTCGGCGATCGATCATGAGGAGACACAGAGGCTCCCGGAGGAAAGGTCCGCCGATGAACTTTCGTTGGGGAGTTTGAAGCAGGCGTACCGTGCTGATGTAAGACAGGCGGTGTGATGGCTTTCACTCTTCATTATTTTTCTTTTGTTCTTGTTGTATTATCGGCGTCTCGGAAACGAGATATATATAGGATGATTGGGGCGCATCTTGTGGTGTTTTTGGTGTTTCTGACAGTTTGAACGGCGTTAGGTTTGAATGTATAATACATTGATGACTTATAAAGCTTTTTATATATAGGTACAGAAGAGGTCGTTAGCAAATCTTGGAAAAGTCCGCAGAATTGTGTGAAAGCTGAGTCCAAACAAACAGTAGCGCATTATCACGCTACTACGTCCTAAGAATGTGAGATATCACGCCAAACCGTGTCTCACTTCGAGCGACCTGCGTTCTGTTGGGAATATCATCCTTCAGAAGTCTCTATTGGCAGTATTTACCCGGATCTTATTCAAGCAGTAAGTTGATCAACACAGAAAGCTTGTCTGTATGACTTTAATCTGACCACCACCTTCGGACCAAAAGCGGGGCCAAGCGCAGCCGATGATGCAGAAGTATAAGGGACGTTATTACTCCCTCTCTTTTGGACCTCGCCTGACTAGTTTCATTTATCTTACTTCTTGGATCTGATAGATACGATAACTTGCAGTCTGTGTCATATGCCAGGGATCCTATTCCGAGCCCTATAAAAAATGCCTCATACAACACGTGTATATATGAGGTTAGGGAATGTAAAGTGATCTCTAAAAACTCCAATCTTTTATAGTGATGTTACTAAGTCAAAGTACAGCAAGTGTGATAACATATTATCATTCTATCATTAGCCACCATTTGGGCGTCAGTTTCCATTGATCCTTTCTCAATGATCAGGCACTGAGTCGCAGTACACATTACGGCTGACTGACCTCTGTTGAAATCCCGACAGTAAGAGTGTTGATTCCCTTCAGATATTTCCAACCGTCTAACGCATATTAGAACGAATCATCTGTTGTGGAAAGTAATGTTCGACTCCACCGGCATTGCGTGCATTGACTTCAAAACAAATGGTGGATACTGAAGATTAGGCGGAGCAGCCAATCAGCAATGTCGCAACCGGTTCCCGAAAGGGTATAGCACACAGACATTCAATATGGATTGATGATCTGTCTCGCAAATGCCGAGAAGAAAGTCAAACCGAAATTGCAATAAAGGGTCTTTATTGGTATGTTTCTCTTGGCGCTTATGATCCCCACATCCTGCCAAGAGCATAGGCATCTATAAGTAGTGACCACAATGCCTTCGGAGATTCCAGACTAAGACAGAATGGCCTTGTTCCTTGATCTTTTGGACACTGTAAAGGAGAAAGGCCCTCTCCTGGCAGCTGCCGGCATCAGTGCCCATATTTTCTACTGGTCACGCGGAGAGCGCGGCGCCAAGGAGGGCCGTGCTTGGGTCTATGCCAACCTGATCGTGAATACCCTAGCCCTACTTACGACAGTCAACAAGCACGGAAGTTGGACAAGCATCTATGCATGGCTTCTAGGCATCGGTAATGTGTCCATACTAAACATCTGCTTCTATGTCTCCCTCTTCGCCTCGATCTTAACCTACCGCGCCTTCTTCCATCGTCTACATCACTTCCCAGGCCCATTCTCTCTCAAACTCTCCAAGTTCGTGACCGGATACGAGAACCTCGAGAAAAACCGCAACTTCGAGCGCGTATGGAACCTACACAGACAGTACGGGGATATTGTCCGAACAGGGCCCCAGGAACTTAGCATCCTGTCGGCTGAAGCCATCGATGTCATCTATGGACCTTCAAGCAAATGTACCCGTGGCCCGTGGTATGATCGTCTAAAGGGTTCAGGTGACTTCACACATGACTATGCGGTGTTTCATATGCGGGATCCAGCCGTGCACTCGCAGCGGAGGAAGGCTCTTTGGGATAAGGTGTTTAGTGGAAGAGGTTGGTGATCATGTCCTCCTGGGTGTGTCACATCGTGCTCACTGAAATAACAGCACTGAAATCCTACCAACCGATGGTCGTCCGCACAACGGAAAAGTTCCTCGATGCTTTGGCTCACCGTGTCAACCAACCGCTCTCTGTCCCCAGTACCATGTCGCTTCTCAGCTACGATATCATGGGAGTCGTCGGCTGGGGCTATTCCTTCAAAAATATCGAGACGTGGGAGTTGAACTCTAGTCTTAGCTTCGTCAAGAACATGCGAAATGGCCAGCATGTCATGGTTCACACGCCGTGGCTTATCAGCTTGTTGATGAGCCTGCCCGGCGCTGGTAGTGCTATTCGAGAGTATGGAAATTGGATCCAGGATCGTATCCAGGAGAAGCGGCAGCAAGAAGAAATAAATGAAGTGCCTGGGGAGGATATTATGACGAGGATGCTGCCGTCTATGCGTGATTTATCTAAAAAGGCGTTGTATAGTGAGGGAGAGCTGCTTGTTATTGCTGGAGGGTGAGTCACACCACAAACCATTCAATTTGTCATTGACATCAAACTGATTAACTACAAACAGAGACACCAGCTCCGTCACAATGAGTGTCATAATCTACCACCTGGCCCTCAATCCATCCATCCAACGAAAGCTCCAAGCCGAACTCGACTCCACAGCAGTAAAACGCCAAACAGACCCAGCACCGTCCACCGAATCCCCCGAAGACATCTACTACCGCTCCATATCCTCCCTTCCCTACCTAAACGCCTGCGTCAACGAAGCTCTCCGCATACAGCCACCAGTGCACGGTGGCATCCAGCGCAAGACACCACCAGAAGGCATCCAGATTCCCAATGATAAGGGAATCTCCACGTTCATTCCGGGAGATACAATAGTCAGTGTGCCGATTCTACCCGTCCAGAACGATCCCCGGTACTATCGAAACCCGGAAGAGTTCGTCCCCGAGCGCTGGACGGACGAGAAGCCAGATTGGATAATAAATAAAGCGGCATATTTCCCGTTCGTGGGTGGCGCGTATAGTTGTGTTGGGAAGGGGTTGGCGTATATTGAGTTGAGGGTTGTGGTGGCGATGCTGTTTGGGAGGTTTGGTGTGCGGTTGGCGGACGGGGAGGATGGAAGGAGGTTTAGAGAGGAGACGAGAGATACATTTGTAGCGAATTTGGGGGAGCTGGAAGTTGTGTTTAGTGAAAGGAGGTGATAGGGGATTTCTGTAGGCTGGTTTGAATAACGGTCCGTCTTCGTTTCCTGTTTATGTATTTAGGTATGGAAGAGCGCAGGGCAGTTTCTGAACTCTTTAGAGATAGGATGGAGTGTATTTAAGGAAAATTTATATCTGATCTATTCATATATGCGTATTCATATTCACTTCAACAGCGAGAGAAAGATAACATGACGGAAATGAGAATCATATGTAAGAACATTCCCTAATTTGCTGTTAAATATGATCATGGGCTAACAGTCAGGATTATAACATTGTCCGAATGTCCAACATCAAGGAATGGACACGCCAAACATGAAAGAGAGAAGAAACGAAAAGAAAAAAGAGAAAAAGGAAAATAGGGAAAAAGGACATGGAGAAAGAGAAAACTACAAGCGGATATTCTAGTAAATAACATCAAGTATATGATTATAACTCATCAGAATCGATAAGCTCAGGACATAAAAGAGGATTAAAGAAAGTTACATAACTATAACAAGAAACCCTGGAGAGCCAAGCCTTTATTTTTTTTTTCCTTGGGCTGACTGGGCGCTGAGATAGACAGATAACGGGGAGAAACAATGGCCGCTAACAACATACAATCCGATGGAAGTAACGGGCTAACAGTCTCCGATTCGCCCATCCGGTGGAGTTTAAATGGATCTAGGCACCTAAGATCCCGCAATAGCGTCACAATAGCCACTGAAATGAACCCACGTATAATCCACGGACAGGGGTTCGATATAGCGTGGCTGGAAACCCTGAAATTGCGGTTTCGCCCACCTTTTTAGCTCGAAAAATGCTACGCTTCCACATTATTTCCACTATGGCATCAAATTTGAATTAAGATGTATTCTTCAATAAAGACAGGATTTCGAGCAAGGGTCCGTCAGAAATTGGAAGCATTTCGAGGAGGAAAGCCGAGAAAGCAAAGCACTCAGGCCGAAGGTCCCCACACGACTAATGATTCGACTTCCCCGACTCAAGGGGAATCTGAATATCATGACACTGCAAAAGTTGTGGAAGAGAATGGGCATGTCCCTCCTAGCGGGGCCACGCAACAAGAAAAGCCACAAGCGAACGAAAACGTTCTTGATCATTCTAACCAGAAGGCGGCCTCGACAGAATGTTTGACCACCATCCACAATACCCTATGGAACAAAGCCTACAATAAGATATCGCAGGATCCAAAAAAGGCAAAGTATTTGCAAGCATACGAAAAATTGGTGTTGGCGGTCTTTCTCGAAACGCCCATCTCTGATGCAGCTGGTGAAGGTATTAGTCCTCGCTTAGATTTGGAAGAAGAACGAATGCGAGCGATAGTCGCAAGGGCCCTGAAGAGGATTGGAGATAATAAAAATGTCATGGAGACAATGAATGATGTTTCCGGTGTCTTAACGCAAGTAAAGGCATTCCTTGACATTCCATTACAAAGCATCCCACAGACCGCGCTTCCGTGGGCAGTGATTTCTTCCACAATTGATGTAAGTATACTCAGCTCATGTTCTGGATCCATGTTGACTGATTAGATTTTGATCAGGCCAGTCAAAGCAGCAGCAGATCTGTATAATGGAGTGGCGTACGTTGTTTCCCGAATGAGCTGGTATTCAAAAGCTGTAGACAAGCTGTTGAGTGACCAGAATATCAAGAACAATACATCACTGGGAGAGATGAATCACAGTCTCGAAGCTAGAATTGTTGATCTCTACGAGTCAATGCTTTTCTACCAAATCAAGAGCGTCTGCTTCTATTACAAAAGTCAACTTCTCGTTCTGCTCCGGAGCTTTCTCGATTTGGATGATTGGAGCGGGAACCTGAATGCTGTCAAAGATGCAGAAAAGGTGCTTCAAAGCGACTTCACCCTCTATAACCAAGAACATATTAAGGACCAGATCAGACAGATAACTATAGCCAGTGAGCACCAAAAAGACTTAGACGAATACCGCAACTGTCTGCAGTCCCTCCGCTGGATTGACCCTCGAGCTGAGATTGGAGATATACAAGCCCGAAATGAGAGCATCATAGAAGAGCTGTATACATGGATTTTTCTCACGAATGAATACAGACAGTTCAGCAAGTGGGATCATATCACACCTGCACGTTTGTGGGTTAGTGGTCAGGCAGGAACTGGAAAGACGATGCTCTTGATCGGCATCATAAAAGATCTGATTTCTCGTGGACTTGTTGATACAGAACGTCCGTTGATTCTATATTTTTTCTGTCAAGCCACGAATGACCAAGCCAACAACGGCGTTGCGGTTCTACGCAGTCTAATATGGCTGTTGCTTCTGGAACAACCACTCCTGATTTCACACATTCAGAAGGAATACTTTCATTCGGCAAGCAGGCTGCTTACGGATAAAAATGCGTTCACAACTCTACGTGACATCCTCAGAAAGATGCTGGGGGATAAATGCTTGAAAGATGCTGGGGGATAAATGCTTGAAACGAGCCATCATTATCATTGATGCCATGGATGAATGCGAGGAGAAAAGCAGAGAACTACTGACTAGATTCATCGATGATGCGTCCTCGGCAGAAGAGCTGCTCAATATAAAGTGGCTCGTCTCCAGTCGGCCACTACCAGAAATACCAGCAAGTGTGCAGGACCCCACTCTGCCCACACACAGTCTTCTGAAGCTCGATGGACATGACATGTCGCACTCTATCGACAGATATATTGATATCAAGATGGTTCAGCTTAGGCATAAGGCACGTAAGAAGAATCGTGTCGAGGAACTAGCTGCTAAATTGAAAGCTGAAGCAAGCAACACTTACATCTGGGTGTCATTAGTCTGCAGAGAGCTCATTAACTCCCACGAATTTATGTGGGCCGAAATTGTCGACAAAATTCCAAAAGATTTGGAAGACCTCTATGGCTACCTGCTAGATAGATTGGCCAATTTAAACTCCGAAATTATGTCATCATGCTGCAGGAATGTCCTCATGGCTGCTATGGTTGCTAGAGATCCCCTGGCCTTGTCCGAGATTGAAATTCTCGCAGAACTTCCAGAGGGTGAAGATACAGCGGAAGCAGTCGTCCAGGAATGTCGGTCCTTTCTGACCATTCGAAACAATACCGTGTACCTGGTCCACCAATCAGCGCAAGATTATCTGCAAAAGCATTATCGAAGACTCTACAATGTCTCGTCGGCCACGCTTCATCACCAATTGTATAAGAGAGCCCTCCATGGTTTGAGAAAGAACTTGAAGCAAAACATATATGGCGTGTCTCATTACGGAATTGCGATACAAGATGTGCAAATCCCCAATCCAGACCCTTTGAATTGTATTCGGTATGCATGTCGCTACTGGGTCTATCATCTAGTTCAAAGTGGCTGCACGTCCACAGACATGGAGGATATTCTTTCGTTCTTCAACACACACTTTCTTCACTGGCTAGAGGCAATGGGTTTGCTGGGGCTGTTTTCCGATATTGTGAGGCTTGTCGGTCAATTGAAATCCAGTTCAGAAGTAAGCCAGTGGGTCTGAGCGAGCCTGTACTTAAGCTAATATTCAACCAGACTAAGAACGTGCCGGTACTGTTGGACTTTCTAATGGACGCCGAAAGATTCATATTGCAGAACCTGCCAATTGCGACCGCAGCGCCTCTCCAGCTCTATGTCTCCTGTCTCATATTCTCGCCGGAGAGAAGTATCATCAGGTGCATGTTCCGAAAGAAAGTCTGCAAATGGATCCTACGAACAGTTGGCACTGATACGGAATGGGGTGCGCTGCTCCAAACACTTGAGCATTCAAATCGGGTATGCTCTGTTGCATTCTCTACAGATGGACTGCTGGTGGCATCGGGCTCTTCAGATAAAATGGTCAAAGTCTGGGACTCGTTCACAGGGAATCTACAAAAGATACTTGATCATCCAAGTTGGGTTAGAGCTGTGGCGTTTTCACCAGACAACAAGCTACTAGCTTCTGGGTTGAGTGATGGTAGTATCAGGCTATGGAATACAATCACATGGCGTGAAACAGGAAGACTCGAGCAATCAGGAGACATCGCTCATCTAATGTTCTCTCTGAATAACCAGCTATTGGGGTCTGCATCGTTCAATGGTGTTGTGAAGGTGTGGGAGAAGGGGACGTGGAGACTTAGGTGGGAATGGCGACCCTCGGGCTCAACGTCATCGCTCGCGCCCACGGCCATTTCTCTAAACGGTCAGGTATTGGTAGCAGCTACAATACGCGCCTATGCTCCTAATACAGTGGTTTTGGTGAATATAGAGACTGATACTATAGTGCACGAGCTCGCTCACTTGGGCAAGATCACGAATGTGGCATTTTCCCTTGACAACCGGATGTTGGCCTGTACCTCAGATGATAGAACTATCACACTGTGGGACACTGCGACTTGGAATATTAAGCACACAATTCATGACGAACATGTGCTTGATTTGACCGTGTTTTCCCCGGATAGCAATCTCATCTCTGCAGGTCCATTGCAAAACTCCGTTCAACTGTGGAGTACAAAATCCGGAACGCTAGAACAAACACTAAAGGGTCATGTTAACCATGCTACAACTGTTGCCTTCTCACCTGATGGCCAGTTGGTGGCATCGGGGTCATATGATAATACAGTCAAGCTATGGAAGGTGGCCCCGGGGAGGGAGGAGCCAAGCATGGATCATCACTCAGAGCCAATAGAAGGTGTGATACTATCACCAGATGGTCGGTTGGTCGCAACATACTCTTTGGATTCCACAGTCAAATTATGGGGTGCAGAGAATGGGAGATTGGTGCGAACCCTCAAAGGCCACCACGACGAAGTGACAGCAGCTGCCTTCTCTCCAAGCAGCAAGCTACTCGCCTCTAGTTCATCTGATCGGACAGTCAGAGTATGGAATACCGAGAACGGGCAACAGAAATGGAAATTCGACCATGGTAATGAAATGCTATGCCTGCTCCATTTCTTTGCGGAAAACCAAGTGCTGGCTACCGATTTCGGGCAAAAAACATTTCGAATATGGAATACACAAACAGGACACCCTGAACAGACTGGTGGCATCTATGATCCTCGCATTCGAAGTATACTTCCTACCAATCCTACAAAACAAGACATGTCTGCCAAGTGCAAGATCTCTGTTGAGGACGACTGGGTAATTCTTAATAATAAGAAAAGTATTTGGTTGCCTCCAGAATACCGAAACAACGAATTTGACAATGCATGGGCAACTCGGGAGAATGATCTTATAATTGGGGCTCAATCCGGCCGAGTTTACTTCGTTTGGTTTGATCCAGATGCATTGAAAGATGTATGATATGCTGACAGAACCCCAGGAGAAAGAATATCCTTCAACTCCTGCAAAACCAAGTTATCTTCACTTGTGGTTATGTTTCCTTTTTTTTCTGTATTTTGTCTTGATCTCCTGGTCTTCCTCTTTTTTCCGTTTCATAATTCACTTTTGATCAAAATATGTACACTTCTGCGGCAGGTCCAAGTGCCGCACAAGGCTTCATTCACGCTGAGCAGCATGTACAGGCTAAACATGCCGGACTGAGTGAAATAAGATGTGTTGAATAAGTTGTGCTGGTGAGCACGTGTACCTAGTTTCTTCATTCTTCTACAATAGAACAGCACGGGACAATAGTACAATGTTTTAGAAAATAGGCAGTATTGTATTCCTTCTTACCTACCACCAACCCAACCATCTATCGTCTACCACAAACCCACTCCAGCCATCCACCCTTACACAATCGTAACATTCGTCACCGCCGTCCCCACCACAAACTCATACGAAAGCTACACGCATCAGCAATTCATCATCAAACCTTCCCTACAAATCAACAAGAATCGAACTTACCCCCACCAAATACGGTCTAACAACCCCGATCTGCGCAGGGCCCGTCACATCCGGCACAGTGACAGTGAAGTTCTCATACGGGTAAGGAGGTCCGTTAGACTGTGGATCATAGGGGCCGCTGTATAGGAGATTTCCGATAGCCGAGTCGGGGGCAGTGCATCCTGAGGACCCGGAGCAGGATTCGATACCGATGGCGATGCCGATTTCAGCGATGTTTTCGGGGAATCTCTATTCCAGGAAAGAAAGCATGAGTGAGGGGGTAAGTATGGTGTAATTGTGGAGAGTGGGATGGACGTACCGGACGACCGATCTGCACGGTTACTGTTTCTCCGGCTTTCAGCTCCGTGCCGGCGGCGGGGGACTCGATGTAGATGCCCTGGGCTAGGGCGGTAGCTGTATAGAGGGCGAAGGAGAGGATGAACTTCATGATGAACGTGTAGTTAATAATTTCGGAAGAAGAGTTCAAAAGTGTTGTGAATTCGGAAGAAGTTAGTAAGTAATGATAAAACTTGACATCGTTCGGGAGAATGGGTCTTTATATATTTGCCAGTCGCTGGCACTACAAATAGAACAACTATTGCATGGGAACTAGACAGGGCACCTCATGTTGTACTACTTGCTTTTTTCAGGCACCTCAGTCAGCCACTTTGAATAAGGTCGCGGCATATCGTTGGTAGGGCTCCGCCACGGCTCTGAGACATCAGGCCTCCCATGTGTATTTGCGACCAATAAGAGTGATAGTATAAAAGGCTTTTGGTACACAACAGTATTGCCAACGTTACGGATATGTGATGTATCTACATGAAAATAGAATAAAAGATAATATTAAAGTTAAGCGAGACTGCATATACTCGACTCTAGTATGCTGGATTGAAGGTGCTAACTTCCTTGCAGCGATGACAGGCGGGCATATTTCTATTCAGGAGAGAAAGAACTAGCAAAATAAGTTTCGAAAGACCAGTGTGAGTCCTTCATCGACACCATGAAATAACTTACACTATTACAATGAGCTTGATTCAAAGCTTATTTTATGCTAAGTCATATGTCGGGGCTCCTCATATGACCTGGCTTATATGCAAGGCAGCCAGCCGGGGACCCCAGTAAGCTGACGGGTAAGAGGCTGTCCTGTATTGTGCCAGAACCCTGAATGCAGGCTGAACAAAATAATATGACGTCTCAAGTCCAGTTTACTTGTTAGTCGCTGCTTTAGGCCCAGCAGGTATCAGCACGGGCGAATTGTTGCTATTGAGTGCGACATATCCGGGCTATTAGTAGCTCGGTAGCCGACGCATCACCCATTGTGTGTTGGATGGAGTCATCTTGAGGAGTATGTCGAGCCTTTCAGCTATTCGGTGTTTATCATGGTCGGCTGACATTCACCATTGCTGGTGGTTCACTCATCTATATTTGAAGCATGACATTGCGATCCTTCGACGAGGCGGACGACATACCATGAGGTAGTGAGACTGAGCCCTCGGACGTCTAGGCACCGGGACTAGACTATAAGTATAGCAGACTACTAGATGTGATTTCTCTTTCAGTATACTCTTATAAGCATTTTATGACTTATTGTAAAAGAGAATGTACCACAATCCGTAAATATGTTCATGGAAGACCGACAAGTCGATTGACAGGTTTAAGTATAGCTCCCCTACATAAAGGTCTACTGTGCTCAAAACTGATAAGAATCGCCTTTATAGCTCAGTGGTAGAGCGCTTGACTTGTATCCTTTACGGTTATCAAGAGGTCCGTGGTTCAATCCCGCGTGGAGGCAATTTCTTTTTTTTTCCGCCCGGCCCCGTTCTGGCTCCTGTGGCTAACTCTTTCTTCCTTCTACCCTAACCCTCCCTCACCCATTTCCACAAAACAAACATCTAAATACCCTGCTAATCTCAACACCTGGAAAATAATATCAACCACAAATCCTTCATCAGTGAATCCCTTGCGCCTGCATCCCAATAATACATTTCCCCACATAATTGCGACCGGATCACACGGAAAATGAATCCGGTCGGTCCGTTCCGTTAAATCGGAGAACGGGACCAATGGAACTCTGTGTAAGGGACAGCAAGCAGCTGCTCTTGAATTATTTTTATCTCGTTTATGGTTGCATTATGCGTGCAACAGGGTACAGCATACGCGTTCTACTTAGCTCCAGATAGACGCGATCGTGTTCATTTATTCATGTATACTGACTGTCTTGGCAGTCCTGATCGCGTTGAACTGATCCTACTCGACGTGTTATATGCTTCACCGTCCAAGCAGACAAGATATTCCTCACACACTTCGCCACATCCCGCCACCATACCTCCGTCAAGCATTCCATCTCTACATGCCCTCAAATCCCCAACTCCTTCGCATGACTCGCCTCCCACGGAAACTCCCTCTCCACGGCCCTCACCAATTCCTCATGCCCCTTACTCCTCGGCTTCAGATCCACCTCGAATGGAACAGGATGGCTAATGGTCCCTGAAGAAAACTCCACCCGAATAGGCACTTCCTTACCATCTCGTACCTTCTTTCGAATATTCAGTACCGCCAGTGCCCGTGCCACAGTGAGAAAAATGCTCTTCTCAGCGAGCAAGCGGCCGGGACAGATGCGGCGGCCGAATCCGAAGGCGTATAGTCGGGGGTCTGGCTCGGGGGTTGCGCCGAGGAAGCGATCCGGGTTGAATGCTTCGGGGTTGTTGTAGTTGGTGGGGTCGTGGGTGAAGGCCCTGGTTTTGGTCAGGTATTAGTTGGAGAGAATGGGAAGAAGGAAGGGAGGATGCGTACCAGACGTTGGGAACGATGATGGCGCCCTTGGGAATAAGGTAGCCGTTGAAGATGTCTTCCTCACTAGAGGCATGGGTTACACTAAGGGGGGTGACTGGGTGCCATCTGAACACTTCTTGGAACACGGCGTTGACGTAGGGGAGATTATTCTGGTCGGAGAGGTCAGGGAGTCGGGATGTTCCTACGACCCGGTCGATTTCTTCTTGAGCCTTCTTTTGGACGGTCGGGTTCAGGGCCATGGCCATGAAGAAGCATGATAAAGCGGAGACAGTCTATGTGTGGTTAGCGGAAATATGGTGATTGTTGGGAGGGTCGAGACGCACCGTATCAGCACCACCTCCGTATAGAGCTCCAGCAGAATACTTGACTACGATTTCCTCTTCCGAGCCTGGAAGGACAGTGTCTTCTTCAAGCAGACTGGAGACATACGATGGCTGATGCGTGCCCTTTGCCATTTGGTTCTTTACGAAGTCGTATGTCTTGTCGTGCATGATGGACAGTCTGTCCTTGTATTCCTTAGCTGTCTCGTTTTCTTTTCCTCCCGGGAACCAGGTGGGAAGGTATTTCACTGCGCTGTCAGCATCTAAGTCTCACTGAGGGAGGATGGGAGACAAACGGAAGGGAACAAAGTTAACCAGCCAAGCTCCTGGAAGAACGACTTGAGAGAAGTCGTCCATCGCCTTTTCGACCAGGTCAACTAGCGGATCTCTCGCATGTGGCTCGATGGTATATCCGTATCCGATCCGCAGGATGATCGCTCCGGACTCTCTATGGTATCATTAGACACATAGCAACTTTTGCAGGCTAAAAGCTTACTTGCGAAGATGATTAACCAAGTTATTCGGTGAATGTATCACGCGCAGAAGAAACCTAGTAACTTCTTTATCAACGATCCCATCGAATTTACCTGCTGCGTTAACAGACCCGAGTTCGCGGTACGTGGCTTTCCGGTAGGCGCGAAACCGGTTGTTGTAGGGGAGAAGACCAAGTGTCTTGTCCCATCCGGATCTTGGTGTGAAGATTAGTCTCTTTTGTTGCTACTGAAGGGTAGGTTAATTCGTGGAACATACAACTCTGCTATGGGAAGATGGGGTCGGGAGGAGTGTTTCGCAGAACGCTTTTCCAACATCTCCAGAGCCATATCGGCATCATTCAGGACAACAAGAGTCTGTCCGAAGACAGTGATGGAGCTGATTGGACCTGAAGTATAATGTCAGTATCATCATGGCACAGGTTCCAGGAAATATTTGATGGGGATTATACCATATTTCTCCTTATGATCCAACCAATGCTGCCAGTCCTTTGAACCGGGCGGCGGAAGGTCCTTAATATTGCCGATAATGGGCTTTGGAGGAGGCCCTGGGGGCAGTGGCGCAGATGCTTTCTTAGGTCCAAGAAAGACATAGAGAAAGTAGATGGACGCGAATCCAACAAGAAGGCTAACTATGGACAACATGGTTGCAGTCCAAAGCTATGAAATCCAGTGAGGAGGAATAGAAAAGGACTAGAATGTGGGAGAAGCATTGAGAACATGTGTCTGCAGCGATGGCTGAAGCTGGAGGCAAAGCAGGGCAACCGGGCGGGGAAATCGGGGACACCAGCAGCTAGTAGTTCCTGCTGCTGCATATTCCAACATAATCCTGCAGAAAGGGATTGGATGGAAGGGGTGCAGATGCGCCACCATCGTGATAACGCACTGAGCTACTGTAGCTGAAGTGGAACAACGGCCTCGGTATTATTATCCCCCAGACTTGCCATTGGTGGCAGGGAAGCCGGTCTTCAGCCCTCCCTTTTGGGTGGCGTTAGACTACTCAGCCTGAATAGGATTGTCGGGATTTGAAATGAATTCAGACTACAATTTAGGTGAGATTGCTTATATTTTTAAACCTAAAGGGATGCTACGGTTGATAGAATTTAGCATTGCCAACGTTGGAAGTCAGATGGGGGAGGTGTAGGGTCAAAGCGCCGGTTGATCGTTGCCATCGCCGTTACTTGGATAGAGGGGTAAAAAGGCAACAAATATGGTGTATCTTGAAATCCTTTACCTGAACACAGTCGCATTCCAACTTCTGGCCATTACGAGCCACTGCGACAAGCAACCACTATCCCTTGTTGCTCTTTGCCACCAGGCGCCCCTTCTGGGGGTATCCGATACCCTATCAGTTGCACCCGCTATACTCCAGGAAAATGGATGGTGGGGGAGGGGGCGCAAATCTTATCCTCACGGAACTCTACTCTGAACAATGGGTGTGCCTGCTCTCATATAATTTTTCAAGTCTGAGTATTCTGGGCTCCAGCCGCTGTACCAAAGTGGAGACTGCTCTGCTTATTTTGTCTAAAATGACTGCATATATTTAAAGAACTAGCGAGAAGTCTAGTGATAAGATTTTTGGAAGAGTCAACAGGCAGCCTATACATATCTAGTCAGATTTCAACGCAGCAACCTTGATATTGCTTGAGAAGTAAAGCCTTTATCAATCTGATAAGTATGTTAGCAGGAATAAAAATCTTATAAAGAATAGTCTTACCAGCTTGTCCCCGAGATATACTTTATAAAGGTTATCCTACTCATCCGATGCTCTTATAATAGTCGCGAAAAGACACTCTCGTAGCGAGACTTTCTCCGCGGTTGATTGCGTTGTTGTGCTTATTTATGCTTTTGTCTATATCCATTGCTCTTATAGATTGGTCAGAGCAGAATTCTAAATAATCCTCGAAGGGTGTGTTTCATTATCCACCTAGCTGTGTATCGGGCTTTGATGCTCTGTGTGCTTTTGTAATATAAACAAAAATTTGAAAATATGAAGAAGAGTAGATTTAATCTTAGTTTAGTGACCCATCTGGGATGCCAGAATGAGGGTTTCTACCATTACTGATTTGATATCATAGGAGCAATACAAGAGTACTTAGTACCCCTTTCGTTCTGGGAGCAGCAAACCCGCTCCTCGGGCTAATCAACGTGACCCATAAGCAGTAATAAGTTTTGGGGAGTTTTAGCTATTACTCGATGCTCATTCATCAATACATAGCCTGGCTCTCGAGGAGCTGTCTCAGCTTCGATTATAGCATATAAGATCCATGGCACATCATTGATAAGTAGTGAACGGGGCTCCGCAAATTCGGCCCAGAGCCGAAAGCGCGATGGTGTAAGGCTAGATTAATTAGACAAAGATATTGGACAGTTCCCAACTAAGTGGATGGAATATTATGCAACTTTAATACCCGCAGGAAAGTCCAGGGCTATTGATTATACTAAAAATATTCCACAAAAAGAGACAGAGGATCTGAGGCAGCTGTTATATAGCAATTGCTAGCTATGATGCAGTTACTATTCACTATCTGGCTCGCCAGTTTCGTAGTTTATTATTCACCATACGCAGTGCACGTATATTCTCAGGAGATGCTTCAATTTGAGTATCTCACTTCTATGGCACTTCCGGCTACTTTATCTCAGTACACATCTGCTTGCTATTTACCAAGTCACCTGGTGTCTATATTAACCAATTTTCTGTGAGGTAAACTGCCGCTCTCGCGTAAGATGCGTCGATGATTGACAACAAGCAAATTGTAGTTGACAAAGAATTGCTTCTCTGTTCTACCCGGCTGCTTAATGACCATATGCATAGTGCCTGATACTAACAGTGTTCCGACATAAGAGGCCTAAGTACAGCGTAATTTGACATCTTGACATTGTCTCCAAGCACACTATGCCGAAAGTCCAAAGAACACTCGCAACAGGAGAACACTGAGCCCATCTGCTACCACACCATCATCATCACCACCACCATGACACCAACGATGCCATACCAAAGGCCCATGCGAGACATACTCAGAAAGTACAGTAATCGTTATGCCCAGCACCTGCGTTGTTACACCCCCAGGTGCATTCTTTCTCAACAGTGATCGATCCACCACTGCCACATGCAAACAGGAATGAGGGGTTGTCTATCATAAATCCAGGAGGAAGAGAGGCCCCGCTGAAGCCGTACGCTTTTATAGCCTGCGGGATCAGGGTGGAATACTTGGTGTAGTCTAAACAATGTCGAATTTGTTAACAAACTCTCACAATAAATGGCTTATAAACAGGATCATTTTACCGATGTCTATCAAGACACTTTGGCAGTACTTCATGCCTTCAGTGCAGTCGGTAGCCTGGACTGAGACTGCCAGGGCCAGGGTGCTGGCGACGAGGGTGGATAAGAGCTTCATTGTCGTAGATGTAGGATCGAACTGGGTGTTCTTATAGAGACGTTGCTTGAGGAGAGTACTGTGCTGGGATAATTCTTTGAGATGTTGAGTTGGTTCATATGTTGTGAGTAGGGGAAGCAGGGGCTATATATACCTTAGATTGTAGCTATCGGATAATTGTATCCCGAATTGGCATTTCTTTTTCTCGGTGTGATAACTACATTATTGTGGTAACTAGGGTATTGTGGCAACTTTTGATGCAAATCGAATCACAATCTTGCATCAATATACGTAGTACAATAGGCACACCTTCCCCACAGTAGTATCGCCCTGTAGATCACTGCTCAAACCCCGATTATAATGTAACATGGACGGGAGTACCTGTGGCTAGCAACGCAGATATCCTGGTCGTAGATGACATACTTGGCTAGACCTAGCAGCATTCATACAGGGGTTTGTGATCGCGAGTATCTCAAGAGAATGCGAAAGTAGTTGTTGTGTTACCAACATTTACTAACACCAGGCGCTTCTGCTTGGGTCTAGAGCTCACAATTCTCTTTTGAAGAAGAACTACCTGGCTTGATTGATCGCCTACAGAACCCAGTAACGGATACATCGGGAAGCCACTTGCGCTATGATACACGTGAATAAGAGTAAGCCAAGCAGCCCCACATTGGAAAGGAGATCGGGATTTGCAGAAGGCACCGAAGATCGACTCAGCCCCAGGGTATGCGTGATGGCCCACTATTGTGATTAACGGGAAGATGGTTCAGTGCCATATGGCAATCGGAACCAGTCAGTGGCCATAGATGCTAGTGTCAGGAACTTGTATCTGCTGACGAGCGGCGGGGTTGAAAGCTATAGCATAAAATAATCTGCCGCTCACGCCGGTGATATTCGGAAAGTGTTGTAGGCTAGAATGGTCCCATTGCCATCCATTCCCTAGGCCCTGGGTAGATCGTATAGTACAATAGACAATGTAGGAGCATCGTTGGTTGATATTATTCTGTTGATGTCGAAAACCTGCATACATCGAAGTTTATAGGTCATGCTTTGTTGGGACTTTGAATAAGTTGTTAACACAAAAAATCCATTTCCTGATCGACTGAAGGCCTAAGTAGTAGGTAACATTTCGGGGGGTTCAAAGAAGATAATAATGTTACAAGAAACATTCATACATATCTTAGCCGATCGATCCTTTTTGCATATCCCAGGCAATGTCCAGCTTTGATGGCTGAAGGGCTCCTAGTACTAGCTGCCACTATAGTGTTCTCCATCGTGCACATGCCCTCAAGCAACTATACCGGGACAGGCAATCCCGAGGAGGCCCTAAATGATTGCTGTTCAGCTGCTCCACTTCTTATTATGCATCGGGCTCTATAGTGTGTGCGGCTAACCACAATGTACCGAGGTTTATCCCAAAACCAACAGAATAACTAACAAGCTGATAGAATATATCAGTGGAGAGAGTATTATGATCAGCAAACATGCAGGATATCGCACTTATTCTCTGTTTTTTGATTATTGTCGGGATCTGTTGATATAATCTACTGCTCCCCGCTCTTTTCTTTCAACTTTTCTCGGGTTTAGTGGGTCATATACCATGTGATCGCCTTCAGTTGGATGATGGCAGTCCTCGTCCTGGGGGTTATCATAGTTACAAAGAATATACAGAAATGGGCTGCTTGCTATTATCGAGACATTTCACATTACGATTCATTATGAGTTATACAAACGGCAACAAGAGGTTACAGGAACATACTGAATCGTGATGACTGGACTAGACCATTCACATAAAAAGTAGTAGCGGTAATTATGGATTCTTCTTTGTTGGTTTATTAGATCAATCGGTATTTGTCAAGAGGAAGACACATTTGTCAAGCACAATCATAAAGCCCCAAACACATCCTGCAAAATGATAGCCCAAACCATCTTCTATAACCCTTGTAGCATGCACCGCTCATGAAATGAGCAAAAGACTAAACCCATGTTTGTAACCTATACCATGCATCATCAACCGTCACAACAATCTCATACCCCATAAGTAGAGCACATAATAAGGAGCTCTACCTCAAAGGTAATCCGAGACTTGGATACCATCTTCGACAATAGACTTCAGTGTCTCAAAGTCATCGGGAATATCCTCCCATCCTCCTTTTGCAAACTCCGCCCATTTCTTCAAGTATTCAGGCTGTTCAAGGCAGAAAATAACGATATCTTTCGTGGCAACAGCATCCTGCAGCGCACTGTGCCCTTTAGAACCATCTTGGATAGACCTGTCGAGGAACACCCTCGACAGCGTCTTCAACGACCAAGTCCTCCTAAATCGCTGGGTTTCCCATCTGGGCCTGAACACAGCTTCTGCCGTTAGGATAGTCGAGTCGACTATTTTGGGGTGGATCATCCCAAGGCAGTTTAAATCATTCTTTATATCGTGCCCAATCAGCACGGTATCACTATCAATATAGTCCCACAGGGCGCGTCTCGCCCCCATCCACCCACGCAGGGCGTCGCCGTTAGCTATGGCCTTCTTCATAGCTCTGAACGTGATCCCACTGTAGCGAGTACACCAGTTGAATATCTTCCTCTGGGGATTAACGTAACTATCGACGAGGACTTCACCAGTTAAAAAGTCCACGGCAGCGAGATAGGCAATGACTTGTCGTCCTTTCTCTGCTTGCACCATTTCACAGTCGATGACCACTGCGTCTCTGGCTGTGCGATTGCCAGGTTTGCCCTGGTGGCGACGATTATGGCCACCCAGTGTGCGCTTGAACAGGTCCAGGCGGATTATCCCCTTCCATTGGGGACTATCTGATTTTGGACGTGGAGTTGTGACCAAGCCCTCGGTTCTGAGACGAGCCGGTGAGTGGCATTTTGCCTGAAGTCTTTTCAGTAAGTCTTCCTGGTTCAGGGCTTTCGAAGTACTCTGACCATTCTTTTCCTCCAATGATAATTTCGATATTTCTGACGACAGTGTATCAATGCTTGAAACAGAGGAGGGGATATTAGACTCCGGGGTCATTGCTGCAGAAGAAGAGGATTCCATGTTGAAGGTAGGAATGAAGTCGTCGTAGTCAAATCTTTGAACTTTGCAGGAGACGATCTTGGCTAAGAACAACTTCAGGAAGTTTTTCTTGAGTCGCGATCCCAGACCCTGTCTGGGGTTATATGTCCAAGCATTCTCTGATTTTTGCACAGCTGGCTCATCTTCTAGAATGTATTTGCCAAGCATACTGGGTAGTTGTAAACGGTTTGTGCCGATCGCAGCACTGGGTTACAGGTATAACCGACAGCTACGCACAGGGGAAGCCGTGAATATTACTGGAATTAACACTGAAATTAACGGTATTCATGCACTTGTTGAGGGTTAATTAGGGCTCGAGGGAACTCAGGTTTGCGAGCGAAAAGGATTGGTTGATAATAGTTATTGGGGCGTAGTTAATTACCGATTTCAGTGTTTGTGAATGTCTCATATTGCCACTAGACGTGAATTGGCCCCCGACTTAGAACCCCAAGGTCATGAAGGACACTCTTCCAGGTCATTTCAGCATCATGTAGAGAAAATTCAAATCGTATTCTGCAGGATGTAAGGATCATTGGGAGCGTCACTTTGACTGGTACTTCCCATCACACTACTATGCTCGACAAGGGAAAGGATATAGCTGCTATAGTTGAGAATATATTCCGACATCGTATTATGCATATCGTCAAGTATAACAGATTTTTCGCCTGACAGACAAGAAATGTATCCCTTGCAATTTTTGTTCATAGCTAGGATAATAATTAATTCGGGATTCGTCCAGGCCAGAAAACCTACATTTATTGTCTTACCCGTTAATGTCTGTCGCTTCCAGAACTTCTGTGGTACTGGCTTACTACTTTCTTCCTCTGCGTATAAAGCATACCAAGCTTATAAATTTTCAAATCAGCCCGGATGGTCTAGTGGTATGATTCCTGCTTCGGGATTTGAAATGCAGGAGGCCCCGCGTTCGAATCGCGGTTCGGGCCCGATCTTTTTTGTTTTCTTGGAACCCTTACAGCTTTCCGAGGTAGACATGTAATTTACTAGTTCCAACAGTCATCTATGGGGAATATACTGGTTGCGCGAGATCATTCATTTGTTGTGATATGCGGTTACACTAGAGTCAAGGTCTTCCTAAGGTTAGCGGCAAAGGAAGTGCACAAGGAGGATCATTCAAAGAGTTCCTTTGAAGCAAGATGAAAGATTGGTTTGCTTGAACTGTAGAAGCACTAAAGCCTAATTAAGGAAGTCCATAATGTTCCTGGTCAAATACAAGAAACGAAGTGAATCCATGTGTTCCCTGGGGTGCACCCTGATACTCTGTGCTGAACTGAAATCCCTTCTGGATGTCACAAGCGTCAAATTCACGTCTGTGAACAAAGACACCCCTTGTACACAAATAGTAATTTGTATTGCTCGGGTCACTGCGGTCGTCATTGTCTTCGGCTGGCCTTAGATTCAAAGCCTGTCCTGCCTCGGAAATACTCGCCAAAACAACCCTCGTCAAAGACGGCATCTTCCTGATTTGCGTGAAGACAGGCTCCCATAACCCAGAGACAAGGTTCACTTTCTCGAGCCACAGGATTTCAAGATCGGGATGGTTGCGTAGGAATTCTAGCAGGGAGTCTGAAGTGGCGTAGATACCGAGCAGATGGAGTCTCCTCAGCCGTCGAAGACGGACCTTGCTAGCAATGTATTCAAACAGCCGATGGTATAGGCTTACATCCCCAATCACTGTACAACGGAGCTTAAGGGTCAAGGTCTCTAGGTTTGGCATGTTCTGCAGTAATCGAGCGACGCCAGGATAGTTGTTCTCAAAGTTCACTTCGGGATCATGACTCGCAAGAAGAGCCCCCGGCCTGAGTCCGTGCCAGCTTCGGCGGGTTTCACGCTCCCATCTTTCCATTTCGGCTTTCCGTTTCGATAGCCTCTCTGAATTGGCATCTACTCGCGTTGATAGATCGATTGAAAAGTTCTTGATCGACTGGCCCGAGGTAAAGGTACAAGCGGCTTTGTCGAGGGTGAGCATATGGGCGGTTATTTCGTTGGTTGGAATGGCTGAGCGTATTGGGCTTCTAAATACCGTGAGGCTATTGAGTTCGATAGTGCTTTTTGCAATAGCAGACATGGCTATGTGATAGACCTGGGTTGCTTTACACCAAACAGCATACCAGTCACCTCGGGACCTGAATAAATCTGGCCGTGGGGAATAAGTGCCTTTGGCTTCCATAGCAATGAAGTTAAGCATTCCAAAATTGTTTAATATGGCTGTCAGTGTCGGCACGGCGTGGTCTTCATGGGCGAGCTGGTGTCTCGCAGACTCTTCCTCCAACCATGCTAGATCTGCCTCTGCTTGGACCACCTCATCCATGGTACAATCTCTTGCTGTTATCCAGGGAATACTATCCTCATCTTCGCATCGACTGGTCCTGAGAACCTTCTGGAGGAGAAAACTGTCGTAGACTGCTGCGATTATAGTCAAATCCTTGACAGCTGGGCGCATGATGTCATGGCAGGAGAGAGCACTGAGGGACTCCAGGCTCCGTGGGGTCAGATCAGTAGATTGGTGGCGCATAAATGATTTGAAGCGTGGGCCCAAGCATAGTTGACTCCATGTTCTGTCGGTTAATCGAAGGGATTTGATGGTTTCCAGGTCGAGGTACTCGAGGATCTCGTCCACCACAACAATCGGGAGATACAAAGTATCCTTTGGGATAGATCCCATGGCGTTGAAGTACTAACTGGGAGATGTATAGGAGCTGCTGATCCATATAAGAAAAAGAGTCTAAAGTTTGTGATCTCTGGAAGTTCTGATCACAACGGTTGTGTCTGCCCAGCTCCCTCAACGATCGTCAAATAACGCGACCTGAACGGTGAATAATATGTTAACGAAAGTTACTGCATATTCAATTGCTAGTGTTACCATACCCCCTTCCAAAGAATGATCCAGCACTGGCAGAGAGCAAACTTCGCGTGGTGGTGTATGAATACGTCGTGTGATTAACTTGGCTATGAGAGTAGGTAGCCTCTAAACGTGAATAGACGTAATTGGTGCAATATGCATTCCAGTATTATTCGCCCCCGATCATATAGTGCAGTGCGAGATGTTGAGGTAAGAGAAAGACGAATAAAGAGAACCAGCAGACGCGAGACGCATCGAATTCCAACCAACGGGACAGGAAGGAACCGAAATTTCTTTGTTCACAGTCATTAACCGAACCTAGCTCTACACTACCATAATTAAGCGCGGCTATCCCAGCTACATTGGCACGTTGCAACCAGGACGTCGAATCGGCATGTTGCGCCGGGTAGGGTTGGTGAAACGGTGTGATACCCGTTGGTGGGACAAAGTAACATCGCCCGTCAATTCTATTGGACTACCCCAACCAGCCAAGATGTGTTCCTGGATTTCGACTTGAGCCTCGCAATTCTTGCTGCCATACTTTTATCGAGTTTTTAAGGTGGAAATATTATTGGAGTAACATCCTGGTCATGATTGGCTCATCCTGGCTTTAGTCATTAGGAAGCGAATCAATATCCCGCATCCACCATAACAAGTCAGCAGTCCAATCAACGACAGAAGTGGGACGCAGCATGCCGTCCTATACGATATATAAGCCTCGAATCGAGACTGGCAAGATCTACTACCCTGTAGCACTATCTGTAGCACATAATTATACTCAGCACGCGCATATTCATATACCAAGGACCCGTGATATGTAAAGGTAGAATAGACATTATATTTTCAAGTATTAGGAATCGTAGTTGCTAAGAAGTCAGTTCCCTTTCTCAGATTTGTAAATTAGATGGTGCAAAGTCGTCGCTAAATAGCTGTGGTCGACGCGAAAATCTGGCCCTGTCTGCGAATATCTCAATTAAGCGCCCTTGTGACATGGCTTCCGACAGCAGAGACAGCCTAGCCCTGCTGCTGTCATGCATGGGCGACACTATCCACAAAGCCTCTGCGGAGTCCATACCTCGGGTGCTAGTCAAAGGTATCAAGGATTGTGAGTAGTGGAGATAGCAGAAACGGGGCTATGCTGATCCGCAGGTCTGGGCTGTGCAGGCGTGGAGTCCAGCTCTTGGATCGAACCAGGCAGCTCAACTGGCCTCTGCGGTGCCCCTGCTACTGACGGTGACTCGACAGGAGAGACCTCCGATGGCGGTGCCTCATGAATTTCGCTAGGCGCCACAGACGACATTACAGCAACTCGTTCAGCCACCTCAGACGAGGGTGACTGCGGTGGCATGGCAACCGTCTCCGCAGGTGGCTCTTTTGATGCCTGTTCACAATCGAAATTTGACCTATGACCAGAGAAGACATCGGATTGCAACGCCTGCATAAGCCTGTTGGCCTCGACAGGCGGAGGGATGTCGCCGCTTAGCAGTTCCCGTGCCTTGACAATATCCCCATACAGTTTTCGGTTCGCGAGCCTGTTTTCAAAGATAATGCCTCCTTCTGCACTCACGCCACCAAAGAGGCCTTTGGTTTGTGCGAATGAGAATATCCCCATGACACCACCAGTGCTTACGACACCCGCAATCTCTCCACTGCGTCCGACCGGTCCCACTGCCAGTGAGACGTTGAGCCCCAGAGTTAGGCTTCCCAGCTTTGCAAACGTTTGCACGGCATGGTCGCTCTGCAGTATGAATACGAAATCTGTCAATTCGACACCGATTTGTCCACCGAAGCCACCTCCCACGGACGCGATGGCTGATGGGGCGGACCAGGACCCGTCGGGTAGACGTGCAACGAGGATACCAGAGCCAAGGCGCACTGACCCTAGGAACCCGGCTTTGGCGACTGTGAGGATGGCGAGGCCCTTTGAAATGTGAGTCAAGGTAGTGGCGAGGCGAGCACATATTCAGAGCATACCTTGGCACTAGCGAGTAGCTTTTGTGGGATGGTACGTCCCGGGCTATTGAAGCCATCGGGATCTGTGAAAGAGTTGATGATCTGAGCTGCTTTTTCGCATTCGCCTGATTGTCAAGTAAACTTTGTTAGTATCGAGTTACGCAATGAATGGCGCCTTTGTAGGTTGTCGTAGAGCTGAGACGATTCATAACATTCAGGCCAACATCAGAGTAAATCGATACGTACTTCGTAAAGATGAGGGAAGCGGGTTGTGAAGAGGCATTTTGAAGGAAAGTCATGCAACTCTGAGATTGTTGACAGGAAACAATCCAGACTCTGCGGCATTCTTTAGAAAGAAAATGGAACGAGGCTGAGGGGACGCGTGGGGGGCCAAAGCTTGACCAGAAGCAGTAAGCAATCTCTTAGCCCCGGTTTTAAGGGTCTGCGTTTCCCCTTTCAGTCTAGCCGGCATCCTTTGCCTTGGTTTTGACGGGATCTTTCTGCTAGTCTGTCTCCGGCTTCGTGTTGTGAAACTATGGTGAAAGAGGGATCTACACTCTCTTTGTCTTCTAGTCAGGCACAGCCACACGGTCCTACACCGCTCGGTGATCTTTAAAGTTCTTGACATGCCAGCTCCAGCTGTTCGTTCTAAAGTTCTGATGACATGATATGATAAGCTGCACTATTGATCCATCGCCCAAAACATTATATCATGATATATACCCTACCCCCAAATGAAGAAAAGCTCAACCAAAGAATGCACGACCCAAACGTACTAAATAATATATACTATAGACCCGAGATGATAAAGTTCGGCCAGCGGTAATGCCAGATGCAACAATTGTGCGAACGATGTTAGCTGACACTGAAGACTTGCCAATTGGCAGCGCCCCGCGTATGGAGGCATGTGCTCCCTCTTCTAAGAAGTGAGTGTCTAAGCCTCAGACTTTTCAAGGATCCAGGTAGCCATATCCTCCGCATAAATCGGGTAAGTCTCCGGCAGATCGGCATGCAAAACATGGCTCCATCCATCGTAGGACTTGTGCATCTTCGCTGTTTCAGGGAAACGAGCCGTCTCGCGCTCATACCATCTCTTACTCGCATCGTAACTGGTGCAGTTATCCCCAGTTCCGTGGGCGAGAAAAACCGACTGCACTCCATCAACAAGGGTCAACTTGCCCTGATCCAGCTCCATCATGCGGTCCAGCATATTGGCAAACATCTCGAGTGTGCCCGTGGCATGGTTCAACGGGTCCTCTGCAAGGCTCTTTTGCACTGCCGGATCGCGCACCAGTGTCTCTACCCGCATTTTCTCCACGAGCTGGAAGCGGGGGAGAAGCTTGCCTGCCAGCCGGCCCACGAATACCGTGATCCAGCTAGGAGTCTGCTCGGGAGTGAGACCCATCAACGGAGCCGAAAGCATAATCCCACGAAGTGAGGACACGAGCGGCTGATACTCCTTGGTCGAGGCGAGAGTAGCCACCAATCCACCACCCATGGAGTGACCATTGATAAACAGGGGGAGCTCAGGGAAGACGTTGGTCTGCTGGTCCTTGATGACGGCGGCCATGTCGGCCAGGACCAAGGAGGTAGGCCCTGTGTTTCCCCGGTCGGACTTTTTCGGGGCCGATCGGCCCCAGCCACGCTCGTCGATACCTGTGCAGTAGATACCACGGCGTGCTAGCAAGGGAAAGAAGTTATTGTAGCTGTTGATGTGGTCGCTGAAGCCATGAAAATGTACTAGTTTGGCCTTGGGGGCAGCGGGCTGGTGGAGATGTTAGGATGTCGGTGACTGAATGGGATGTTTGACATGTGATTGAGGGTGTGTGCCCTTACCGACCAGGTCTTCTGGTAGAGGACGGTTCCGTCCGCGAGTTTAAACTCGCTCTCTGTTATCGTGATGTCTGCCATTTTACAGTGAGAGGCGACGTTGAGACGAGATGAAGAAGTCGATGATGGTCAGTTCGTTGAATGAAGGGATGTCGCACGAAGCTGATAGTTGCAAGGTTGAAGGAAGACCTCGGCTGAAAGACTGGGGGTGAAAGGAAAAGGCAGAGATCGACGCGTGAGCACAGACGCCGCCAAGAATGTCATCTGGTCGCCTGAGGCGTCTACCCTCCACACCGTCCATTGTCTTTCACCAGTCATTCCAAAATGCTGCATAGCAGCTTCGTTAAATCCCAAGCAGATGACACGCCGTGAAGTCATGAATAGGCTAGCCTATCTCTTTGTGTCAGCAGGAACAGGCTATAACACTGCCTACTAATAACTACCGCGTCAGCACCCAATATGACAAGCTGGCGGGTACTGGGTGGGTCAACTCCCTGCACAAAGACTAAATCCGAGATTCATCTGTTAAGCTCCAGAGATCAAGGAGCATCTGGGCATCGCCGTGGGCATAAGCCGGCTTATACACGCATATGTCACAGACTGTTCCTTCAAGAGGTTCCTGGCAAGGTTCTGAGAGGACTGGCTCCGCGCTATTCTGTTTCTCAAATGCTACGGCCAACAGCTCATGGACTCCGCTATGCGATGAATCTAGAAACTCCTCTTTAATTATTCTCGTGTTGTCCAAGGGCTCAATCAATTACATTACAATATTATATTACTACTTGGTTCCAGTGCCTCCGCCCACCAGTTTGAGTGGGTGATGTTCTGCATCTATTCCTCACTTAAGGGACCGTATATCACCTCCCATCCGCCCCCATGGGCTGCGAGCCTATAGCGTTTGCATCATCCTGCTTTACCTGCGTATATTCTTTAAGAGTCCAGCTGGGGTCAAGAGTATTCATGAAGAGATAAGGTTTCTCCACCTAGAGCAAACGGAGGGGGGGATCAACCCCCTGGCCAAGACATGACTTCGGTAGACGATCCAGCAAATGCAACGTGGACTATGACTCGATGCTCTCGAACTTCTTTTTTTTTCTTCGCTCCCTGGGGTCTTGGCATAGAACGTCGCCTCTTATTATAATGAGAAATGGACAGAAAACAACATTGGTACCATGTTACAGCATGTTATATACTCCCCGGCTTTATATCGATGTGTACGAAAGATATATTTGTCAGACCAAGCCAAATTCGTTGGCTGGGAAGAGCTCTCTAGATGTGGCTGTAGTTTTCTTCTTCCCTAGTAGAAGAGGATCGACTAAGCAAATCATTTACCATGATACACTGCTATATTTTCACCCCCAATAAACTCCTCTGCAACAATTCAGCTGGACCAGTCTGACGGACTCGGCATATAGTATTGTGGATCAGCGCGGACTGGTTAATGTGAGTAATTTTAGGGGTACAGCGAGAATGCATTGACGTGACGTTCCATTCCAGGCTAAGCTTGACAAAACTCCTTTGGTACAGATGCGACGGCACAAGCCAAAGAAGCCATCATTCAGCGAGAATAATCAACAAGGTAGGGTAAAACGCTACAGTGGATTTAGCTGTGTTGCTGGCTGTACCAGAGTACACGTGATCAAAGCGGAATGTCGCCATCGGTCGCACCTCCAACTGTCCAATGGATTTTCCGAACAATGACTTACTTCTCCTCTTATTCAAAATTATAACCTTGTTTCGACATGCTTTAGGGTTGAGTTGAATGACTGACAGCCGAATGTCGGGTGTCCCTGACGGTCCAGGCGCTAAGGCCATCCACCCACCATGGGTTCGCCATCGGGAGCAGCCATGGCGTGCTGCTCCACTTCAATGAGCTCAACTCTGGTTCTTCCACCACTTCATTTGCGCTTCTGCTTCTTCCCCTATTATAGCTCCAGTCCGTTGACCCATCCGTGCACTCGCTTTCCCTGATGCGGTTTAGCAGCCCTCGATCGTATATCTGCCCCCGATGGTGTCATCGCTTATTCTCTGAGTGACACTGTCACCAGCCAATACTGATGCTTCGAACTCGCTCCTGGGGGGTCCAGATTCCCCAGATAAGCGGAAATATCGGAATGGATGACTGCGTGGACAGATTATTTCTTTTCCCGCAGCCGAAGCAGGGTCCGGGAAAAGAAAACATATCAGCTCCTGCTGCCCGTAACTCTATCTCTCACCGAACTTCCATGCTGCCGACGCAAGGTTCCATCTCCCGGCTTTGTGACGTTCTCAACTCACCACCTCGAACACGCCAGAGATCCCGGATATAATGGCCGTCTCAGCTTCTAGTCCAGATCCGCTGGACGCGAATATCGATGAAAGAACGCCCCTGAATTCTTCGGCGCAGCATGCGACTCCCAGTGCAAACACCCCGGATTACAGCAGCATAACAAAAGGGCTCACTAGCGACGTGCACAGCAGCCATGGTAGTGATGAGGAACGGCCGTTGATCAACCCACCCGAGTCGTCTGGGAAAGATGTGACGGCTTTGACCAGTATAAGTACCGTGATTGGTGTGTTGTTGCTGGGTATGTCGGGTTCACGGTCTTGTTAGGCTTTCTTCTTAGTCAGACTGACAATCGTCTAGGTGAATTCATCTCCAACGCGGACGCAACACTAGTCATGGCGGCAACAGGCAGAATCTCCTCTGAGTTCAATCGACTGCGCGATGCGAGTTGGCTATCAACGGCATACACCCTGGGATTATGCGCTGCTCAACCGATGGTCAGCTATCACACAATATTCGGGGAGTTCGGGATATACTGACGGTGACCATATAGTACGGGAAGCTGAGTGACATCTACGGTCGCAAGCCACTGCTTCTTTGGGCGTACTTTCTCTTCGGCGTGGGATGTGTTATCAGGTAGGCTTATTCATTTCGACTTTGGCTTGTTGGATCGTGCTGACAGCTGTTATTTAGCGGCATTGGTCCAGAGATGGCGACTGTTATATTAGGGCGTGCAATCAGCGGGATTGGGGGTGCTGGAATAATGGCGATGGGATCTATCATTATAACAGGTAGGATATCCGCGTACTAGCTTGATGAACATCACTGAACATAGGCAGATATTGTTCCCCGACGGGATGTTGCCCATTGGCGGGCGTACATCAACATCGCGATGACTCTGGGTCGTAGCGCAGGAGGCCCAGTGGGCGGATGGCTAACTGATACAATTGGATGGAGATGGTATGCTTTGCGCCTCTGTAGCTGCTTCTCTCGCTAATTTGCGGTCAAGGTCGTTTATCATCCAGGGGCCCTTAGCCGCTGTGGCAGCTTTATTGGTGGTATGGAAACTCAAGCTCGCCCATCCAGTCACTGAGAAGAGCGTCCGCCGTGTCGACTTTCTTGGAACGTTTCTTCTTGCCACTGGTATAATCACAAGCACAGTTATTATGGACCAGGCAGGACAGTCCTTCGCATGGGCATCACTGTCAACGGCAATCCTCGCTACTCTCAGTCTGTCAGCATTCGTCGCCTTCGTTCTTGTTGAACTCTATGTAGCTCCCGAACCGATCTTCGAACTTCGCATGCTGCGGAAGCCGAATGTGACGCCCAGTTACCTGATCGGATCGCTGCAGATCACCGCCCAAGTTGGAATGATGTTCTCCGTGCCGCTATATTTTCAGGTGACATCGAAAGCCTCAGCCACCGTAGCTGGAGGGCATCTAGTTCCCGCCGTGATCGGGAACACGCTTGGAGGCTTGATCGCGGGAGCCTTCATCCGTCGCACCGGCCAATTCAAGGTCCTCTTGATTCTTGCCGGTCTTGTTGCGTCTGTTGCATATCTACTCCTTTTCCTCCGCTGGAACGGTCACACTGGATTCTGGGAGTCTTTGTACATTATTCCCGGTGGTATGGGTACTGGTTTCTGCTCGGCGGCTGCTTTCGTCAGTATGACGGCGTTTTTGATGCCGCAGGAAGTGGCCATGGCGACAGGAGGGTATTTCCTACTCTTCAGCTTCGCCATGACGGCTGGTGTGACTGTCACCAACAGTCTGCTGGGGACTGTTTTCAAGCGCCAGATGGAGCAGCATCTGACTGGTCCAGGGGCCAAGAAGGTGTGTATCTCCGCTCCTTTCTGCATTTATTTACTGACGGGTTTTGAAGATCATCGAGCGCGCGCTGTCCGATACGAGCTATATCAATGGCTTGCAGGGTCATGTCCGAGATGTAGTGGTAAAGGGATATGTGGCTGGTCTCCGCTACACTTATCGTAAGTTGTCTAATTTGGTATATTCCCTGTACTTCCTTATTGACTTTCGTGTCAGTATTTTCCCTCGTCCTTTCGCTTCTAGGATTGGTCCTTGCATGGACGGTCCGAAAACACCAGCTGTAATGACCGCGGCAGGGAGTATCCGAGAGCTGCAAATTGCTTCATCGAGGCTGGCATTCGATAGAAGAAGACTTATAGACAACTATTTCTGCAATATAACCTTTCTTTTGATTAATCTCTATATTATAAATCGCGCATGTGTCAGCCCTTTAGCCGAGTGGCGCGCAGGTCTCTCGCAGTCTCGCAAGCAGCGTGGGATATGCTACGGCCCTGTTCCGGTCGGAAGAGTAACTGGAATCAGCGAACGACCTTCTGAAATAAATGCATGTGATATTCACAATCATGCGAGCTCTCGGCTAATATACTTTGTCAGCCTGGGCATGCGGTAGATTATACTGTCCGCTCAAGCCACCGGCCAGGATATCCCGCTGAACGCTCCATCACCGTGCAGCTCGAATGCAACATGGGACGGGCCTTGACTTTTCGTCAATAAGAGTTTAATCTATCTTCTCCGCACCCATAGGGCCCTATGGCGTCGACCCGGGTAGTCTGCAGGAATTCATCTCGCTTCGCCAAGCGAGACGCCCTAACGGGTAACCTGCAGCTTACCCTGTTCACCCGGCATATCACACGTCCCGAGAAATCCGTCACGTCCTCCACGAGTCAGAACAAGGTTCGGCCGTTGATTCTTCTCCATTTTGCGCGTATTTAGCTAATGGTCAGTATTCCGTGTCGGAGATTTGTTGTTCTGCAACAATTAAGGGGACCAGGGTTAAATCCTGGCCTCCGAAGTGATCGGAGTTCTGACCAATGAGAGACTGTGTATACGCCCGTTCCTGGCTGATGGATTAATTGCCGGCTTCACTTGGCATCCATCAAGCATCAGATGTGACCAGAAGGGTAATGAGTGGGTTGATCTGCCTTGCAAGGTGCTCAGCCTTCTGCGACCATACTGAAGGGAATATTTAAGAGTGGTTATCAGGGACAGAGTTCCCATGTAGTCAGGCTGTGTTTGGGATACTTTCTGTCGCTTCGTCAGACATTAATACGGAACTATGAGAGTGTCGACTTCAAGTATTGCCCTTGCTGTGTCCCTTTTTGGGAAGCTGGCCCTTGGGCTGTCAGCTGCAGAATGGCGCACTCAATCCATCTACTTCCTTTTGACGGATCGGTTCGGTAGGACGGACAATTCGACTACAGCTACGTGCAATACGGGTGACCAAGTATGGTATTGCTGTACTTCCGTCATTCATCTGCTGACTTGGATAGATCTACTGTGGTGGAAGTTGGCAAGGAATTATCAACCATGTTCGTATCTCACTTCATACCATCCATGCTGGGCGCTTCTGACTATTGCTCCAGCTGGACTATATCCAGGGCATGGGATTCACAGCTATCTGGATCTCGCCTATCACTGAGCAGCTACCCCAGGATACTTCGGATGGTGAAGCCTACCATGGATACTGGCAGCAGAAGATGTATGCCCTCATTGCATTCATATTTTATGCTTACTCGCAGACTGCAGCTGACTTGGCAGATACAATGTGAACTCCAACTTCGGCACGGCAGATGATCTGAAGTCCCTCTCCGATGCTCTTCACGCCCGCGGAATGTACCTCATGGTCGACGTCGTCCCTAACCACATGGTAAGTACTGCTTTACCTCTATATTAGTAAACCCAATGCGAACAATGACTGTATCAGGGCTACGCAGGTAACGGCAACGATGTGGATTACAGCGTCTTCGACCCCTTCGACTCCTCCTCCTACTTCCATCCATACTGCCTCATCACAGATTGGGACAACTTGACCATGGTCCAAGACTGTTGGGAGGGTGACACCATCGTGTCTCTGCCAGATCTGAACACCACGGAAACCGCCGTGAGAACCATTTGGTACGATTGGGTAGCCGACCTGGTATCCAACTACTCAGGTGCGACCCCAACCCACTAAAACAAGCCACATACTAAAAAATTGCTCAGTCGACGGCCTCCGTATCGACAGTGTCGAAGAAGTCGAACCCGACTTCTTCCCGGGCTACCAAGAAGCAGCAGGAGTCTACTGCGTCGGTGAAGTCGACAACGGCAACCCTGCTCTCGACTGCCCATACCAAAAATATCTAGATGGTGTTCTCAACTATCCCATGTACATACCCCCTTCTACCTTCTCGAACCCATCACTAACTCAATTGCTGCAGCTACTGGCAACTCCTCTACGCCTTTGAATCCTCCAGCGGCAGCATCAGCAACCTCTACAACATGATCAAATCCGTCGCCAGCGACTGCTCCGATCCGACCCTCCTGGGCAACTTTATCGAAAACCACGACAACCCCCGCTTCGCCTCGTATGTCCCTTCCATCACTGCCCCCTTTTAAAGTAAACCCCACTGACAGGCAAAGCTACACATCCGACTACTCCCAAGCCAAAAACGTCCTCAGCTACATCTTCCTCTCCGACGGCATCCCCATCGTCTACGCCGGCGAAGAACAGCACTACTCCGGCGGCGACGTGCCCTACAACCGCGAAGCTACCTGGCTATCAGGCTACGACACCTCCGCGGAGCTCTACACCTGGATAGCCACCACAAACGCGATCCGGAAACTAGCTATCTCAGCAGACTCGGACTACATTACTTACGCGGTTTGCCCTTTCCCTTCCCCCCACCCAGAGCTCAACCCCCATTCTAACAAAATATTTCAATGGTAGAACGACCCAATCTACACAGACAGCAACACCATCGCGATGCGCAAAGGCACCTCCGGCTCCCAAATCATCACCGTCCTCTCCAACAAAGGCTCCTCCGGAAGCAGCTACACCCTCACCCTCAGCGGAAGCGGCTACACGTCCGGCACGAAGCTCATCGAAGCGTACACCTGCACGTCCGTGACGGTGGACTCGAACGGGGATATCCCTGTGCCGATGGCTTCGGGATTACCTAGAGTTCTCCTCCCTGCTTCGGTGGTTGATAGTTCTTCGCTTTGTGGGGGGAGTGGTAACACAACCACGACCACAACTGCTGCTACCTCCACATCCAAAGCCACCACCTCCTCTTCTTCTTCTTCTGCTGCTGCTACTACTTCTTCATCATGCACCGCAACAAGCACCACCCTCCCCATCACCTTCGAAGAACTCGTCACCACTACCTACGGGGAAGAAGTCTACCTCAGCGGATCTATCTCCCAGCTCGGAGAGTGGGATACGAGTGACGCGGTGAAGTTGTCCGCGGATGATTATACCTCGAGTAACCCCGAGTGGTCTGTTACTGTGTCGTTGCCGGTGGGGACGACCTTCGAGTATAAGTTTATTAAGGTCGATGAGGGTGGAAGTGTGACTTGGGAAAGTGATCCGAATAGGGAGTATACTGTGCCTGAATGTGGGAGTGGGAGTGGGGAGACGGTGGTTGATACGTGGAGGTAGATTGGTTTTACGTCATGGGTTGGGGGAGGGGATGTAGGTTTGTTGGTATTGGGGTTGTGGTGGGTTGGGTAATGGAATCTACATGGTTTCTTTGATTGTGATTCAGATGGCTGAGTTAACATTGTATGTGAGATAACTCATTTGGGTATGTACAAATCTAATTAGCCATTGGCTTGAAGAAAAGTCTCCTAGGTTGTCTCTGAATGGAGTACCCAGTCGGAGGTAATAAACGTAAAGAACATGAAGATTGGGGAAAACAAAGGGTATTTAACAACTCATGAGCATTTGCTCGTTGGTAGAATGCAATCGTAACAGAAAGTACAGCCAGCTCTCCTATTATCATGAAGAAGTCCAGCTAGTGAACGAATGAAGAGAATAATTTAAATGTAATCCGGCCGATATGGCTTCACGTGCGAAGTCTCGCCTTGAGGGGACATTGTCCTTGATGGCGATTGGCCATGATGTTCATATGGCGCGATGCTTGGGAGTGTGGGTGTAGCGGGTGACCTCACGGAAGGACTAAAGGCCCTGTACCCTTCAGAGGGTCTTGTTTCATGGAGGTCGGAGTACCCAAATGGGTTCTCGACAGTCGCACTTGTTTGCGTGTGGTAATTTGAAGGTCTATGTTCGGTCTCGGTTCGCGCAGGCGAGGTGACGGAGGGGTTGAAAGTTGCATAGCCATCATTGGCATGCGTCAAGTCGCCCAAGGTCAGCGGAGAAATTGGCCTGACCTCTAATCCATGCATCTGCTCTGCAGTCGCTTGTTCGTGGTGTCCTTGTAAAGAGTTTTCGGAATCGGAAGACTTCCTGGACGAAGTGGTAGGATTACCATGGTTGTAGTGGGACTGTAGCACATCATGCGATTCATTGGACACACGGTGTTCGTACGAGTTGTCCGCCACGTCGGCGCCGGTATGCATTTCGACGTTCTCATGCGTCTCAGCATGTCCCTCGAAAGGGGACTCATTTCCAGCGGAAGGTGTGTAAGCAACATAGTTATCAGGCTGTTGCGACGTTTCGTGGGACTCCGAATTTGGTCTTCCTGTGGACTCATGGGCGGCATCGATATGCGATTCGTCATGATCTTCGAACGGAGAAGCATGGTTTAAGTCGGAGGACGATGGTTTAGCAGCGGGATTGAATGCAGCATAGCCACTCTCAGGCTCTTCATGCGAGCTATAGTCACGTGGCATGGCATGGTCCAGGTGATCTAGATGTTCATGGTTGGCTTCGTGGTGTGCCGAGATTGCGTCGCTAGCAAAGGGCGAGCGCGGCGCATTGGCTGCAGGACTGAACGCCACATAACCACTCTCAGGCTCTTCATGTGAGCTATAGGAGCTGTATGGCATGTCATAGTCCTGAGGTTCCGGATGATCATAGCTAGATTCATGGCTGTATCCATCGTGTGCGGAAATGGCGTGGCTAGCAAAAGGCGAGGGTGACGTATTGGCTACAGGACTGAACGCCACATAGCCGTCCCCATTAGCTGCATTGACTGGTGAGAACTTCCTGCCCAGTGCATCGGCGGGGGAAGCGGCTTGAGAGCGAAGGCCATTAGAAGTAGCAGGACTGAACGACCGCGGCGGGTATTCATTTTCTTGAGCTGGATAGGGGGCTGCGCCAGGCTGGTTGAAGGGTGAGAATGTTCGGGCTGCTGCTCTTTCACCAGGGAAGGCAGACGCGGGAGTTAGAGAACGAGTGTTTGGATCAATTGCCAGACTGTATGGACGGAAAGGAGTGCTAGATGGAGGACCATAAGGATCGTGTTGAGGTTGGTATGTTTCAAATGGTCTGTACCCTTCGCCAGGACCTCGTGTTCCGGGGACGTTTGGCCCATATCCAGGAGCTGGTGTATGATTGGAACGTGACACGGGTGTTTGGTTGCGAAAAACTTGCGGTGCCGGCGAGGCATGGTCAACCTGGCTGTACCCGGGGCCTGAGGTGTAGTTTGAAACGGGTGTTTGTGTTCGTGGTATTTGGGGCGCTGGAGACGCCCTGTCAATCGGGCCGTATCCAGGAGCTGGAGGTGTGGGTGTAAACCCTTGCCGCGATACTGGAGTCTGCAAACGCGGTACGGGCCCCGGCTGCTGACCGGGCAGACGAGGCGCAGGGTTGAAGTCTGAACGTGACATCGGTGTCTGGGTGCGCGGCATAGATGGCGCCGGTGATGACCGCTCCATTGGACTATTGTATCCCGGTTGCGGAGGCGCTTGGTTGAAGTTCTGTGGCATCCTTGGAGTCTGGGAGCGTGGCATCGGGGCAGGGCCGTGCTTCGGAAGTGGTGGCACTGGTGGCACTGGTGGCGCCGGCGTACCATGCCGATCCAGTGGGCTGTATGCTGACACCGCGGTGCTTCCTGACAACGAAGCCGCATCAGAATATGCTGAAGATTCGGTCATTGTTCGGCTCAATCCAGGTTTATCATTGAATGCGCCAACATCTGGCAAGGTGGGTTTGCGATCCGGAGCAGCTGTCCCAGGACGTGAAGAGTAAGCCGGGAGAGTGGTTTGTGTGGTAGTGCGCGAGATCGTGGTGACAACAGGTGTCTTGTCATCATCGCCAGCACCCAGTGAGGGAAGAGTAGGCCGTTTGTCTAGACCCATGTTTGGATTGGTTGGTTTCCGATCTTGCAAGGCCACGCCTTTAGCCAAAGCTTTGTTGACTTTCCTCCGGACAATACGAGTGAGCCGGCTGTTAATCTTTCGTTTGCAATAAGCCTTCAATGACCCATCCTCCGAAGGGATATGGTGGAAGAGAAAGATAAGGTAGAGTACGACAGCCAGGATCAATTTGAGCATTGACAAGACCCATATGACCAGGGTAAACAGCATTCCGATCAGGACAACCGCACGTTCGGTATTATCCTCCGCCAGCACCTTCATGTTGTCAAAGAATTGCGAAGCTCCGGACCCGCCCTCGTCGGTTGTGTTGCTGCCTCCGGGAAGAAGATCCATTTGCATCACTGAGTATAGGGTAATGGCGTTAACGACCTGTCGTGGGCCGTCGGCAAAAAGAGTGCTCAGCCAAGCTAGATAGGTCAACATGTGTGTGTGTGTGTGCAAGAAGGGCAGTGGTGAACTTACATTCAAAAGCAAAGTATGCGAAGAGGGCGACGTATTCAGCGCCCTTCTTACTTTTGGTTAACTCGCCGAACACGAGGAATCGCCTCCAACCGCGACCGTTGCTTCCCATTCGAATACTTTGAACGCGCACAGCGAGAGAGTCGAGGTAGCTCTGAGCGATACTCCCGGAGCGGATTGCACGAATGGCGCGCAACCATCGGTAGATCAAGAGGGCGAAAGAGATGATGATGCAAACGGCGAAGATCCATCGCGATATTTTGAAAGGAATCGCAGGCTCAATTTGGCCCGCCCATCGTGAGAAAGCAAGAAGATTGACGGCGGTAAAGGTGTCGACTCCGTACACGGCTATAGAGATAAGAAGGAAGACGTAGAGAAAGAAGTATGAGAACGGGGATAGGCAGGACTCTGATTTGAAGTCATCGAGGTTCTGTAAACAGTCAGCGTCAGCGGCATTTCCATAGGAGGACCAATTCAGGAATTGAGCTTACAATGTAATCCCACTGTTCCTCCAAGGCCACGGGCCCTTTCTCCCTGTCTCCAGAACAAAACATGCCGATAACCAATCCGGTGTCGCCAGTACACAATGAGATAAAAGAAGGTGAAGGGAGATGGTCTGAGCGGGAAAAGAGTGATGCTTCGTCGGTCCAGCCGGGCGAAGTCGAGATCGCAACGAGAGCGAAAATCAAAGAGTGAGAGTGTAGTGTGAGAGTGAGAGGAAGCCAGGATCTCGAAATTGTTATGTACGAGACCGCGCCAAGGAAAGAGAGGAAAGCGTCAGCAGTACGGCCAGCGACTATCGAAAACAATCGCGCATAACCGCTGAGAGATTGCTGGAGTCCGAGGTCAAATGAGCGACCTGTCAATCACTGCGGACCCATTCTGAATAGCCATTGAAGTGTTGTAAAAGGTTAAGGTGACGCTTGAACTGCGACGTTGGCGGCTAGCTTCAGTGGGTAGGGCGAACGTGCCAAGATAGGGGAAGGGGGGTCCTGGCGCGTGCTGCTGCGGTTACAACACCGATCGCAATTGCTGATAAGCACAGGAGAGAGGGAGAGAGAGAGAGACAGAGAAAGAGACGAAATATCGGCCACAATGGGAATAAGGAAAGACGAGGTAGTTTGGAGTAGAAACGAACGACAGTTCACAGGGAAAAGGCGAACCCCTTGAGGGTCAGAAGCCGAGCAATCCACGCGAGAAAATAAGAGAGTTGGCGGGATTGTATGATAATGGAGGGGGCTTGCATGGAAGAATGTGGAGCAATTGGTGGAAATGGTGGAATGAAGAACGGGGTCGCCCATGGTTTGGTGGCCCAAGGTGAAACACGCACGGAAGGGAGGGAATGAAACAGTGCGGCGCTTGTTGAGAACTACTGGCCACTATTGAGTGTTAGTTCGGATCAATTTCCCAATCCATTGGTCATGAGGGATAAGTACTTACTCGCTGTGTGGATCTGATAGGATCCTCTCCTCTCCCGCACGCAGGTTGCCCCAAATTAATGCCAGCCGGCCGTTGAAATTGTGGTTCATGTGGGATGAAGTTGAAGATGATGGAAAGGGAAGGGAATCCGTTATCGCTGCCAGTCACGGACCTTTTCCCCGACTGACCCCGTGATCCACACCTTTCGCTTCCACTGTGACTGATTGATTATCGACAACTCACTCCCTCTCTATACCGAGTGGCCATCTCACGAACACCTCCACCCGGTTTAGACTTTCCAATTGCTCTGCCTTATTCCCATATTCTGGTTTGTCGATCGTTCCTTGTGTCCCTACCGATGATGATTGACATCCGATCATTGCGCTGCCTGTTGAGTAGTAGTAGTAGTAGCCTGTATATAGCAGGCTGCCAGTATCCCGAGCTTTTCATGCCGACATCCTGGCGAGGCCGGTCGCAATTCAGAGTGTCCTTTTGAGTTCAGTTGTCATTGGTATCTTTCTCTCTCTCTCCCACCCCTCCCCTTTTCACTCACGCACTCTCACTCTCACACCAAGGAAGCCGAATCGAAGATGATGGAGCTTGAAGGCCCCGAAGACAGGCGACAGCATCAACCCCCTCGGCCTCGGCCACGACCGCGGCCGCGACCCAGGCCGGCGCTGGAGATGGAAACCCGCAGCCGCTGGTTTTCCTGCTGCAACTCTTGGACCTGCCGGCCCCAGCGAACCTGGTCCTCGGTTCGCTGTCTTTTCTCGACCTCCATGGCTTGTCGCAAACGGTTGACGCTGTCTTGAAGGGCCTGGTCGGAGGGAGCAGAAGCGGCTGAGGCGGCGGACTCCGTCTGAGCTTGGAGTTTGGCACGCAGATCGTTGATTTCGGTCTGCTGCCTGGAGATTTCGACCCTGGCCTCGTCCAGAGCCGTCGCAAGAGACCCCAAGTCGCCCGTACGGCGCTTGGGGATCGTTTGCATACTCTCGCTGTTCTCCCAAAACTTCAGACGGTGCTCAAGGACGTCATTGACGCCCGTGAGCTTGTCCCTCTCCGCCTCGGTACCCTCCTTCTGCTCCCGGAAACGCTGAGCATCCCTGGAGGCGATGCCGACTTGCCGCGACATCTCCTTGAGTTCCTCCTGCAGGCCCTTCACCTGCTTCCGAGCCTCCTCGGCAGCCGCACGTTCCGCCGCGACCTCGTCATCGTATCTCTCCACCTCCTTATCGTAGGCGTCTTTGAGACTTTTCATTGTCTTGCGATGCCCTTCGTCGGCTTGCCGGAGAAAATTCGCGACCCCCTCAGCCTCCATCATCTTCTGCTCGGCTTCTGTCGCCTTCGCCTCGGCTTCCCTCACCTTCTCTTCGGCGACCGCCTTCACCGCGTTGACCTCCACCCGGAGATTCAGGGCCTCCTGGACCGCGCTGTTCCCATCCAACGCAGATTTAAGAGACTCGATCTCGGCCCGCAGCTCCAGGATTTCCTGGGCAGCCTCGTCCCCCTTGAACGCACTCTTCAGCTTCTCATGCTGTTCAAGAAGCTCGTAGTTATCGTCAAACAGCATATCGTACTTCTGCGACATGAAGTCGATCTCTTCTTGCTTTGCGTGACCCTCTGCCACCAGCTTTACGTGCTGGGCCTCTGCGATCCGGAGCCGCTCCAGCACGTCGGTGTACTCTTCGAGCTTGGCCTGCAGAGCATGCACTTGTGCTGCTGCCTCTCCGAGTTGTGCTGCTTGCGTGTGACACTGTGCCTGGAAAAACTGAAGTTGTTCTTTCAGGGACCGGATCTCTGCGGCGTTAGGCTCCGTGGCCTGCACCTGGGGTGCTGCCTCGTAGGCCCGGATTCTTACGCCCAGGTTCTGGATCACAACTTCTTTCTTGGAAAGCTGGTCTTCGACGGCGCTAAGTTCCCTCGCCCGCTCGTAAGACTGCTGCTCCTGAACCAGAAGTAGTTCCTGGAGTCTAGAGATCTCTGCATCCTTGCGGAGAACCTCCTCCTCTGTCACACGGAGCTTTTCAATGTCGCAGGTCCTCTCGGCCAGAGCTTCAACGGCTTCTAGACGGCGCGCCATGGCGTTGAGCTCATCGGTCCGATTGTTGAGGTCTGCTTGAAGCGATTCAATAATGCCGCGAGAGTTGGCATTCGCTTCATCAGTCTTGCGAGCCAGCTGCTCCTCTAGCTCGGCGACACGGTTGGTGAGAGTCTGCTCCCGTGAGTCAGACTTGTACTGCGCCCCCCGCGCTCTTCCGTTAGCCATTATGAGGCGACAGTTGACCCGATCTAGCTCTTGACGAAGACCGGCGATCAGACTCTCTTGCTGGGCAACCTTGTCCTCTTCGCAACGTGCAACCAGCATTTGATTTCTCGACCGGAGTTCGTCAAAGCGCACCTCCATTCCGTTCGTCTGCTCGGTTTTGGCGGCCAGCTGGCCTCGTACCTCGTCCAGCATTGCTTCGTACGTGCCAATCCTGGCCGAAAGAAGTCCAACTTGCTCGAGCAACGCTGTATCTTGGTGCTGTGCCTCATCTTCAGGACCGTTCTTTGACTTCGAACGTGTCCAGCTGCAAAGCGTCTCAATGGCCTTGACAGGAGAAGAATGACGGATAGCGATAACAGCCCCGGCAAGAATGCTGGCGAGGGCCAAAACGGAACAGACGAAACGGAAAATCTGGAGGTGTTCAATATCATCTCCAACGCTGAACGTTGGGATGTAGTCTTCCCAGACAGAAAACAACTCCACGCCGAGGTCGACTCCGTCACAATGGAATCCCTGGAGCCGCCGACTGCTGGACCACCGGCCTGCCGGAGAACCACGATCCAGGTTCAGGCAGTACTCCCAGTGGTCCCAGCCTGCGGATCCCATACCATCAACCATGCCATACAAGACATGGTAGCCGGGCGTCAGAAGATCTTGACTCGTCCACATCAAAGTGACGATTGTGACATAAACCCGCGAGATCATGGCGATGGGACGACGAGCAGGGAAATACCAGTTACGGAGGTCGGAAAGGCGACGACCCATCTGGCTCTGGACTATCCATCTCTTGAACGCGTCAACGCACGCGACGAGGAATTCGAGGGGAGAGAACACAGCTGCAAGCAGCTTGGCCCCGAACGAGATGCCAGAGGTGAGGGCGTGCCAGTTTACGGCGACGAAAAAGAAGAGAATAAGAGCTGCAAAGACGGTGTCCAGTCCTGCAGTCAAGTCGAGCATGTCTAATGACTCGTACTCCGGGTTCAAGGTCCTTCCGTACACGAGGACTTGTTCCGTAGGAGACATCATGGTGAACATGCTGTACAGCGTGAGTTTGTTGTTTACGAGATTCTAACGGCAGTAGGTCTGGAGCTCAAACCTTGAAGAGAAGCTTTAAAAAGCGGTTTGTACTTTCGAAAAAGCACAGGAAGATGTTAACGAAGATACGAAGAAGATGATTCTGCGATAAGCTTTGCTAAACACTGTAAGTGTCAACGAAGTTAAGAAGAATCCGATCTTGGTAAAGTTCGTTGGAGGAGGAAGAGGAAGAGGAAGAAGGGAAGAAGAGGAGGGGGGGGAAGGGGAAGACATGGTGGGCGGGCCAGAGAGTCCTGGGGGGGCAGGAGACTGACCGTCCAGTGAATGAAGCTGTTGGCAGTGAGTGTTAACTACGGTGACTGGGTCAGAAGCTTCGTTACTGAAGGTGAATGGCAGGCTTTACCACCGCAATACAGGGGGGAGAAATGAGTGACGGTTTGGGAGAAAGAAGGAACCTGGATTGAAGTGGGAGAGAAGAGAGGACAGATGCGCCAGATTATATAGGTATGGCGCTGCAGGTAAGTCTCGGATATCTCCATTAAAAGGTAGGTATTTAGAAGCTATATTCCGCTGGTTGAGAGTCTACGAGTCTACGCATATGGGAAATGCCGTGGAGGGTTCAGGAAGTCCCCACCCGTCATGGGCAATGACGGGACTACACGCGGGAATTCCACACGAATAATGGGAATCGCCGCGCAAAAAGTCAATGTGGCAACTTTCACGGAGACGCCTTCACCTTTGGGTCTGACGTGCACTTCACTAGCCTCTGGCCTAGGTTAAGTGAAGTGGTGAGTACAGGCTTACGCGGTTTCTAGTAGAGAAAGTGAAGATAGGATAGTGTATGCTTCGTAGTTACGATGAAAACAGTGCTACAGCATCTGCTGGTCTATAATGAATCGCGATAGTTGAGTTCAACACTACGGTAGTCCTTTAATTGGGGACTGATAGAGGTCCTTGTAACTGCCATTCGAGGATAAGCCAGAGGACATCAGTGGACTTTTCTATCAAGGCAACTACGCAAATGACAAGCTAGTAAGTATGTTTAGACTAGAGAATACATAGTTTCATCATGAATATCGCCCTTTTGCTGCTCTAATGCCAATTATAATCAGTTTCATACCGAGATATTCGCAATTCTTTTTATTCTCTGCTTCGATCGTTGCCGATCTTGTCAGAGTCTACACTGGCTACTAACCAAATCGGCACGGTCACTTATATCGGCGTATGCTTATCTGTCTATTATCCTAGGAAAGGCAGTATATTAAGTTCTGTAGCTTCTCGGTATACCTCCTGCCTGCTACTGGGTATATCTTTAGAAAATCAAAGTCTATATTTTCAGTCTCTGATATAGTCCGCTGCAGGATTAGTAGTTGTAAGATTCACCTACTAACTAGACCTCCATATATATAGCTGTAAATGAAAAGTCAGTCCAAAACATATCTTGCAGTAAGTATCTGCTAGAACTACACCACTCGACCATATCGATGCCTTCATGACTACTACCTATTTACTTTCTTAGTTATTCGAGTCACCTACCTTACTACTTACAGTAGTTCTAGAATCATTGGAGTAGAATGACTCATCTCTTACCTCAGCATTCAACAGACGGTTTCATTGGACATCGGGAAGCGCCCTATGGGGGGGCCTCCGGGATCGTCCGTCGGGAGGCGGGAAGATGAGGACCTTCGCAGAAATGATGGAGCCCTTGAAATAGTTACTCCGGACTGCTTAGAAGTCGTACTAGAAGCGGGTGTGGACTTGTCAGACGTGTGTCTAGTGACCAGTGCTATCTCCGAGAACTGCGCTCTAAAGGTCTAAAATGAATTGATGAGAGGATAATAATCACGCTGGAATCGTGAGCTATTTAACAGCACCTATCAATCAATTAGAGAACCCTCCTGCTGATTCCTGCTGAGGGAAATAAAACAGGTATAAGCCAGTAAAAAGAATGATATAATGAAGGATGGATTTGGTGGAGGACATAGCACTCCCTAGTACCTACGTACTAATGTAAGTGCTAAAAAGTAGGCGACGTCACGCAGTGGCCAGACACCCACCCGCACTGATCAATTGTTCCGATTACGCCGCCAGCCACTACTAAGCAAAGCACCAGCAGCAGCAGAACCTTTACTCGGAGTGGTTACCACTTCGTCGTTTCCATCCATCTTTCTCTGCTTTCCCGCCCCCAATTCAGCTTAGCCGCCCCCCCAATTCGTACGTACCCTTTCTCTCTTCTCTTGTCGTCTCTTTCCTCAAATATGCCCCTCTGGTAGCCTTCGGGCCTTTCTTGTCTTTTCTTTCTTTTCTTTCTTTTTTCCCCACCCTCCTTCCATTGCCCTTTGGTGATGGCTATATCCTCTGCCACACGTATCCTGGCCGCCCGGCCTCTCGTCCTTGGTTTAGCAAAGCTCTGCTTCTTGGCTGTTGCCAACCTGCCCGTCATCTCCGCCGCCCCAACTTTTATCATCAACTCCGATGTCGACCCGAAACCCCCCAGTGACCCTAGTCTATGGTTGTACCTCGGTGTCGCCGCCGCCCTCGTTCTCAGCGGCGGTGCCTTCGCTGGTCTGACCATCGCCTTGATGGGACAGGATGAAGTCTACCTACAAGTCATTCAGACCTCCGGTGAAGGCTCCGAACGCAAAAATGCCGCAAGTGTCCTGAAGCTGTTGCAGCGAGGAAAGCACTGGGTCCTCGTCACCCTGCTGCTCAGCAATGTGATCACCAACGAGACGCTTCCAATCGTGCTCGACCGCTCACTTGGCGGTGGCTGGCCTGCGGTGCTCGGCAGTACCGTCTTGATTGGTATGTCCCAAAAATCCCTCTTCTTGGCCTTCGCATCCTTGCTTACCATCAATTCCCTCTGTCGCGTCTAGTCATTTTCGGCGAAATCGTCCCCCAGTCGATATGTGTCCGTTACGGTCTCCCCATTGGTGCTTGGATGGCTCCATGTGTCCTAGCGCTCATGTACCTCATGTCTCCCGTCGCCTACCCGGTCGCGAAGCTGCTCGATAAGCTGTTGGGTGAGGATCACGGCACCATCTACAAGAAGGCCGGTCTCAAGACCCTGGTGACGCTGCATAAAACCTTGGGTGAAGCCGGTGAACAGCTCAACTCCGATGAAGTCACCATCATCAGCGCTGTTCTTGACCTCAAGGACAAGGCAGTGGGCAGCATCATGACCCCAATGGAAGACGTCTTCACCATGTCCGCCGACACCATCCTAGACGAAAACACCATGGACTTGATTCTGTCGCAAGGATACTCCCGTATTCCCATTCATGCTCCGGACAACCCGATGAACTTCGTCGGCATGCTGTTGGTCAAAATGTTGATCACCTATGACCCCGAAGATTGCAAGCGCGTGCGGGACTTTGCTCTGGCCACGCTCCCCGAAACCCGCCCGGAGACAAGCTGCCTGGATATTGTCAACTTCTTCCAAGAGGGCAAGTCCCACATGGTATTGGTGTCGGAGTATCCGAGTGAGGATCGTGGTGCCTTGGGTGTGGTCACCCTGGAAGATGTAATTGAGGAGCTCATCGGAGAGTACGTACCAGACAAGCCCCAAAGGACCGAACAATGCTGACATTTTGTAGGGAAATCATCGACGAGTCCGATGTCTTCGTGGATGTACACAAGGCCATCCGCCGCATGGCTCCTGCTCCTAAGTCCCGCGTTCCTAAGGGCCGGATTGTCGAAGATCCGCCCATGCTTCCAGCTGAGACCACTCTAGTCGAGGTGGACAACGAGTCCCCTGCTCCGCCCAATGGGGCCCCGAAGGACCATCGCCGGCTTTCCGTAGAGGCACCCTTGCCCCGGTTCCAGCTCCGTCGGCCTACCTCAGATAAAAACTCAGACTCGACAGATGGCTTGTTCACGCATCGCGGGGCCACGGATGAGATCAGACAGCATTTGAAGCACCTGGGTCCATCAAACTTGGCCAGCCGACCGCGCCAAACTCGATACCAAAATGTGAAGATCAAACGGAGTGCCTCGCCATCCCGATCCGGACAGACCGATCTTGAATCCAGCCAGAGTATGTCCGATGTACAACCTAGACATAATTCCATCGGCCTGCAGGGCGGTATCGGCGCCGGACTTGTACAGAGTGGTATGGACGCCCGTGATGGGGTGTATGCGGTCCGTGCGGGATATGGCACGATGAACCACTCCAATCCGCCGGCCGATGCCGGTACTCAGACGAAGGATGGTCTCCCGATATCGATACCCGAACCGGTCCATGAAGAACAGGATGATCACCCTCGGTCAGCGGGCAGTCGAACTGGCAGTGCCCGGTCCATCGACTCGCAATCCGAGCATCTCAAGCCGGGCAGTTACCTTCACCGAGGCCCGGCTCGCAGTGGTAGCATCACAGAGCAGGTGGTCGATGTCAACGGCATCCGCAAGGTTGTGCTCCATACCACAAGCACCAGCTCATCTGAATCTGAACGACCGAGAACGAGCGATAATCCGGAGTTCCCTGTCCGCCAGGAAGGCGAGATCGTCGACCTGGGGAATAATCAGTCCGCCGGAAATAAGAGACGCCGTCGTCGCAGAAAGCGCGGACAAGGCCCGAAGAACGGGGAGTCGGGCGAAAATACCCCTCTACTGTCGCAATAACCAAGATAATTTCAGACGCTCCGAGTGTTCTGCTGGCCAGAGCGACAGGGCGACATGTGGATAGTTGTTGTTGTTACGTTGCAAAAATTTAGCCGGTACACAAGTACGACCGAACAGCTGGTCGTGTGTGATGCACATGCTCCCGAGGAACCGATGTATTTCTTTCCTTTCCACCATATATTCATTTTCCATGCATAGCCGACCCTGCGTGCCAATACCTGGTCGCTTGACACTTGTCGTTGCATTGAGGGGTCTGGCGGTGTAGATGAGATTTGTGTTCAGTAGTATCTCTTAAGGAATGGCATTCTCCTGATAGGTCCTTGCATAAAATGTAACACCGACCCTACTTGCTCTTACAGATGATGGAGGAACCACCATCCGTCCAGCATCTCATTTGAAGACTGGGTGATAATCCGCTTTCCAGCATCCTAGCCATGGCTTTTAAGTATTCTTTGAAATAGAATGCCGACTGTACCCCCGGGAATAATAGTAAATCTAGAAACACGAACCGTAGACCCATCATAGTAGTTATAAAATAATTCCCCGAGTCAGACACCATGCAAGATCAAGACCACATGATGGATAATAATACTATGTAATATAGCTAAATTCTTCCTTGATTCCCTATAGGGATAATAACAATTCAGGGATGTCATGCATCGTGGCTTTCTTTCTTTCTTTCTTCCTTGCAATCGATTATCTATCCTCCCCCCCTCTCGAAACTCGATCACTCACTCCTCTAATGAGGTCTGACTATTTATTATTATAAGTATTGATATACACCTAGGTGATAACACCAAAGAATGGACATCTGCCAAGAAAATAAGAAGGAGAGGGACGAGGATGATCCTTGAGCATATTCAGGAACATGAACATGGCTGGGATTATCAATCTGGGATGCTGTAGTAATACTTGATAAGTATGACATGATAACTATCCTTAGTTGATCTTTTTATTGGTCTCTCCTCTCAGTAGAGCTCCGGCTTCTTTAGGCCAAGGCCAATAGTACTAGAAGTACTAACTCAATGTATATATATATTCTAGCTATGGTTATAGGGTCTATCTCTCTACGTAAATGTGTAAGAAATTCACCAAGAAGGAGAGAGAGAGGAGGGATCATTTGCTTGATGGTTATTGTACGGTGTTTGATGCTGTTATTGGAGTGGTATTCATTTGATAGTCTGTAAGTGGTGGGGTGGACTAGGATCAAAATTGCTGGTAATCACAGTTAGAGCAGATATAGTCTGGATGATGTTTAATATAAATGTTTCTGTCATGGAATATAGTGAAGTATGTATAGCTATCGAGGACTGGTTGGTTCGATATTTCTTTTTCGGCCACTGATGTATGCATAGAGTGTAGCATAATATATCAACTAGCATCATTGGTCTAGTGGTAGAATTCATCGTTGCCATCGATGAGGCCCGTGTTCGATTCACGGATGATGCACAGATATTTCTTTTTGCTTTTGTATCCTTTTTTGGATACGATCCAAAATGTTTTTTTTTTTTTGTCGATTGTTATCTTTCAGAGTATCCGTAACTTGGCTATTTGTTTTACTTGGAGATCCTCTAATACGTAGTCATCTTCTAGGTCAAGTATATCCAGAATCATCTCTATTTATTCACCCTACTTTTATCATAAAGCATGTGCATGGACCCCAACCACAACTCCATAAACAAGACGATGCCAGCAGCACGGCAATGCAGAAACTAAACCCAAGAAACAAATAGCCTGAAATGATTCATAGACTCATCAACATACGATGCAAGAAGACGAAATGTATGGGATCATTGCAGGAGAGGATCCTATACCATCTGATTAGTATCATGAAAGTCAAAACAGTCTTGGGTGGTAAGCTTACTCTGAAGTGTTTCTGGTGGTTGGCTTGCCGGTTGACCCGTGCCGTGAAGCGCTGCTCTTGTCGCATGGCTCTCTGGCGTTCCTTGCGCTCGCTGATCATCACGTCCCTCTTCTGGGAATCCGTCGTTCCAATCATACCAGTACCGCCATTGGCACGGGTGATAAGCGCACGGTTGAGGTTGCGGCCACGAGGCTTCGGCTCCTCTTCCTCGATCTCGCCGTTCTCGATGGCAAGTTGGCGCTCGGCACGCTCCTCTGCGGTGGGGTAGTTGTGCAGGTTCTGGCGGTAGTATTTGGCAAGGGAGCGGTGACCGACACTGCGACCGGAGGGCAGATGCAGCTCGTAATCGGTAGCATAGACGACGGGCGCGCGCTTGCGGTTGTCGAGGTCGTCCTCGTCCTCGTCCATGGATGAGGCGTCTGTCTCCCATCCCTCGTCTTCGCCGTCAACCTTGACGCCTCCTTCCTCATGTGTCTCGCTGCCGGTGGACTCCCACTCTTCGTCGTCTGAGTAGGTGCTGCGGAAGTCGTAGTACTGGCCAATCTCAATCTGCTCGGCCTCAGACTCGAAAGCGATCATGCAGTGGCCCTTGTCCTTCATGTGGGTGCGAATGCCTTCAGGGGTGTTGCGGATCATATGGCAGTAGGTACATTCGCTGTTCTCGTTGATCTTGCGCCACAGGTAGTGGAGAAGACCCTCAAGGTCAACAAGGTAGTCCTTCTCGGGAATGAACATGCCATGGGTCTTGAACATGTGCTCGGTGTTTTCTTCCACATTCTCCGACTTCTGCAGACAGAAGAGACAACGAGACGCAAAGAACCCATCATCAGACATCTCCTCGTCTTCATTGCTCTCCTCCTTGATGGTAGCATCCTTGAGGGTCTCGGCGACCTTGTTAACCTCGGACTCTCCGACGCGGGGCTTGTTGATGGGTTCTCCCAGGGAGAAGGTGGAGCTCATGACGGAGGACGACTCGTCGGCATTTTCCCGGCTCATGCGAGCCTCACGAGCCTTGTGCTTGGAGCTCTTGATGTGGTTCTGGTAGGAGTTCTCGCTGTAGAAGGTCTTCTGGCAAGCGACGCAGGTCGTCTCGAAGGATGCCTTGGCGGCAGCGGCAGTGGTGGTGGCTTTGGCGGCAAGAACCTTTTCGTTGAAGGTTTCCTGGGACACGGGGGGAAGAGAGGCGATACGACGCTTCATATTATACAAGCTAGTACAAATGAGATCAGCTCCTGCAGGCTAAACCAGTGGTAATATGAAGAAACTTACTGCCAGTCAGTGCGCATGTGCACCCGCTGCGCATCGCTGCCGCGGAAAGCAACAAGGCAAGTGTTGCAGGTGTAGGGAAGGGAAGATGCAGGACCGTCCATCTTGAATCAAATCGGCGAAACAACGCAGGGGTATCACGATGAAAGAAAGTGTCGTGTAGAGGTCGTTAAATGATTGTGGGATGGACGAAGCGGGGCACAATCTCAAATGCTGCGACCGCTGGATATCGGAAAACAAGTGACAATCCCAGTTGACACTTGTAGATTTAAGTATGGATGAGAGACTAATCCACACGAGCGAGTGAAAGTAAATGAGATAGGGAAGAGTGGATGAGTCGGGATGAGTCTTCAATTGTTGCCCCTCAGCGCCGGAGCAGAATTAATTATTGATAATCACCGAGATTTGCGCCGCCTTGCCGCTTTGGGCCCAATGACGTTCAATGCACGTGCCCACATATTATCCACCTACTAGTGCTGTATTAGTCACTATAACATTTTATGCACAGGCGGCCGACGAGTTCTCCTTTTGTCTTCTCTTTTGTCTGTTTAAATGAGATTTGTCTCCAAAAGTAGCTTGGTGAATTATTCTAAAAGCTCTAGTAGAGCCTATAGTGTGGTTTAGGGGACGTTAAAGCAATCCGACGGCCTTCTGCTATTTGAAACTTGTAGTGGTAGTAAGTCATGGTCCGGCCGAAATATACTATTTCTCTAATATCTCAAACATTGTGGAGCACCAGCTAACACTAATCTATCACATGGCATCCAGGTTGAAAAACACACTGTTAGCATCTGCAGCAAAGTGACAGCATGATTGACTCATGGTAGCACGTAACCACCATCAATGAGTACATCACTGCCAGTCATGAATGTAGACGCGTCACTGGCGAGATACAAATACAATCCCTTGATCTCCTTCACATGGCCCTGTCTCCCAAGCGGCGCCATTCGGTAGGCTTCGTTGACCGTTTGCGGACTGGCACCCATCTTGGTATCGAAAAAGCCAGGAGAGACAATGTTAACACGGGCAAACTCTCTCCACTCGCGAGCAAGTGATTTTCCTAAGTGCGTCACAAAGGCCTTGCTGCCATTGTAGACGGGTTGATCAACGGGGACATTGACAATGTGGCCACTCATGCTAGAGGTGATGATCAGGTTACCGAAGCCTTGTTGTTTGAACACCTCCCCAACATATTTAGCGCAGTAGAGAACGCCATCGACTGTATATCGTCATCAGTATCTAGTCTACAGCAAAAGAGGAAGCATCTTACCGTTCACCGACATCTGCTTCCGATACTCTTCCAGTGTTTGCTCCAGAAGAGGCTTGGAAATAGCCATTCCTGTTTAGAATGTTAGCGATGTAATGCACTGTGCGACAAAAATTGCATCCTACCGGCGTTTGCGATAAACACATCGACCTTGCCAAAGTCTTTGGCGACATCTGCAATTGCTTGTTGAACGGCATCCGCATCCGAAACTGGGGATGTTAGTGTTTTAGGCCTTCTAGAACGCATGATAAGTAACACTCACCGTCGACCTTGTAAGCAGTAGCTCTAATCCCATGAGTAGAAGCCAGTGCCTGCGCTTTCGCGACGGCTGCATCATTGCTATCGTGACTATGTTAGATGTGGAATCTTGTTTCCGATGCTAGAAAAGGCATAGCTTACGAGTTGTACCACATGGCAATATCGGCATTAGCCTCAGCCATGGCTTCAGCCACTGCGTATCCGATACCATCTGCAGCTCCTGTGATCACGACAACCTTTCCGCTCAGACGCATCTGCGCCAACACATTTGTTGGTGTGTTTGGGAACGGGCGAGGGTATCCCTCACGGACCGGGGCACACTCAGCTACGCTCATAGACATGTTGAACAGAGGTGATAGTTAACAACCGCAGCAAATGAAAAGAATTTAGGATTGGTTCAAGTGGGAAGTATCGAAAGTTGAAGTTTGACAAATATAAGACTAGAAGGTACCGCGTACCCTTTTAAGATATTTTCCTTGGAACGGTATCTACCTCGATGGTTGCTGCTTCTCTTCTTTCACTTCACGCGACCAGATATGGCGGGGTTCCACCAACAAATACTGGTCCTTTGAAATCTGAACCTGGTTGCCCCACTCCCTTAGAAGGAGCCAGGAGTTGATCTCAATCATCATGATATACCTGTTCGGGTAACTGTGGTCCGACCTGGTCCTCGAACCAATGAAGTTCTATCCGGGGTCGGTTTAGTACACAAGCGTCAACCAACATTCAATTCATATTGGCGCTTTGATTCCATCTTTGATCATCTGTTTCAGACCCCTCCCGTCCAAGCTCCTAATCATTTATGACGAGCCTGTTGACTTCATCCCATCGAGAAAAGAGAAGGCAGAAGTGATCTCGGGCAACAGACAACCGAAGCATTGCATTGGTGGCCCATTCGGACATAATCGGACAACCTCCGCATCCCGCCGGAGTCCCCGCATTCAATCATCCCACTCGGGGCTTAGCCCGGTGCATCTGCACTCCACCCCAAACCCCATCGGTCGACAGGTAGCCGAGAACCAGTAGGTTCAAGCAGACACCTTAATGGTTAAAAGAAAACACCCTAGAACCACCGCGCATAATTTGTCTTTTTGAGTTGATACTCATAACCCAGTTATCAAACATTCACCCCACACTCATCGTCTTTAGTCAACATCCTTAAATTTCAATAACCTAGGCTCCACTCATCACTTAGTTACAAGATAGATAAGTCTTCACTATAATCACTATGGGATCCAACTCAGATACCCCTGCAATCCCTTGGATGCAACTAGGAGAGCTTGACCCTCAGTCGTCTCTCACGCCACCCCCTGCGCCTTTCCCGTCGAGTAACAGTGCAGCCGACAACGCGAGACAGAGATTCGCAGTGAAGGGCAATGCCATCTGTATGTCATTTCATCTCGCCATCTCTTTTCTCTTTACTAGTAGAGAAGAAAGGCGACTGGACTAAGACAATGTATAGTCACCGGCGGCGCCGGTGCCCTAGCACTCACCTCAGCACGAGCACTCCTTGAGCACGGTCTACAAGGCCTAGCTCTCCTAGACCTATCCACATCCCTCACAAAGAGCAAAGAGCACATCTCAGCCGTACAGCATGATTTTCCCAACGCCAACATCGTAACCATACCCTGCAACGTGACCATCGAAGCAGAAGTCCAATCCGCAGTCCAATCAGCCATAGACCGTCTAGGCGATCTGAGGATTTTATGCTGCTTCGCAGGGATAGTCAATTGCGTCCCATCAATCGACATGTCCCTGGAAGATTACAAGAGAATGCAAGACGTAAACGCAACAGGAAGCTGGGTCATGGCGCAGACAGTTGCCAGGTAAGCCCACTTAGACTTGCCCCTTCAACAATTCATAATAACTCTAATCCAGACACATGATCTCCCGTAAAACAGGCGGCAAAATCGTCTTCATTGCCTCCATCAGCGGCCACCGTGTTAACTACCCCCAGCCACAGCTGGCATACAATATCTCCAAAGCCAGTATCCTTCATATGAAGAACTGTCTCGCCGCTGAATGGGCGCAGTATGGCATCCACGTCAACTCCATCTCGCCCGGGTATATGGATACGGTTCTGAATGAGGGGGATCAGCTGTCAGGTCATCGTGCGGTATGGGCTGATCGTAATCCCATGCGGCGTATGGGGTCACCGCAGGAGTTGACGGGGCCGGTGGTGCTTTTGTGCAGTGATGTTGGAGGGAGTTATTTGAACGGGGTGGATATTGTGGTCGATGGTATGTTGTTTCCTGTTTGATCTTCTGATAAAGAAGGTGTTGTAGCATAGTAGCTAACGAAGATTGTTCGGTGGATAGGTGGAGGCCTGGTATTCTAGTCGTTTGTTGGGAGTTTGGGGTATTTGCATAACGGAGTGCTATTGAAATTCGATAAAAGGACTATATAACGAAGATCTGAGAATATCATGAACGTGTCTGGGGTTCAAACCCGCAGCAGTTAATTGAAATTGTTACGGTACCAATTCTTGGGCACGGTCTAGGAGCCAATGATATGAGCATATTGGACAAATCCAACGTCTTCATTGTCTGTGAACAGTAGAAAAACAATCGGGAAAAACAAAATGTCATGGATTAGACAGTCGAAATATTAAGCTGACACTCAATGTATGTATGTAAGTATTGTGAGTTCTGTACAAACGAGTCAAACGGCAGTAAGCAACCGCCCCTCTTCCCTTTCCATTATCCCACCACTTAACCTTACCACTTCCTCTCATGAAAAGTCAACGGGCAGTCATCCTGACCGACAGTTAGTACTTGCAACTTTGGATTTTTCACTGGTCACTTACCTTGGGAAATATGGTTGCAAAAACCTTGATCTCCTCTGATAGTGGGGTCGCGTGGTGCTTCCAGTCTAGCAGCAACGAGGCTTTGCCGATGAGCAGCACCAGATTGAGCTGTGCATAGTGCTGTCCAATGCACACATGTGGACCCGTTCCAAACACGAGATAGTTATTCTTTCCCTTCTCCTCAGCATCCCCGGTATAATAACGCTCAGGATTGAATTCGTCAGGGTTCTCGTATACCTCCTCGTCCCGGAGAGCAAGGTACGTGGTGGGAATAACCATCGCTCCTGTAAATAGTTAGCACCGGCTAAGCTCTTGGTTCGTGTTATAGAGCTCACCTTTAGGAACAGTGTAGGAGTCAGTGATTGGGAACGGCTTCTTCGCCATATAAGGCACCATGATCACGGGAGGTCGGTACCGCAGAAGCTCCCTGACGACTGCACGGGTATAGGTCATGGACTCCAGTTGGTCCAAGTCAACCTCAGCATGGACGTTACCCTTACGGACCTGATAATTTTCCTCACGCACTCGATCGAGCACGTCGGGGCGCTGTGCCATCGTCTGAAAGAGCCAGGTGGCTGCGCTGCTGGTAGCATCCTGGGAAGCGAACAAAAATGCAAGCACTGTCTGAGCGATCTCCCAATCGGCGAAGTCACGTAGCAGAGGAGATGGTTTTTCCATGCCCTCCATTGGCATTCCCTTGGCTTCTGCTTCAACCCATTGTTTTGAGGCCAGGATATTCTTGACCCACGCGTCCATAATGCAAGTGGGTTCTTTGCCGGCTGCCATACAGACCTTGCTCTTCGCACTAGCCTGGCAAAACTCAGCCATGACCATATCACTCGCCTTCTTACCATACCATGCCTTTGTGAAAGGCAGAATAATAGGAAAGTTAACCAGCTCCATTGCCTCTGTTATCAGATAATAGTCATCAGAGATTTTCTTCACAGCCTCGTCCGAAATATAATAGCCGCAGAATGTGCGGAGCGATACGGCGCACATCAATTCGCGAAACTCGGGCATAAAGGGCACTGGTTTGCCGCCGGCTTTTTGCGTGATGCCAAGGAAGCGCTCGAAGTACTGATTGTAGACACCCTCCTGGCCAGGAAGATAAGACTGCAGTGCCTTCCTTGTGAAAAGACCGTTGAGGCCCTTGCGGAAATCCACATGTGGTTTCCCATCCATAAAGACAAAGTTTTCCTTTCCCAGAAGCTTATGGGCGACATCCACAACGCAGGGTTTCACGTAGGTCGGGGAGTTGAACACTTTCCTAGCCAAATCACGGGTTGAGGCAATCACGACGAACCTGGACCGGGATTTGTTAGTCCGGTCTATGCTAACGATCTGTATGCGCCAGGGGAACGAACTTGTGAAAGACGGACACGCAACTGAGCGGGCCACTTTTCCATTTGGCATAATATTCCTCGAATTTGGGGTTGACCGATTCCAAGAACGGTCCAATAAAGGGTGTCTTGAAGGCTGGGCCCACGATGTTGCCTTTGTTTATGAGGTACATGACTGGAAGGCAAGCCATTTTAGGACCGATCGAGTGAATCATAATCAACGGTCAAAAGACATACTTTGGTCATAAGTGACAAGAGCCGCGAGAATGGTAAAGGCGATAGTCCACGGGCCCGCATTGCTGATGGCATCAACGACACCCTCGAATTGGGAGGGAATGTGCAAGTTGCTGGCTCGAACGCTAGCGAGCGGCGACGCGAAGCTGGGAGAGTTGGCCTCCATGTTGTGTGCACCGCTGCGAGCTGTACACGCAGGCCGATTGAATTCCGGCGACTTCCGACCGGAGCTGCTAAACACGAAGGATCTAGATGAAGCGGAGACGAGCTCCTTGCGCTATGCGACCGTGCCGGACAACACGGTGTCGGAAATGGTGTTGCAGATAGGTAGCTCGGAAAGTTTTGAATGAGTGCCAGGCTGGGCAGTTGCGCCTTTTAAACCCCTGGATCTCATGGGGTTCTTACTGGGGGCAGGTTTAGTGAATCCTTCGTGCTTTCCATGCGTAAGCCCACGGGCTGTCATTGGACTGATTCCTAACGTCTGAAATCTAGTAGCAGTAACTCTGCGGCGTTGCACGGCGCTAATCTAACAGCAATAACTCCCAGTGACTTTGAAATATCAAGCTACTCTTATGAGCTGGATATAATCAGGAAAGAAAACAATCTTCCCCGATCGCATGATGCCAGAGCAACGGCCACTATCGCTAGTGCTGACGCACCGTGGACGACTTCTTTATCCTCTCGATTGAGCGCCACGATTTCGGCCAATCACGTTGCAACTGCACGGCTCGGGCCTCTCAATGAAAGGCTGACTGCGACGCTTAGTATCTGAGGTTTGCTAGTCAAGAGAGCGAGTAGTTATTAGAGCATTCTTGAGCAAGCTAGGTGTCAGATATCTATAGATGGACCGGCGAGATGAATTGCCAAAGATCCGCATCTAGGAGTACTTCACACTGACCTCCCAGGGCTATTCAAGGCTAACCAGACGTCAACAGAGTGAAGGGCACTTTCTACTAATGTGACATATCAGGATAGACCCCATTTGCATGTCTTTAAGCATCGAAATAAGCTCCTAGAAACAGCGTCTTTGACATCTCTAGATCAGAAGTTAACTTGCGTGGATCGATCCAGCGGGGTCTTCGGACGACTGCGGGCCGACCACAACGATCATTAGAGCATAAACCTTATGTTGATGTAACGCAGTTCTGCCACAAATTAATCACCAGCATGGCAAAACGGACGAGACTAGCATCAGAGACACAGGAGCTTCGGGCAGTAAGTCTTTTACAATGGCAGGAAGCCTGTCGTTGGACTAACGGCGAGTAGTGTGTGGAGTGCCGGGTAAGAATGAACCCAACATATACCTAACGGCTATCCCAGGTGGCTAAGACAGTTCTGACATGCTCCAAGCGACGAAAGAGCAAGGTATGGCCCTGAGGGCTAATCTAAGAACTGCTAGCTATTTTTATACTAATAGTATACTGCCAAGTGTTCTGGAACAGCTCCATGCTCTTACTGCTCGAGGACTCAAAAACGATGTCGCTTCGAGCGTGTACCATCACGGACACCGTTGACTCGCAAGTGAGTGTAGAACCCTGTGTACCATAGAAACATATTCTCAGTATATATGTAGGAACCTTGAAGAGAAGGAGCAGCTTTGTGAGAAGTTGATGACCCTTGTCCGAAACTTGGGTCCGAACATCGACATCGAAGAAGCACTGAAAGAATTAGCAGGGGCCGGACAGGGGCATGATACCAATGAAACCGACCACAACAGCTTGCTAGGTGTAAGCCCTGGTGCGAAGAGTCCCACCCCATTAGAGAACTTTGAATGGAACGAGGATCTAATGACCCCGTCTAATCCGCCAAACAAGTCTCTCGATGGAATGGCATCACTGCCAACCGAAGGGTCCGGATCCGGTTACTTAGGTAAGTGGCCTGAGAAGCTTTTCATGAATGAGATTGATGGTGGTTTTTTAGGAAACTCATCTGGGTCATGTATACTGGAAACCATCTCAGATTTACTACCCAAGCATCCTGCTCCTTTGGTTACCCGAAGGGGACAACACCCTGCAAACTCGACCATGTTAGCGAGTCCGCACATTCTGAGGGAACTTGATAACTCTATCCTCACGGACTCTCTAATGGACGCCTATTTCGGGTGGTATAACAAATCATTTCCCATTCTACATGAAAAGACGTTCAGAGAGAAGTACCAGAACCGCCATCATACCCCACCTCACTCCACATGGCACTTGATTTTCTATGTCGTTCTGGCAATCGGTGACTGGGTGATATCCGGTGGCTCCAAAGTAGAGGAGTCCAGATTTTACATGGCTGCACGATCGCGTATGTCAATAAGTCTGCTGGAGTCGGGTGCACTTCTCACAGTTCAAGCGTTCCTCTTGATGGTTGGTCAGCTTGATGCGCGTCGGTGCATACCGCAAGCATGTTTCAATGCTAAATGGCACAGGGGAATTTTCTCCAAAAACGGGATCGACCAAATACCGGATACAACTTCATTGGAATAGCATATCGAATGGCTCTTGGACTGGGCCTCCATCGTGAACCAATGAGGGAATCGACACACGACACCTTGAGTAGCGAAAGAAGAAGAGTCGTGTGGTGGATTGTTTACTCATTTGACAGCGGATTTAGTCTGACTACAGGAAGGCCCCTGATGTTGTCGGACTGTTTCATCGAAACCCAACTCCCTCGCAATATCGAAGACTCGGTAACTGATTTCATGCTAAAACAAAGAGACGAAGGTCGTAGCTAACTGATCACCATCAGACTTACCCATTAGATTCTATAGTCCCACTCCCCATCGACAAACCAACTACATATTCCGCGATAATAGCACAGGCTCAATTATCACGCATCGGAAACACCGTATTCTGTAACGTGATAGCAGGTCCAAAGAAGGATCTAGATATGAAGACCCCACGATCACTCGATCATCAGCTCAAGGCCTGGAGACTCTCACTGCCGCTCTACTTCACGGCCCATGATGTTCCAACATGGTTCCGCGGACCTCGAGCAATAGTCAGCTGGAAGGAACAAAACCTGCGAATGATGCTATGGTGGGGAACTCAGCGTATATGCGGTTCTCCGTCAGACAGCGAAGAAGCCCGAAACATGTGCCACTATGCCGCCGTAGAGTGTATCTAGGATATCACTACCTTCTGTGTTGACTATCCGGATACGCTACATTTCGGCCTATGCTGGTACGTGACATACTTCCTCTTCCAGGCATCCGTCGTTCTCAGCATCTATCATCTCCGACCAAAGGAGCCTTTGGATAAAAGCTTGGCGGCGGCAAATCACGAGCTCTGGATATCTTCCATCGAGAGATCGCGCGACTGCCTCGCAAAATTAAGCCAGAAGAACCAGGCTGCAGCGCGGTGCTTGGAAGTTCTTGACCGGATTATGTATCAGTCGCAAGCTACGCCTACTGCAGTGGGCGATGTCCCGGGCACGGCACAGTTACCAATGGAGTATAATAGCACGGGCACGCGTCTCGATACACTTGCTGTTGACCCTTCCCTTCAGATGCTTTTTGATGCGACGTCATTTGATATGGATATCTTTGAAGGACTCGAGGGGTTTCCGAATACGAACGAAGTTGAAGCGTTTGATTATGTTTCAGGAGCTGCACTGGTCGCTGACAATGCAGAGGACTGGCAAATATGAATGGTAGTAAATGGGTATTACTTGGACTGGGTTTTATGACACCCTTTAACAGGGAAGAGAAGTATCATATGAAAAACAACAAAAAAAGCAGAACAAGACTTACCAAAGCAGAGAGGATATCAATCTACTATCAGACTATCGGAGCATGGCCAGCCGCTGGATACCTGCCCCGACGGCGCTTCAACGAACGTCAGACTTACCATCCACTTATCTGTCCTCGGCCGACAGAGCGCCGACACTCTATGGAAAGCATGTATATGAACATCTCAAGAGGGGTCATCAACTGCCAAGAATGGCATTGACCAACAATTTTCACCTGACTCCAACCTAACTGCACACCAAAACTCACCCAGATTTAAGACAGACACAACTCAAACTACCATGAACCCCAGCACTCGTAACCCATCCTGCGTCCTCTATGGCCCACTCGACGCACGCTTTGAAGACCGTCCACTTCCCACCCTCGAATACAACCCCCACGATGTCCTCATCCGCATAGCATATACCGGAGTCTGCGGCAGCGATGTAAGCTCCATCCATCCCATTTTATCCCATACATTCCTCAGATCATACTCACCCACACTATCAGGTCCACTTCTGGCTCCACGGCGGCATCCGCACATACGTCTCTCCCGCCCGCCCCCTAACAATGGGCCACGAAGCGTCTGGAATCATCCACTCCATCGGCACCGCCGTAACCATCCTCCAGCCCGGCGACAAAGTCTCCATCGAGCCAGGCTATCCCTGTCGACGCTGCACCTCCTGCAAAAGCGGGCGCTACAATCTCTGTCCTGAGATGAAGTTCGCGGCGGACCCGCCATTCGTGCACGGCACGTTGACCAAGTATTTCCGCGTCCCTGCAGATTTCTGCTACAAGGTACCTGAGTGTATTAAGTTAGAAGAAGCGGTGTTGATTGAGTCATTGGCTGTAGCTGTCCACGCTGTGAGACTTGCTAATGTGCGGCCTGGACAGAAGGTCGTGGTATTTGGGGCAGGCACTGTGGGGTTATTTTGCGCGGCAGTGGCGAGGGAGTTTGGGGCTAGTGCTGTAGTGTCTGTGGATGTGGTGGAGGAGAGATTGGGATTTGCGCGGGGGTTTGTTGGGGAGAGGGTGGGCAGGGGGGTGGTTATGGATAGGGATTTGGGGGTGGAGGGGAATGTTGAGAGGATATTGAATGAGGGCAGATTGAGGGTTATTGGTGGTGCAGATGTCGTGATTGATGCGTCGGGGGCAGAGTTGGCGGTGCAGACGGGGGTGTTTGTGCTGAAGAAGGGGGGCACGTATGTGCAGGCTGGGATGGGGAAGAGGATGATGGAGTTTCCTATTGCGGAGATGTGTGAGAAGGAGGTTGTGGCCAAGGGGTGTTTTCGGTATGGAGCTGGGGATTTTGACTTGGGGGTGGATCTTGTGAGGAGGGGGAGGGTGGTGCTTGAGGGTTTCATATCGAGGATGTTTCCATTTGAGGAGGCGACGGGGGCGTGGGAGGCTGCTAAACGGGGAGAGGGGATTAAGATGGTGATTGAGGGGCCTAGGTAGGTGGGTGAGGGTGGTAAGTTGGATATGTGCAGTCTCGGATGGAGGTATCCGGATTGGCTATCCATCTATCAAGGGGAGAGAATTGTTGAAGGTCTACTTCTGATAGACCCTTCACAGCTCCGATATAGTATTCTCTTCCTACTACCCTTTCTTTCTACTCGCTTTTTTCAATGTTGATCTGTTCTTAGCAATATTGACATCGACTACTTCTGATATGTTTTCTCCGACCTCAAAGAATGGCAATGATCTGAGCATACCACCAGAGTAATGCTAATGAGCGAGAATCCAAACACACGAGGTATCTGCACTGTGTGGGCACAATATCCCACTATGTGCTCAACAACACGACTGGGAATTGCCAGAATTATCTCCAGAGTCACGGTGCTACGATTCGTAGTAGCTAGATGCGTTGCGTTTGTGGTCAGATGCCTCAACATGGGCTTTTACCCTCTCGAGGGTTTCCCCACGTTTTGATGCGAAGGCAGAGGTGCCCGATTATTACAGTACCTAGGTTCAACTCCTTTGATGGATTGTATGCTTGATGGATTGAAGAATGAAGAATGTTTATCACGCACGCTCCATATGGCTTCTTCTTTCGGTCCACGCAGAGCACCCTTTAGGGGACTTGAGCAAGTGTTAGTGATTAGCAACTTTTGGAATCTATAAAGAATAGGCCTGGGGTTACACTTCAGTACAATTAGTATGAAACCACATACTATGAATCCTGGTGTGTCACTCATGTAACCAAGGACCTGTAAGGATCTACGGCGGGCGTTTTCCTTTATCAAATTAGTCAATAGCGGACTCGTATTGCGTAGGTGCCCCCCTTGCATCACCGGCAATATTTGTCTTGTTGTAGTCTACTCTATAGTGACAAAAAAGCCCTTCTCTAAATCTGTTGTACAACAGGGCCCACCAAAGCTAATAATATCTCGAAGGGAGATTCGACGGAGAGGGTACGTAACAAGTGATCACAAGCAAGAACGGACTATCCGGATAGGGACTAGTGTATTCCTTGGTGTACCCACCAGATGACTCATCACCCGAGCTGGTCTTGGCGCCTGAGGCCCTCCCCCCCAAATGCTCGTGATATCAGCCTCGCAAGACCCCCCAGACCCCGGAAATAACGAGTCACATAGCCATCTTCGCCTCGAGTTTGACCCCCTATCTTCACTGCGCAGACCTACAAACAAAGGGAGTGCTTTGTCAAGCCACTGACTTTCCTCGATCGCTAGCTGCGGCATGCTCCGCAGTCTGTCAAGATGACCAGGCTCCGCGGAGCTTCCGTGAGCTCGTATGAGGTTTCGCATGGAGGCATCGACCGACCCCAGTTTCACCGCTCCAAACTACCTCCCAACGCCCCCGACGTGATCGCTCAAAATACCGTGGACGTCTCGGATCCCGCGCAGGTTCTTCTATGGTGCCGAGATGAACGCCGTCGCCAGTTCAACCTTCTGGTCCGCAGGTAACGTCTATGACGCCGTGCGTGCGCTGGCCCCGCTGACGGGAACGCTTCTAGGTATAAGAATCAACTCCTCTACGGCTGCCAAGATCCTGGCTGTCAGACGCCAACTTGCGCTAGTTATCGGAAACGCGTGACGGAGGGACCATTTCGTCGTTATACTGAGCTGAGCGCCCGCACACTGGCTTGCTACTTGGCGAGCTTGGATAACGCGGAGGACGGTTTGTGTCGCAATCTCTCTCGGGTTCCCTGTGAGCTTTCACCCCAGGAATATCAACGCCGATCGAAACGACGGAACCGTACCTTGCCTTCGAGTGAGCCAGCGAGAGAACGTACTGAGTCACGGAGCGGAGACCATACTGGCCTGGATGGGGTGCTACGGCCATCGCCGGTTCGGAACGTACATTCTTCCAGCTTTAATGATCGGAATGGTCGAAGTTTGTCTCCATGTGTGGAATCCCAGGACCTGACGGCGGTTATACCGGAGGAGACACCTGCAACACAACGAATGAAAGACCCGAAGTCGTTCACTCAGAACTTATTTGATACCTTATCGCTGAGGATGATAGAATGGTTACCTCTACGACGCTCTCCAAGTTCGCTCGGTCCGGATTCAGATCGCATAGACACCCGTACCGAATCTCGATCACCAAAGCCGGAGTGCGATGGAACACAGCCATATTCGGATAAGCCTAGGCCAAATCTAACCCGACAACGAACGCCCCAACATACTATGTCTGCAACTGCGGCTCCCCAAACCCCCTCATCGCGCCATGGGAATGGTCAGCTGGCTGCGCTGGAGTTGAAACTTCCTAACCAGCAGGTCAAGCGACTGTCGCTCACGGACGTGGACCAGTGGCGCCAGAATCCACGCACAAGTTTGGAGGAGAAATCATATCAGGAGCTGAAACCCGCCCGCAAGCTCACTGTGAATACACACGTCAATGGCGATGAAACACACAATGTACCTTCACCACCCGCCCTACGGCATCGTCCGCAGAAACATCGGGGGAGAACAGCAGACGGAAACTATCCCCTTCCGCAGGAGCAGCCGAAGAAAGGGCGACGTGTTTCATGGGATGGTGCGAAGTATCTCAACAACGTCCTGCTCGACGAATCCGAGAAGCCCGAGCCTCAGAGCGACGAACAACCACCTCCGGAAACAGAGTCTCCTAGTGCCCGGAAACCAAAGCGCCGGAGTTCGAGTCAGAACAAATCCATTTCAAGCATCCAATCCTTATCACATTTGACGGACGAAATAATTGACGGCATGACGCAAATGATGATACTCTCTGAGGACGAGGCAGAACTGTGGAAGGACGAGCTGACGTACATGGAATCCACCGGGAGCTTCGAGGAGTCAGAGTGGCGCTTTGCGACTCCCCGTCAGCGTGAAGTGTTTGCCTTCGTTTCACAGAGCGTCTTCTATGCACTGGGGAATACCAAGCAACTCCTTCTCTCATTCCGCCAGAAATCGGCCGGTCCGACTGGAATGAATGAGGGCCACTCCAAGCCTAAGCTTGATCTCCAACAATTACAGCCATCGCTCCGTAAGTTACTCCGCCTCTGCCCCCGGGATATTGTCTTTCACAGTCTCTGGGGCGCTACGGAGACACTATTCATCCCACCAAAGGAGCTTTCGATGTCAGGTAAACTCTCCCGCCGTTCGTCTAGCAACTCGACGAACGCCGCACCCAGCGCACCGATCATTCGTCGATCCGATTCGGAGGGCAATGAGCACTTCACTGATGCCAATGCTGCTGATGTTGCTACACTCGCCATTTTTGCCCTGGCTAGCTCTCTTCCCGAGATAGATGCACCGACATGGCGAGCGATTCTCCGAATGCGCGCGGCCGGGGGCGTATCTTCGAGTTCGGACATGCAAAAGCTGTCGATACCCAGGGCCCGTCTTGTGGTAGAAACAACTGATATGCTTGAACACGAGCTGGCCCTTCGGCTACTTGATCGCTTAGTACGCGCTCTCACAGCACGATTGGCGTTCCACGAAATCTCAAAAGCGCGACAGGTGTACTCCCGTGACTTGCCAAAACAGCGTAAGAACAGCGTTCTGGATCTGATTGTGAACAACCTCAGCGAGCATTACGAGGCTATGACAGCGGCCATTGGCGACTTGGATCATACTCCCCCTCCTGGCGCGCCTGCTTTCATTGCTGAATGGCTTCGCACCCTTCTCCTCAAAGAATGGGATGGTAACCCGCAACTGTCGAAAAGCAGTTCGGCTGGAGGTGCCGTTCAGATTCTGTCATTATTGTACAAGGAGCGCAGTCGTTTGGGCCTGGTACCCGAAGACTTCCACACCCCGTTTCTCTCCGACAGGTTGGAACCTTTGGACATGCCTGTGGAGTGGATGGGTAGCCTTCCGAACAACAAGACAATGCATCTATTGTCCTATCCTTTTCTTTTCCCTCCCTCAGCGTTGGTGATCTATTTCCGAGCTCTCAACTACGCGGCCATGTCCAAGTACTACGAAGCCGCTATGACTACGACAAGACACGTGACACAAACGGCCTTTGGCCCCATCCAGGTTCAGGATGATGTCGGGTTACTCGCACAGTTAAAGACGTCGATGTCTACATATCTAGTGCTGATGGTCCGGCGCGACAATATTCTTATGGATGCTCTCAATCAGCTCTGGCGCCGCGAAAGACGGGAGCTTATGCGGCCACTGAAGGTACAAATGGGTATGGATGAAGGTGAGGAGGGTCTTGACCACGGTGGTGTTCAACAGGAATTCTTCCGAGTTCTGATGGCAGAGGCACTGGATCCGTCTTTTGGCATGTTCACGACGGACGTGCGGACGCGGATCTCATGGTTCCAGCCTTGTTCATGGGAGCCCCTGTACAAGTTTGAGCTGCTCGGACTCCTTATGTCTCTTGCTGTGTATAATGGTCTCACGCTCCCGGTTAACTTCCCGACTGCCTTTTACCGCAAGCTACTCGGACTCAAGGTGAAGCACCTAGAGCACATCCAGGACGGATGGCCAGAACTTAGCAAGGGATTGGGGGATCTGCTAACATGGGAGGATGGGGATGTGGGCGACATATTTATGCGCACTTACGAATTCAGCTTCGAGGCCTTTGGGGCTGTAGAAACAGTCGACATGCAAAAGGTGGACAAAGATGCTCCCTGGCCTGTGTCGTCCATGCCATCCCGTGCCAGGAGCGGGTCGCGGTCCCTTGGGTACTCGCCTCCATGGTCAGAGGTCCGCCATTTTGCTGATCACGCCGACCTCAGCCCCCCGTCTTCGATGGCTGCAGAGACAGCTGGCTCGTACGGGGAAGCCACGAAACCGATTGACACGCTTGTCCCAGCCCAGTCGCCAACACCCCCCGCCGACGAGGCCAGCTTGGTGACCAACAGCAACCGTGCCCAGTTCGTCAAGGACTACATCTTCTGGCTGACGGATAAGTCTGTCCGGCCTCAATTCGAGGCGTTTGCTCAGGGGTTCTACACCTGCCTCGACCGGACGGCCCTCTCCATTTTCACACCGGAGGCACTGAAGACTGTGGTCGAGGGAATCCAGACCATTGACATTCGGGAGTTGGAGCGCCACGCACGGTATGAGGGTGGGTTTGACCCCAGCCACCGGGTGATCAGGGACTTCTGGAGTGTTGTACGGCGGTACCCAGCCGAGAAGAAGGCGCAGCTGTTGGAGTTTGTCACTGCCAGCGATCGGGTACCGGTTAATGGGATTGCGAGCATCATGTTTGTGATTCAGAAGAACGGAGTAGGAGATGCTGTAAGTGATGTCGCTTTCCATGTTGCAGAGCAGAGTACTGATTGTTGCAGCGCCTTCCCACGAGTCTGACCTGCTTCGGACGCCTCCTGTTACCGGAATACTCCTCCCGTAGTGTCCTAGAGGAAAAGTTGAGCAAGGCGTTGGAGAACGCCCGGGGCTTTGGCGTTGCTTGATTTCGGGGACTGGTTTGGATGGTCTCGGATTTTTGGAATGGACATACCCTTTGCTGTATATGCCGTGCTTGACATACCCAATTCTACATAGATAGTATTAGTCCGATTGTGGCCGGTGCCACATCTGGCAAATGGACGAATTTTATTCCGAAGCGGTCGTTCTTCCCCCAAATTCATTAGATAGATTGTAGATGGTGATAATATTCGCCCGAGTTGCCTGGTGGATATAGTAGTGGTCGCGGTCGGGCAAGTTTGCCGGGAAGCCCGTATTGAGAAACAACAGCCACAGCCAAGTTCGACTTCCGTTCGCTCTTCCCTCCTTGTTGTCTCTGGAATACCATCAGAGACCCAGTTGTCTCTTTCCTGTTTTCTCCTTGAAATCTTTGATCTCCATGTGATCAGCCCGCTGACCGGACCCCTCGGGTCTGGGCAAGGAATCACTGCTCCGGATGGCTTCGCCCCCCATTTGAGTCATGGCGATGGAGGGATTTGACCGGTTGGGCGACACGGTGTGCAGTGGTCCGCTTGGATTGGCAGACGTCTTGGGACGGCCCTTCTTCGCGGGACCCATATAAACCGACCGTCTCTCCTCAACAGCCTTAACAGAATCCCTCGAGGAACAATATCGTGCACGGAGTCCCGTTCGACAGACGCTAAAGGACTGCAGCTTGCACCCTGTCCATCACCGAGCCCCGCTACCCCACGTTTGTGCTCCATTCTTCCCTTCCTCGACTCCTCCGGCCCTTTCGCTCTTCTTCCTGCTAACTCGCCTCCCCAAGTCTACAGTCGCCGCAACCAACACAATGCCTCCCATTATCCACTGCGTCCGTCACGCCCAGGTACGCCTATATATCCGCAGCTTCTCTCCCCGATCGACGCAGTCACTAACAATTTCTCTCAGGGCGAGCACAACCTCTGTGTCGCCAACCACGTCATCCCCGACCCCCTTCTTACCGATCTCGGCAACGAACAATGTCGTAAACTCCGCGATAGCTTTCCTCGCCACACTCAAGTCGACCTCGTCACGGCCTCCCCGCTCCGTCGCACTATCTACACTGCCCTGCAGAGCTTCGAGCCCGTGTTCCAGTCACACCCAGACATGAAGCTGATCGCTCTTCCTGATGCCCAGGAAACGAGTGACGTTGCTTGCGACACGGGAAGCGACCCAGAGGTGCTACGCAAGGAGATGGAGGAGAAGAACGTCCCGATTGATTTGGGTTTGGTGCATGATGGTTGGAACAACAAGGTGGGTTTGTTCTTTTACCCAAGTGGCGATAGGCTCGGTTCAGCTGACCAGTGGCGTGGTACAACCATATAGCAAGGCAAATATGCACCTACTCACAAGGCCATCAAGGAGCGGGCGCGGGCAGCCCGCCGCTGGCTGAAGGCAAGACCGGAGAAGGAGATCGTGATTGTCACCCACGGAGGTTTCCTGCATTACTTCACCGAGGATTGGGAGGATAGCAGCCAGTACCAGGGTATGTCTATTGAAAGACTGTATGTGTCAAGTGTAGACAAAGGCTAACGATGAAATAGGAACCGGATGGGTCAACACCGAGTACCGGACGTACGAATTCACAAAGGAAGTTCACACAGATGACCTCGAGGGATATGAGCTGGACGGAGACAATGCATCTCTGGTGGAGACGATTGAATCGCGTGAGCGACGCGGGAAGTCTGGTCCCATGCCAGACCGCGAGCAGCAGAAGACGCTGTACAAGAAAGGTACTCAGGGATGGGACGACCAAGGTCTGCAGCTGAGTATTGCCGAGCGGGAGGCGGCCAAGGTGCCGGAAGGTACAGAGGTGGATGGTGTTCGAGTATAGATTCCCTTGTTGTCAGTTCTTTGTAGAGTATAGAGCGTGATGTGGAGATGCCGATATACAGGTTTAGATCAAAGATCTGAAGCATTGGTTTATGAGTTGACCACATTGCTCTTTGTCTTGCTCTCTTTACCCTGAATCACGAAACAAGGCTCATTGTTAGAAGCTGCACAATGAGGTGGATAGGTGATCGACTGCAGGTAGATCTATAAGAACGGTGATCGCATAGCATTCATTCGAATGAATGGATGGCATTTCAGAGACAATTCGATTACTCTAATGCAGATACAGAGCTTGCATCTCATAAAGACATGCCGGGTAATCCACCGACATTGCTTACTGACCATACTGGCTGCCATATCTTATTGATACGCCTCCTTCGAATTTCCGAACCCAATAGTAGTGATCACTGATCCATCTCCAGACAACATCGAAGCGCATCACCGATTAACCAGCACTATGTTTCTAGTAGGTCTCTCACAATCATGCATATAGTAACTGCATTGCGAGCTCACGTTCGAAATCACGCGTGTCCACCACATACGGCTCCACGTCACACCACAAAACCTAACAACAAACCATCGGTATATGCATCCAAACCTCCAGATTCCGAAGCATCATACTAAGAGCCAAGAGCATTCGATGACTGCCCACGCGTCACCATACAGAGGTACGTCAGCGTTATCCGCTTGGCTAACGGACTCCAGGCCCCCAGCATGGACTCGCACCTCATCGTGGTGCTGGGGTCTAGTAGCCTGTGTTATACAGGCGAAGCAAAGACGAGTCCCATTGATGGTTGAGTATGGTTGTCTAAAGTGGATTGCTGTGCCTTGCTTGCTTGCTCCCGGACCCATGTAGCAATTCAGATGATTGAAGTTGGATAGATACGCTGCATATCAAGGCACGAAAAATATCTGCCTGCAAGGCTTACTCTTTTCTTTTGCGAGAGAAGCTCGAAAAGAGGCAGTGCGACTTGACCGACTAAGAGATAGTCCGGAGATCGGCAGCTTCGTCACCAACGGAGATCCTTCATGATTGGGACCCTTGAATGGGGTCTGCATACCATATGAAACTGCAAACCATCCGATGATGGCTGCCTACAGTACACTCCGATACTGCTGGGTACGCTGATCGTTGGTACTTTTCCGTACCGCAATGGATCTCCCCAGCTAAATTGCCTGCCAAGGCACATGGCAATACCGGGCGGTACCTGGAAGAGGGTGTTATTTATAGCGGTGGGGCAGTGCCCCGTACTTGTTTTCCTGCCTGAGGCATCACTAGGCCTCATTCCTCGACGTCTTTCTTTCTTCTTTGGATCGTCCTTTCTTTCGTGCATCTCGCCTCGCATTTCTTATAAGACGAACCCAATGGCAATCGGACCACGGGTCGCGCAGTGAGTCCCGTTGAATTAACCCATCCCGGCCCAGATCTAAAAATGTTAGACGAGAACCTTCCCAGTATGTCTCCCTTTTCTTAGCATCACTCCTTGACTCCACTCCCCCTAGTTGACGTCGCTTGCTAACCCGAGCAGCCTTCTATCTCAAGCACAACAAGCAATCCAAGCTTTGGAGCATCTATCTCTGCCAGCACGGAAACGATCCGGAACCTGTCTACTCCCTCCGCTACCCGGATCCTTCCTCCCCCTCCTCACAGAACCGCTATGCCTCCGCCCTCTATGACCCCTACGTCTCCGATATCCTCTTCGGCGAGGTCCTGATCATCCCGGAATGGACTCAACCTAGTCTCTCTGCGGAGGCCATCCGCCAGAATGGCGGCGTTCCGCCTCCGCCAGAACCTATTCTTCCTTCCCGCTTCACCATCAACCTGTACAACCCCGACCAGCAAGTGACGGTGCACTTCAAGCCCAAAACCTGGAACAGCCCTGCGACATGGACCTTCGAGATGCCCCAACACAGCTTCCGACAGCCCTCCGCATCTACCCTCGACCGCACCCACCCTGACCCGGCTTCTGCTGATACCACCCCGAAACTGCGCTTCACCTGGCGCAAGGACAGCAAACTGTCCAAAGACCTGACCTGTCTCCTGTCCGGAAAGACGACCACAATTCCCGAATCCAAGACGAAAAGCAAAGAGCCCGATATCACCGTATCCATCTTCAAGGGCCTCCGCGAACTCACCCTTTATGAACCGAACCTCTACCGCGTGGAGATGGAAGACTTCAAAGGCCTCGAAGTTGTTCTCCTCCTTGGCGCAATTACCATCCGCGACGTATACTTTACTTCGATGAAAGACGCATTCCATGTCACCAAACCCGCCCACATGTCGAGTACACCCTCCCCGACCAAGACAAACTCCAAGCCCCTCCCCTCTGTCCCAGCAGCATCAGGGGCATTAAATGCCGTCCAACCAAGGCCCGAGCCCCAACCGCAACCGCAACCACAAACACAACCACCACAACAGCCGCCCACTAAATCGAACCGCCAACGCGAGGAAGAGCGACGCACCCAGCAACTGCTCGAAGAAGAGGAAAAGGCACGTCGCAGACGCAAGGCAGAGCGACAAGCCGAAATCGATCGGGAAACTCGCCGTCTCCAGATGCTCTACGGACAGGAGGAAGACCAAGTACGCAGACACAGACAGACGCCATCGCTGCCTCCTCGTCCCCAGCAGCCCGGACAAACCCTCCCCTTACGACCGGCCAACCAGCCCCATTACTCTTATCCTTATCAAGACGGTCGTCAACGGCCACAGGCAGGCCCGTACATGACTGCCCCAGGCTTGGATCCGCGGCGCCAATCGGCCGTGAGATTTGCCTTGCCAGCGGAGACACCAGGACCGGCGGCATCGTCACCGGCATTACAGCCTAAGAAAAGTAGTTTCTTTCGATTACGACGGTCATCAGCTGATGAGGCGAAGCTGAGCAAGAAAAGGAGTTCGATGTTTTAGTTATGATTTTCTTCCTGTACATGTTTTTGATACCCAGTTTGCATTTCTTCTTGTACATAGATTTGTCCTTTTTGTGCTCGGACTTCGCTTCTTTCACTTAAAAATGTACTTCGATAGGTACGGGTGATGGGATTCAGTAACATTGCATTCATTTCTTATAAAGAATACCCTACGGTGATAGCCACACAGGCTGCAGTAAAGTAGAAATACCTCAACCAACCATCAATTCATACACAAAACACCAACTCATATCAAACAGAGATCTATTGGTAAACCCACAAACCCAAACAAGGCTGGCGGCTACTCCCAGCCTTAGATGACAAGGGAGTATCCATGTGATATCAAACCTTCCACAAAACCTAGTCCCACCCACCTCTCAACCAACAATCCACCCTCCACAACCTCCACTCTCATACACTCCAACTCGATGAAATCGTCCAACAAACCCCGCCTCTACATCTCCCTCCACGCCCGCGGAGGCGGAATCCGTCCCAAGATGCCCGACAAAGAAGATACGTGAGTAGCCCATTCCGCTCCCTCCCCCCCATCCACTAACTAACCCCCAAACACATACATACATAAACAAATAATTGATTATATAAATAGATATCACTGGTCCCTAACCATCCTCCCCAAAGACAAGCAGCACCACTACCCAAAACCCAAACGTATGATCGTTGGAACGACCTACCACGCGCGCGAACTTCCCACCCCCACCGGGACAGGGATGGTATTCAAATGGACCTTCGAAGAGCGCAGCACCGCTCTCGACACGATGGTTCTGGTACGGGTGCTTATTGGGAAGGTGGTGGATCGGGAGAGATTGGTTGAGATATTGAGGGAGGTTCCGGTGGGAGGAGGAGAGGAGGGAGAGGGAGAGGAAGGGTGGAATTGTGTTTCTTGGGTGAGGGGGGCGGTGGAGGCGATTAAGAGGGATGAGGATGATGGGAATGAGGTTCTGGGGAAGGGGAGTGTGTTGGAGTGGAGGGTTGTTAGGGATGCGGCGATGGGGTTTGTGGGGAGGAAGATGGGGGAGGGGTGGTTAAGGAGTAGTAGTAGTAGTGGACGGGGTGGAAATGGAAATGGGGATGGGGGTAGGGTTGCGACGTGGGATTTGGTGGAGGGGAAAGAAGTGGGTTAGGATCTTAGGGTATATTGTCTATGTTCTAGGGATGATGTATACTTCTAGATGGGAAGATGGTTTTATCTCATTACTAGCCATTGCGGTTCTCCTAAGTATATCCTAGTCAATTCAACCTACGTGCTTGCACACTCAACCGGAGAATACCTCCACTTCCTACTAGCCAACGCCGCAACCAAATCATGATGAAGCATGGGCGTCTCGTCCGGGTCCTGCAGATCTTCATATTCCAATTCCATAGCCTCACATTTAGCTTCCAGCCCCCGTTCCATCGGCGGCCAATAGCGCAGCGATTCATCCATGTCCCGCTGCACTTGCCTCATCTTCCTCAATGCCATAAGAATCTCACACAGGAATCGATAAGACCTGCGATGACACAGATCCCTCTTAAGACCCTCCTCGCCATGCCTACTAGCATCAAGATCCAGTATCTTCATGAAACGATCAAACGGCGGTTGCAACTCCTTCGGCTCGACATACGAATAATTCGTACTATCCAAGCCCATCCCCCTCGCCAGATAAACCAAGGTATCATAATAAGGATCCGGAACATCCACCACAGCCAGATTCCACGCGCAGAACAAGACAAGATTCTCCACGTATCTCGCCGGCACGGGCATCTTCACGGGATAGTAATTCTCCTCCGGCATATCGCGCACCTGGACAATACGCGACACCGGTAGACGTCTATCCGAAGTGAGCATGTAATACTGGTCATTCTTGCCTGGATTATCTAGAGGAGGGTCCGGGAAACTGGGACATCGACTACTCTTCTTGTGAAGATGGATCTCTTGCACCCCGAACACTCCGTATTCGAAGCAGTATTCGCCCGGCGTGGGGGTTTTTCGTTCCTCGGGCTTGCGTGCGGAATAGGGCTTTCCGGTGTGGAAGGTACAACTTAACACATGTGCGGCTAGTTGGATGTCTTTGTCGCGGACTACCCAGCCTGGTGTATCCCATTTATCTTTGATGCCCATCATGAGATGCACGCCTTGACCCCAGATGAAGTTGGGGATCTTGGCTTCGTCGAGTACTTTGCTCACCTCGATTTCGATTCGTGTGTTTCCCTCGAGAGGGTATTTGATTTCCGCTGTGGACATTTTGGTGCAGGTTGAGAATGAGCTAGCTAAGGTTTGGGGACTGGATTTTGGTAGAGGATTGCCGATGTAGGATGCATTGGGGCTTATATACTGGTTGTTCTGAGGTTGCTGGGGTTGTGTACCTTCCGCTGGATTTGCTCGGCTAGGTCAGGTATGTTCCTGTGTTTTATTCAGCTTCACGTCTTCTGGTTACTTTTGTGAGTAGACTCACAGGCTGGTTCGACTGAATCGCGTCGTGTCACGAATAAACGGACGGATATTGCCTGTGGTCCATATCATTCCGGAAAGTAGGTGGAAGCTAGAATAATGTGGAGACGCACCTTGTTCGTAGAGGCATTCACCGTAGCCAGGCACCTCACTAGATCATTAGCTGCCTGTGCCTGACCTTTGGCCTTCCTTGTCTGATTCTCTCTCTTGAGGATCCTTGGACGATCTCAAGGACCTGAAGCTATATGCCGATATCTTCAATTGTGTTTTCTTTTTGTATGCTGCATCACTTCGAAGGTATATTGCCATGATGTTTAACTGGAAAGAACTTCATACAGATTCTGTTAGAGAAAGATCAGTTATAACAACGATTTGTGTTTCAAGGGACACATGAATTGGATGCTGCTCTTCTATGCTCACTTTCATAAACCATCCGTGGGTATTTGTCTGCTTCAAGTGAATTATGGATCTTCTTCAACTAAATATATTCCTCGCCACAAGAAATCTTTCTATCGCATCGACAACACTCCCCACCAAATAATATACTCCTGTCAATAGTTATAAACTAAGATAACGTCCTCCCTTCAACCCCATCCACCGTGATATTCACCGGCAATATCTCCCCATCCTCACCGAAATACATCCGATCTATACAAACCACGCGATGATCCCGAGCCGTATCATTAACATACCGACGATGATAAACAATATAGTAATCCTGTCCATCAGGGGTAAACACACTATTATGTCCCGTACTCGTCCCCACCGCATCATTCCCCTGAAGAATCTTCTTCGGCGTACTCGAGAACGGCCCCGTCGGAGAATCAGCCGTGACATAACTGACTCCGTAAGAATTATCACCCCATCTAATCCCAACAACAACAAAGCAGTGCGTTAGCAAATCTCAACACAAAAACAACCATGCCCTAGCACACAGAAACCTGGGGAACAAAAAAGGGAAAACTACTTACCCCCCAACCGAAAACATATAATAATAAACCCCATTTCTCTTCAACATCCACGGCCCCTCAACATACCCCTCCGGAGTAATCTCCAAATACTCCCCCTTCAAACTCACCATATCCTCCCCCAACTCCACAACAACCGCATGACTCCACCCCCCAAAATACAACCAATTCCTGCCATCATCATCCTGGAAAATCTGCGCATCGATTGCCTCTGCCCCATACACTGTGCCATTGACGAGTGGTTCACCGAGGACGTCTTCGTATGGACCCTCCGGTTTTCCTGTGGTTGATTTCGCCACACCGACACCGGTTCCATCACCAACGGAGAAGTACATGAAATAATCGTATTCTTCATCTTCTGCTGCTGCTGCGCTGGCGGAAGAGCGGAGCTTCCGGCCCACGGACGGGGCCCAAGCGGCACGGTTCGTCGACCAAGGGATATTGGTGATGTTTAGGATGGTGGGGTGTTTGGTCCAAGTGAGGAGATCTGGGGAGCTGAAGGCGTCGAAGAAGGTTTGTTCGCTGTAGTCGGCTGAGTAGGTTGGGTAGATCCAGTATTGGGCGTTGAAGAGACGTGCTTCTGGGTCGGCGTACCAGCCCGGGAAGACGGGGTTGCCGGCTTTGGTGACTGATGAGGTTGTGGTGGTGAGAAGGTTTTGTGGGAGGGGCTGTTGGGGGTGCGCCATGGTGAGGGGGAAAAGGAAGGGGAGGATGGAGAGGTAGGTGGATGGGTTGTAGTGGTGTTTCATGGTGAGGGTGGGTGGATGGGATGAGGGGGGCAGAGTGCGTGTCGAAGCAGACCCTGACGGCAATGGAGACGAGGTTGGGTATATAAGCAGGAAGGGGCGAGGATCGCTGCAGGAATGCGGGTGAGAATGCGGGGATGCGATACGCTTCATGACAAGGTCGGCTGATTGGACTAGTGGCTTGGTTCAGTTGAATATTGACAATCTCAAGGGACGATGGCAGGGAAGCTGCAGGATTAGTGCACTTGGCATCTGGTCACTGTCATTTGAAACATCATGCAATTTCAGAACTATTCGGCTATGTACACACTTAAGCTAATACTCCAGCGACTCTTCGAGCAATCCCCGCAGCTCGGCCCTCTCTGCCTCCAATTCCTTATTTAGCGTCGGCGCAAGTGCCAGCACTCGCTGCTGTGGAATGGTGCCCTCCACCAGGGAGTCAATGTCACCGGCTTTGAAGCCCAGGTCCTTCAAACCACGGGGCTGATCGCCCAGCCGGACCAGGAAGTTGGCCAGTGCCTCACCCAAGACTTCACCAGCGCTTTCGCGCTTGACGTTCGAGATGTCTACTCCGAACGCCTCCGCGGCCGCCAGATGCCGGTCTGGGTTGGAGGCAGCTGTGAATCGGAACACAGCTGGCGCGGTCACTGCCACCGACACACCGTGGGGGATGATAGGGTGGTCCACAGAGTAGCCAGCATGCTTATAGCCCGGGTTCTGGCTGGAAATGGGGTAGCTCATGCCGTGGCAGAGGTGAACGCCTGCGTTTCCGAACCCAACACCAGCCAGCGTGGCAGCCAGAAGCATCTGCGACTGCGCCTCGAAGTCATCGGGATCCTTAACCGCCCGGGGGAGATACTTAACAGTGCTCTTCAGGGCCTGCAGAGAGAAGATGTCGGAGATAGGGTTCGCACCCTGGTACGCCGGGCGATTGATGGGATTAGTCGGACGAGGTGTCCGTTCATTGTAAGGAATCGCCGTCCATGACTCCAGCGAATGACAGAGCACATCCAGACCAGAAGAAGCATGGACCGCCGACGGCATGGTCCGTGTGTTGATTGGATCACAGATACCCAGAGTCGGCTTCAGGTTCCGATGGGCAATGCCAGTCTTGGCCTTCTTGGACACCAGGTCAAAGATGGCAGTTCCTGTAGTCTCCGAACCGGTACCTGCTGTGGTCGGCACAGCGACCAAAGGCTTCAGCGGCCGGTTAACAGGCAAGCCCTTGCCCAGTGGCGCATTGACGAAGTCGAGGAAATCGGCATCGGGAAAGACGGTGTAGAGATTCATCAATTTGGCGGTGTCAATGACCGATCCACCGCCTGGGCCGTTAGCCGGATCAAGGGATGACTTGGGGATGATACTCACCTACGGCGAGGAAAGCGTCAGGGTTGTAAGGCTTGGCAAATGCAATTGCTTCCTTGACACTGTTATAATTAGCATCTAGCAATCGATAAAAGATAATGCAATGGGAGACGAACGAGCTATCCTTGGGTTCAATCCGGACCTTGTCAAAGACGGTGAACTCAATCCCCTCACGCGATAGACCTTCCACCGCCTGTTTCATGGCATCCAGCTTGGCGACATTTTCGTCCGTCACAATGCACACACGCTTTGCCTTCATGTTGGCAAAGTCCATGCCAACTTCTTTCGTGGCTCCAGGGCCGAATCGGATGCTGGAGGCGGCCATTTCAAAGGCATATTCCTTTTGACGGGAGGGGTCGACCGGGGTGGCCATATGACGGCGCACATGGTCGGATAGTGTGGGGGAGCGATGGTGATGATGGTGATTAGGATTGGAATGGCAGGGACATGATGGAGGATGAGTGTATTGGACGGTACGCAGCAGATTGCGGGCTCTGCTGGCGGCCGAAGGGGCGACGCGAACGGCGCTGACCATAATGCGGGGTTGTAGACAGGCAAGAGGTGAGTGGAGAGGTTTAGGGCAGAAGAGAAGCAATTGAAGTCCAAGTAAAGACCAGTAATTGAAGAGAAGATGAAGAAGGAAGAAGAAGAAGAAAGAGTAAGACACGGGGAGAGAACAGGAGGTGAAAGAAGCAGCCGAGGAGCAAAGCTGGAGATGGAGACCAAATGCGGGGATCCTCGCTCGGACAGAAGACCGACTCCAACGCTTTCTCTCAGCCTCCAGATCTTCTTGCCCTTTCAATTGTAACTCTCCACCGACAATGCAGACGATCGCATGGAGACGACTATCCTAATTCGCTGCCGGCACCGAATGATGCAACTGGCTTGCCATCGCCCAAAAATAAGAAATAAGAAAGGTACTGTCCCTTGGATCGGACATGGCGATACCCGAAATGGAAGTACCGAGGTCCACTCCCCATTCGGCGATTGACATCCATTTCGGTGATCTTCTACAAGTATATTGCTATCATATCACCAATCCACCATACTTGTTCCTGCTGTAGAATTTCTTAGTATACACAACGTAGCTTGAGCACTTCGATCCTCTATGGAATTGTCAGCCGACATAAGCACTCCCCTTCGCCCCAGCCTGAGCTAAGGCCTCCGACCAGATCCCGTCCACCAATGAATGGCATTCCGCAGGCATCTTCCGCAACCCGTGGGCCTAATGAATTAGCAATAGTTACCTTATCGACCTGGAAACTTCCGGTGCACAGGTAATGCCATCGGCAGGGAAACTTGGCGGGGTTTGTGCCTGACAGTCAGACTCTCTGCAGTCGATCCTTCAACTACTGCAGACCCCCAATAAACTCATCCTCCACCATCATCATTATCATCATCATCATCACCCACCACTTCCGCAGAGGCTACACCCTCACCACCCACCCACCATGACCCGAACATCTCCCAACTCCTTCCAACAGCTGGAAAAGGTAAGCGCTACAACCACCAACCCCCCAAGCAACATACCCATACAGAACCACCGCTAACCACCCCAGCTCGGCGAAGGCACCTACGCTACGGTACCCCAACCCACTCTCCACAGCATCAATCCCCCCCCCCACCACCACCTAACAGCCCTGAAATAGGTCTTCAAAGGCCGCAACACCAAAACCGGCGAGCTCGTGGCACTCAAAGAAATCGCTCTCGACACAGAAGAAGGCACGCCCTCGACCGCGATCCGCGAAATCTCTCTCATGAAAGAGCTCCACCACGAGAACATCCTCCGCCTCCACGATGTCATCCACTCCGAGAACAGACTCATGCTCGTCTTCGAATACATGGACAAAGACCTAAAGCGCTACATGGACACCAACGGCGGGCAGCTCGAGCCCTCCGTCATCAAATCCTTCGCAAACCAACTCGTCTGCGGCATCGCCTTCTGTCACGAGAACCGCATCCTCCACCGCGATCTCAAACCCCAAAACCTCCTGGTAAACCATAAGGGCCAGCTCAAACTCGCAGACTTTGGCCTCGCCCGCGCATTCGGCATCCCGGTGAACACCTTCTCCAATGAGGTCGTCACGCTGTGGTACCGCGCGCCAGACGTGTTACTAGGGAGTCGAAGCTACAGTACGAGCATCGACATCTGGTCCATTGGATGCATCATCGCGGAGATGTCTATGGGTCGGGCATTGTTCCCCGGATCGAATAACGAGGACCAATTGCAGAAGATTTTCAGGGTCATGGGGACTCCGTGTGAGACGTCGTGGCGGGGTGTGTCGAGGTTGCCTGAATATCGCGCGGATTTCCCACTGTATGTGGAGCAGGACTTGTGGGGACTGATGCCTAGTATGGAAGAACGGGGGATGGAACTTGTCAGGGCGATGTTGAGGTTACAGCCTGAGATGAGGATTAGTGCTGTGGATGCGTTGAATTATTCTTGGTTCACTAATGGTGAACTCTGTGGTGGAGAGGTGCGTGCTATTTTTGCCAGGGCGATGGAGGGACAGCGTGGCTGGTGATGGTTGTCTGATTTGGGGGGGTTTCCCTCATGCTAGGGGGTGGTGCGGGTGAAACTAAAGCGGGGGATCTTCAACTTCAGGGTCACTTGCAAGTAAGGGAGGGAGTTGAGACATTGGGGAAAGGAGAATTTGGGGTCAGGAGGCAGGAAGCAGGAATAATTGGGAGCTAGGTCGTGGACTGGCATTTTTTCATATCGATCATCGAATATCCTAGAATCGGAGCTAATTAATGCGACCTTTTTTTGCTTCTCGTTCCCTTCAGCTTATAGACACTAACACGCAACGAAACAAGTACCACGATATGGGCATAAATTGTGCATTAATAAATCACTAACTATATACATCTCACGAATATTGAAAGATTCCTCAATCGTAACATAAAGACATGCAGAAAAGATTAGAGCCATTACGTGACCAACATATTGATCCTCACACATGAATATAAGACCTAGGATTTGACATTGCTCGACAGCAGTAGTTAGGAGTAACTACCTCAAGGCTTCTCATGCTCAGCATGCACCTCATGGCCAGCGGAGATGGTAGTCTGGGTTCCGCAGGGATCAAAGAGGGTTCGGTCGGAAGAAGAGAACCCTTCTTCTGACGAGTTGGTTGATCCCTTTCCAGGCTCCTGGTCCGAGTACCGGTGTCGAGACCAGAGCTTGACGTTGAACAGTGGCCGGATGTGAGACATGCATGCCGCTGTGATTCCTACTGCTGCCTCCATGCATGTCCACACGACGACGGGGACTTGGTTGTCTAGGGGATTCATTAGCGCTTTGATGTGTAGGTAGAGGAACCATTATGTACTCACAGGTGATATCTGGACCGGCTTGTGTTAGCTGGATCATTGCGACCAGGCGCAGAATGTCGAAGATCAGGGTCCTGAGTTAGGTTAGTACGAGACACCCTTTTGCTTTTTTTCTGGAGTGGGGGTCATACAGAATTCCGACCAGGAATACTCCCGACAGCAACAACCGCTGAGTCTTGGAGATGGGTAGTTCCCAGACGCTTTTCAGCGGCATGATGAGCAGAACCACGTCTGTGAGAATGTTGGGGATCTGCTGGCCGTAGTAGTAGCCCACGGTGTTGACGCAGTGCCCCGGGACCGGGCGATCCCAGAATTTCTGAACAGGCACACAGTTCAGAACACCGCCAATGCTGATGCTCACGGCCCAGAGGACAACGATTACGGCAACGACGTTGGCTGCGATTTTCATGCTCCTAGCAGCAAAAAGCCGCTTGTAAACTGCCAGGATAGACAGCTTGATGAACATGACGCAGAGAGTGTAAACGAAGGAATTGGACCATCCGATCTGTTTGTGGTTAGTGATCATCATGGAGAGGGGATTTGTAGACGCGAACCTTAAAGTAAACCGTCAGGTTCTTTTGCGGGATCATGTTGATGTGACATCCGAGGCCGTTCCATAGGACTGTAACAGTTAGACATATTGTCGGCATTCCAGGGTGAGGATAACTTACGGATTGTGACGCCGATAGAACAACCATATTTGAAGAGCTTGAGGTACATGTTAGCATGAATCCCAGGTAAGATACAGGCGTTGACTATACCAAAGCTATTATCATAAGATAGTCATCCAAGTACAACCGTGACCCAGTGATCTTTCTTGCGAGAAGGCGTAGGGCCACGGCAACCGTGGACATAATAAAGGCAAAATAAAGTGCAATAATGGTTGACCGACGTAGGTTCTCGTTGGGGTGCTGGAAGTCACCCTCGGTGCCTCCACCTGACACTTGTTCTAGCGACATTATGGGCACAGACAAGGTTAGAGTATGGGTCGGTAATGACTGCAAGTAATTGATAGTTCGTGGCTGTTGGTATTTGGAATCGAGGCAAACTGCAGACCAACGAACTCATTAAGTACTTTCTGACAGGACTATTTTTGGGTAGGGAGAAGGGCTGGTTGTTAGGGACGTTGGATGTATCCTGATCTGCATGGGGCTGCACATTCGGTGTCTATACATCACATCCTGTTCCAGGGCAGAGCCAATGACAGGCCAGCCAGGGATTCGAAGAGGGGACTAGGTAGCACCGTATGTCCATTTTCGAAGATACCGAGCCCAGGGATACTGAAGATCACGAAGGGGTGTTTGCTCCGTACGTCAGTTCGCCCTCTAGGAGAGAGGGCAGGGACTCCAAGGCAACCAAGAGGGGGACCCTCTGGACTCGGATTCGACATGTATCAGTCACTTGAGACACCGTTGAACCCCCTGCCAAGTGATAGACTGACAGGCTAACGAGGAACGGTAGTTGCAGCTTTGTCTGTGCGTTGCAGCCCTTGCTTCACAGGTTGCCGAAAACCTGGTAAGAGCCGGCAGTATCGAAGCCAATTGAATCCGTGGCACAGCACCATCTCGCGTGGCTGATAAGGTTTGCCAGGCACCGCACGGATCGGATGTATCAACTTCCAGACGCGATGCATCCTCATACTGCCGAACCACTCCACTTTCATGCAGTTCAGACTCATTTTCGGGTTCTTCAGCTGGGAATGTAACGATAAAGAATTTTCTGGATTTCTCCGCGCTGTGGCTCTGATTATAGGACAATGTGGCATTGTTTGGCGGGATAGGCGAGCTATTAATTCCTTTTGCTATCGTCGAGCGCGTTAGCGCCATTTGAATCGATGGCCTACTAATTCTCCGATTCCCCATCTCCTTATTCCCCAGTATGGAGTCTTGATACGTGTATCCAGCGATCACGTCGCAAGGGCCCAGCATTGCTAATCAAGGTCCTTATCAAGTAGTCATCGCCCATGGTTCCGAATTTCAGAGGCATCTCTCGCCTTGTAAATGTCCCACAGTTGCTTCAGCGCTGGCAGCCGTTATCCGTCATCAACGCACTCCACTCCTTGGGGGAAACATGAGAAGTCATCAGACTCTGCCAAATTCGTGGTCCTCGGCCTGCAGTAGACCTGTCAGCGTTCACTATCCACATTCGAACCAGCCTTATCTTCTCCTTAATGCAGCGTGCTCCTTATTGATGGCCTACTGTCAATAATCAGATTCGAATTTCTCCTTTTCATTTCCAGGTCACGATGATCAGCCCTCTCTGTTCACTATCGATCTCTTTTCATCAGAGGTTATAGGCAATAATATAAAAGCGCGCTCCCTCATCTTTGGACGCCGTTGGTTCAATTGTGCAACCTCAGATCAATAGTGAGTCGATTTGTGCAACATTATGAACCCAGGGGAGTGGTACACAGTTGCGATGATTTACACCATATATCGATCGTGCATCGTTAACGGGCGCAAATAGTTCCATTATTATGGTAGATGAGATGCAAAGACGTTAATGGAGAACCCTAGCTCATAACGTTCGGAATTATGAAGTTGCAAAAGAAATATCGTGCCTGGCTTACATCACAACGGCCGACTGGAGACAATAAGATCAAAAGCAGAAAAGGGGAAGTGAGGCCATCCTCCATAGAACGGTGCGTGGCTGGATCACCTGATTGCAGCAAGCGATCTACGGGATCTTCCCCTGGAGACCACCTTCTTTCGGACTACCACCGAATGAGTGCCTCAAGTACGTTTAATCGATCTCCAGCTGCTGTTCGAATTCATTTATTTCAATATCAATGCTTCTCAAACTCCTCGCCGAAAAATTGGCCTTCAATCAATAAAGTATATTGTTGGGCTTGCAGCAACTGCACACGAAAACAGAGTATGGGCAATATGGCAAACGCACGCAGGCGATCCTTCATACACCGCAGCGTGGACCCATGAAGCCTTGATATGTGAATGTGGCCACTGCAACCCGCACCATGACTCTGCGTGGCCCCCACTCTTGAGCCGAGACCGCGCTAAGACTGCGAAAGTTGTTCGAAGGATTTGGGTCATCCGATCTTATTCGCGGTAACTATTGTGAAGTTTCGATTAGAGTACGCTTCTAGCTCTGCACTTGGGTTTAAGCCTTCTCATCAGATTCTGGACGCAACGCTGAATTCTTCATAGAGCCCTTCGTCAAGATTCTTAGACTATGCCCAATGCTCGATGGAGTTTGCAAAGTACGAAGAGTTTCTTCTGCAATCCAATAAATGACTAGCGCTGCTGGTGCACATTTTCATGTTACCCTCTAAGTCGCGACTAGTCCAGCGGGACAACGAGATTTAGTATAGAGGCCTCTTAGGCTCTTAGCCCACTTGTCTAACCAACGGACTAGCCAAAAAATACGAACACTACTATCCCTAAGCCTAGTTTGATTCCTCAACAATCAAGGCAGGATTTCTGCAAAACATTTATCAACTCATCCAGCCGCTCGTGAACAGCGTTGCGCACTCTCCTGGCCAAAATGCCACAAATTCTCCTTGAACGAACATATCATCCTACCACCCTACGTTAATACTGCTTATTATAGTCTCATTGCGAAAACAATGTTCATCTTCACACTCACACTTACCCTCTTCATCTCTCTCTCCTCCGCTCGCACATGCTACCACCCCGACAAGTCCGTCGCCACCAATAACGTCCCCTGTACGTCCGCTGACACGACCTATTGCTGCGACTCCGATGCGATCTGCATGTCTAATGGCTACTGCGTTGGAGTCGGAGCCCAGCCATATGTCTTTTTCCGGGGCTCCTGTACGGACGAAAACTGGGGTAGTGGTTGTCCGACGCAGTGTGGTGAGTCGTCTCGCTTCCTTCCCTTTACCACTTGTTACCTACCACCCTACCACCGTGCATCAACTTACAAGCGTACCAAACAGTAAATAAAAACCCTAGCGGCGGCGCACCCATCATCGGAATCGGCACCGACAGCTCCGGAGATGCACAATACTGCTGTGGCTTTCAGGTCAAGAACAACGGGTCTTCGGAGTGCGTGGATGGCGACACGGCGTTTACTTTAAACAATGGAGAGATGATTCTCGGGCGGGCCGCGCTGGAGAATGTCACGGAAGTTAGTAACGCCAGTTCCACTTCGACAACCACGGTTCCCACGGAGACCGTGCTAGCGACCTCAGCGACTTGTTCGAGCAGCGAGAAGCACTGTAGCTCGAATGCGACGGCTGTAGGGGCTGGTGTGGGCGTGCCCCTGGGAGTGCTGGCTGTGTCGGCTGTCGTGTGGGCGCTCTGGGAGAGGAGCAGGAGAATTACAGCGTCTACGGCTGCGGCTCCTAACGTTCAAGAGGGTTTTTATATGGACAAGGGACTTGTACAAGAAAGCTATGTTCCGCACAGGATGCAGCAGGCGCCGACGGAGTTGGACACGCGGGCCAGAATATCGGAGATGATGGGGAGTAGCTACCAACATGCATTCTAGAACCGGGAAGATTCATAGGGAATAATAAATTGCGAAAGCATGTCACTTTTCAATTGCATTCAAATTTCCAGCACATTCAATTGAATGTGTTGAGTCATTACTTTTGGCCGCTCAGATCAAGTAGACGATGATGTTTTGCTTGGCGTTCAAAAGGATGTAGCGAGACGTTTTCCGCAGTGGGGTTGAGGCGTCCAGTCTGTCGAAAATAAACTTCGCCAATCGTATATTCCCGCCTCGGCAAAACGCCATTACAACAACTCAATGGGTAATCCCATTGGTGTTAGCCAAGTAACGTAGTTGAGGTCCATACAGTGGAAACCATGAGTTTTTCTTTGTTATACTTTCCGAGAATCACTGCCAATAACCGTTTGGTGTTTGGGTTAGGCGACCGCGTGTAAGCACTAAGAGGTTACGAACAGCTACCAAGAGTGACGGCTTTGCCACTAGATCTAGGCGAGCGTACCAATCACTGCGTGCAGTTGTATAAGTTTGACATGGGTACTTGTGAGGTACAAAGATTATAAAGCTAACGCTGTTCGTTTCTGTCAGGTCTCTGTGTCAATCTTTGTTACTACCATTTCATTTACACCAGTAAAAAATATATACAATGGCTCCCAGACCGTGCAAAGTCATCATTGCGGGCGGCGGTGTCGCTGGACTCTCTCTGGCACTTATGCTGGAGAAGCATGGCATTGACTATCTACTTCTAGAAGCATACCCCCAGGTCTTGGCTACTGTTGGCGCGGGTATTGCTCTCGCTCCTAATGGTCTCCGCATCATTGAACAGTTGGGGTGCTATGAGGATTTGCAGAAGTGTTCGGCGGGTGCTGACCAGGTTCACTTTCGGAAGCCTGATGGAGAGACGCTCTGGGGGCTGGATGAAGGATTGGCTGAGACGTGTATTGCGAAGTGTGTCCCTCTTCCTTGCCTGCCCCCTCAATTGTTGAATGAGTATGCTTACCAGGATGATAGGCATGGGTATACCTATATGTGGATGGACAGGAAGTCTCTCCTGGAGGTTTTGTACAACAACATTGCGGACAAATCGAAGGTTTTGCCTGGCAAGCGTGTGGCCAGTGTCACGCATACCGACAATGGTGTTGATGTCGTCACAACTGATGGGTCAACGTACTCTGCCGATATCATCGTTGGAACAGACGGCACCCATTCCAAGCTGAGGCAGGAAATGGCTAGATACGCCGAAGACCTAGGGCTCAGCGAGGATTATGCGGAAGAAGATAGTCAGTTGAACAAACCTTCCTTTACCCCCCCCTCTCTTTTTTTTTACATGTATAGGATGTGATGGTATCTAACCGATATGGTATAATGCAGAGGTCGCTGCAAGTTACAGCTGTATCTTTGGAATGTCTGATCCCGTCCCAGGCTTCCCCAGTCGCTCACTTGAATTTGTAACAAATGAAGGCTTCTCATATGTGCTGGGTGCTGGTCCTGCCGGGCGCGTCTATTGGTTCCTGACGGAGAAGATGAAGCAGACATACTATGGTGCCGACATCCCTCGATTCAGTGAAGAAGACAAGCAGCGCACTCTTCAAGAGCATTGGAATGACAAGGTCACGCCAACTGTTCGCTTGTCCGATCTTTGCAAGCGTCAGTTGAGCACGATATACACACCTATGCCAGAGTTTGTCTACAAGAGATGGCACCTGGGAAGGATCATTACTATTGGAGACGCTTGCCACAAGGTGAGGAGACCCGGCCCCTTGCTATCAGTGTTGTACCGCGACTAACCAGTTGGCGGGATCGGTACAGGTTCTCCCTACTACCGCACAAGGGGGTAATCAGGCTTTGGAAAGCGCCGCGGCCGTGGTAAATGGCCTGATGACAGCGTTGTCACAGGCCTCGGGCTCAGGGCCGCTCTCTCAGTCGGAGATTCAGTTAATGTTCGAGCGAGTGCAGAACATTCGCGAGCCGCGCACATTTAGTATCATCGAAACAACTCACAAACGACAGAAATTGGACACAATGGATACCCCGGAGCTGAAAGAGTTTCTGCTTACTAGGTATGCAGGGCTGATGCCAGGGGAGTTGTGGAAACGATGGGCTCATACATTTACCCCGGCCGTGTCTTTGGATATGCTCGATCTGCCTGCTAGACCGAAGAGTGTCCCCTTTGACGATGAGGCCTTGAGAAATAAGGATAGCAACAAAGCTCTGGAGGCGCACCTGTAATTAGATAATAAGTGGATAGCACTACTCCTTACTCACTGATTGACATGACGCTTTGCTGTTTCATCGATCTCGGCCTTAGAGAGAATTAAATCCGAAGAGAGAAAGGACGGTTGGGGATGACAGGCTGCTGACCGCCTTGGGGTTCCGGGGATCGCAAGCAAAGCCCCCCAGGGTCTCTTTCTGGTTTTCATGATAAGCAACTTCGTCGCTACGAACGAGTTCTTTCAGTTTCTGCAATTTCTAACAAGGGCTGATTTTCTTTGAAGGAGTTTGACAGTCCGCAGTTTACCCACAGCATGACCCCTAATTCCCCTTAATCTTCGGTCCGCTGGTCGCGTTGCGCAGTCAGCCAGCTCGGCACTATCAACCACCCCTACCACCGTGGCCTCGCCTTTCCCCCCAACCCCGCCGACGAATCCCTCGAGGCTGTTTCGGATCATGACATCGGTGTTAATACCCAATCTGCGCTGCTATATAATGGTCAATAGTCATTGATATCGATTATGGATGAACTACCCGACCACCTCAGCCAGCGAGCATCAGACACGATCACCCATGTGGCCGCACCGGGCGGACAGGAAACGCCAGTATCTCCCCGGAAGAGAGAATATGAGAGCGGCATGGATCGCGAAGGTCATAGCTTGGAGGTTGGAAAGTCTCGGCAAAGCAGACCGGTAGATTCTCACCGCGAGGATAAGGAGGATCATGCCAACGGTACATTAAGCCGAACCATGCAACAAGAAAGATCCGCAACATCGGATACCATGAGTGCTCACGAGCGGAGCAATAAGGAGGAAGCCATACACCGATTTGGTGCGCCTGTCAGCGACCAAGACCTAAATAGGTTTCCCAGCCAACCCACGGTGAACGGCGACCAGAAAAGCGGTCAGCCAGTGCTTCCTTCAGACCAGGCCCTAGGGATGATCTTCGAACACTCGATGGAGGGCTCGGACAGCGCAGATCATCGTACGACATCGAGGACCTCTTTAGTGGATGTTTTCGAAGGTCCCGACGTAGCTTCCGTCGTCCATCGGTGGTCGCAGAACACATCCCCTGTCAGGAACCAAGATAAGGAGCAGGAGCGGGTAGTTAAGCTTTCTCCGGCCAGGATGCAGGAACTCACATCATCCCCTCAGTCTATTCCTTATCGTGCAGCACCCCCGGAGTCGGACCGCGGTCGACGTGCAGTATCAGATGGCATGCATGCAGCGATCTCACCTTCGCAGCCTGACCAGTCTGCGACTCTTCTACCGAATGAGCATAAGGTAACCGGCGACAGCGCCCCCAAACTTCGTCCCAGCAAGGATCTAGCCATCGACGTCTCTGCTGCCATGGCAGCTAAGCAACCTGCTCGGACTCGGCCGCAAGGCTCTCGAGCTGTATCTACACCCAGCTCGCGACGGCAAACCATGCCAACGACCAGTGAACGACTGACGCAGACTTGGACATCACGGGGGAAGCAAGAGCGCGCCTCTCTCAGTCGAGAGTCTGATGGAAAACATCTTACCCCGTCGCCACACATCACTGGCCCTGAGCCTGCTCTACCGTCCCCTATGCCTCCAACCATTCCTCTCCCTCCGTTGTCCGTTCCGACATACCTACAATTAGAATTGGCCTCCGGTCGACCGTCTCCGCTATACATTCACCGCTCCGCAATGAGCGACTTTCCATATGAATCGTCTCGGGTCAAACTTGAACGTCTGATGAACTTTTTGATGCTGCCTCCCGCATTGGAACGAGTCCTCTGGTTTGGTATATTAGCGTGTCTCGATTCATGGTTGCATACATTTACCATTCTTCCTCTTCGTTTTATCAAAGCATTGTATATTCTTCTGGAGTCATGGGCTGTCAATCTTGGCGTTGAGTTTCGTTATGTGACAGGTTTCATTTTCAAAGGTGTTGGGCGAGTGTGGCGGAGACGACACCGAGCATCGTCGACGGACGAGTCTTCGAAGGTTGCTGACCCTGGAAAGTCCACCTCTGAGAAGCAGGACAACGGATCAGTGGAACGAGAGTCTCGCATTCGGGCCACAGAACCGCGCAAGCGGCACCATAAGCACCGGCGGCAGAAGAGCATCCCGTCAGCTTTGATGCCAGATGACAAGGCTGACATCCTTAAAGGGCTGCTCATCATATCTACCTGCTGCGTGTTGATGCGCTTTGATGCAAGTCGAATGTATCACTGGATCCGAGGACAGGCTGCGATCAAACTCTATGTGATCTATAATGTGCTAGAGGTCAGCGATCGGTTATTCGCTGCCATTGGACAAGACGTGCTTGAGTGTCTGTTTTCGCGGGAAGCTCTCGAGCGTCGCCCGGACGGGCGCAGTAAGGTCTTCCGGCCATTTGGATTGTTTTTGCTGGCATTAGCATACACAGTCATCCACGCAACGGCCCTCTTTTATCAAGTGATGACATTGAATGTTGCGGTGAATTCGTATTCGAACGCGCTCATTACCCTGCTGCTCTCAAACCAGTTTGTGGAGATCAAATCCACGGTGTTCAAGAAATTCGAGAAAGAGAATCTCTTCCAGCTTCTCTGCGCTGACGTGGTTGAGCGGTTCCAGCTCTGGTTGATGCTTACCATCATCGCGTCGCGAAACCTTGTTGAGACCGGAGCGTTCAATGCCCTTGGTAGCTTGAGCTTCAGTCTTGGAGGATACACATCCACGGGGACCAACAGCACGCCCCTCTCGACTCCTCCCCGGACCTCCTCGTCTATCCTGCCACAGGCCTTTACAATTGTGCCATCATCAATAATTGCGTCCTTCAGTCAGGTGAACACGTATTTGCCGACTCTCGCACAGGTTCTAGGGCCGTTCTTGGTCGTTTTAGGGTCGGAAATGCTAGTGGATTGGCTAAAGCATGCCTACATTGGCAAATTTAACAACACGCGGCCAGCCATCTACGGACGGTTTCTGGATATTTTGGCGAAGGACTACTACACCAACGCCTTTGCAGACCAGAACCTGACCCGTCGCTTAGGTCTGCCGGTGATCCCACTGTCTTGCCTCTTCTTCCGAGTCTCTGTCCAAACATATCAGATGTTCATTACTGCCTTGCTTCCTCAACAGCCCTCCTCCACGGCAGTAGAGGCCACCACCCTTTCAGCCATCCACAGCCAGTACGTGCCGGCTCCAATGCCTTCACCTCCTCCACTGACGCTGCGAAACTTTATCCCGACGTCAACCGCGTACGTGGGTGCCTTCTTCCGCCAGCTTCTAGCCAACACCATGCCATCGCCCGCCCAATCCGTATACATCTTCACCATAGTCCTCATCTTGACAGGCTTCGTGGTCCTCCTGATCCTAAAGCTTCTCCTGGGTATGGTCCTGCTAGCGTACGCTCGATCTCGATACAAGGCGATGAAGCTGCGCGAAACATCAACTCAAGCCAATGCCCCATCGGCAGCACCTGCTGATGAACCCAACGGGACAGCACCCCGTGGACGAGTATTTGCAGTTGAAGGCGGCCGACGATTCGGCGGATGGGGCGTAGTCGAGGTCAACGATGATCATCGACGATGGATCTATGCGGACGACCCTGAGGGGCTGCGTCGGCTGAAGGCCAAAGAAGAGAAAGACAAGAATACCAAGGAGGACCTGAACATGGATCATGTCCAACGATACGAGATGGTGGCCAAGAGGATCTGGTGAATTGTAGAAAAAAGATATTTGTAATTAGCCTTGTAATCAGAGGAGTAATAATTATTTATTATACTCTACTTCAATGAATAAGTTTTTACCTCTGTGTATAACGGGCCACTAGTCATCCGCTATAATCTACCTTAGCCAGGTAAACTATCCCTGTTCGGACCATCGGTCACGTTTTAGTTCTTATCTGCCTGTCTAAGTTCCATCGTCCCCTCCTCTACTCTTCTGTGCTTTTGTCCTGCGTAACAAAATCCTTTCCTCGTCCAAAAAGCAATTCCTGTTCTCCATCATGATTTTTGCTTCTGGGTTTCTCTATGTCAGCTGGAACGGTCACAAGCCATCATGAGCTCCTATCTATTGGCAGTACCCTTCACATCATTCGTCAGTTACCGATAAGTCGACAGCCTAGCAAAAGAAAACAAAACAAGGTTCATATGTGCATTCTATATGCCTGTTGATATGTATGTACAGTTATTCATAAAAGTATATGATAATCGCTAATTGTAACGTTGATGAGAACGCCAGGGCTAAAAGTGTTAATCAATCCCAATCATGTTGAAGAAGGAACGTGTTTGAATGTGCATACGACATATTGCAGGTCGCAAATCACAGGTGGTGCCGCAGTTCGGACACGTGGTTGCCATGGAGTTCTGAGATTTGTTAGCATATCTTGCCAGGGGTAAGTAGGAAGTTGATGATGATGGCAACTTACCCTTCCATGCATCCAGAGCTGCCTTCTCGGCATCCCAGCCCCAGAGGAACTTCTGGGTTTCCAGATCTGTCCACCGGTCGGGGTTCGATCCGCTCTTCAGGGAGGAGCGGAACTGCTCATCACGGGCGCGTTGCTCCGGGCCATCGGGCAGGTGGAGCGTGATGCGGTTTTCCGACCCGGATTGCTGGACAGTGTCTGCGCGGGGTTTCCGGGATTGCTCATACGCCTTGAGCGCAAGAGGGATCTCATCACGGGACGAGATGGTGGAGAGCAGGACACCAAGGGCAGCAGCGTCTTCGACGGCCTGGGCGGCACCTTGAGCGACATATGGCCTTCGGGATGTTAGTGCAAGACAGGTCATCATAACATAAGGGGTGCTTACAGCATTGGGTGGCAGGCATCACCGATGAGAGCCACGGAACCCCTGATCCAGGTCTTTAGCGGGGCGTGTAGACACAACTTCCACTCCAGGACTTCGTCGTCCGGCACCAGGTCGATAAGCTTCGTCACGCGCCGGTCCCAGCCCTTGTAGTTGTCGATCATGGCCTGCTTGGAACCCTTGGTCGTCCACGATTCCTCGACAGAATGGCTGTCTGGATGAAGCAGGACAACATTGTACAGATCATGGCTTCGCACTGGATAAGCGATGACATGACGGCCAGGTCCGAGCCACCGAGTGGCTTGTGGCTCATCAACCAGTGCCTTCAGCTCAGGATCGTTCTCAAGAGCACTACGGGGCAGCATGATCCGGTAGGCTGCATCACCCGTGGGGATGGCGACAGATGCTTCTTCCAGCAAGTGATCGCGGAGGGCAGACTTGATGCCGTCAGCCGCGATCACGATGTCTCCTTTAACGATGGTGCCGTTGGCCAATTGCACCGCGGCATGGTCGAACTGGACTCCAGTGACCGTTGAGTTCACACGCAGCTCCACATTCGACAGCGCCAGCGCCTTTTCAATGAGGGCATTGTGGAGGTCTGCGCGGTGAATGACAGTCTGTTGGCCGTAGGTCTTGTTCACAGGCAAGGTGCCGAGCATGCTACCATCCTCCCAACGTCTTACATGGATGTGCTCGAGAGCAACATCTTGGGCGTGGATCAACGGAGAGACGCCCCACCCTGAGTCATATCATCAGATGGGTTTAAGTAACAGGAGACGTAAGGGGCGCTTACGGTCAAACAGCGTCAGCATATTAGGTGAGACTTGAATACCAGCACCAACTTCCATGAGCTAAGAAAGGTCAGTCAGCAAGACGTATCAGAATAGAGTGGTATATGCACCTTGGGAGCGGACTCGAGAATGGTAACATGATGTCCTCGCATACCCAGGGTCAGGGCCGCAGCCATGCCGCCAATGCCTGAGTTCATTAGTTACATGCTTCTTTCGCTTTCAGGTCTATGAGACAGAAGTCCTACCGGCACTATACGGTAATGTCAGCAACAATACATAGTGACTCAGGCGAGACGAGGGTTCGAACTTACCCAACCACGATCACCTGCAGAGGAGTCTTTGCTTGTTCCATATTCGCGAATGAATTCAAGGGGTTTGACGGAGGGTTTGAATTACAATGACACAGAACAAAGATGATAAAGGAAGCGGAAAAGAGGGCCGGGGCTAAATAATAATGAGTTTAAAATTTGGGGAAAAAATTCGGAGGTCCTAGGCTAAGGGCAAATCTGGGCCGTACAATATCCGTGGATGAATGAGGGTTCGCCACTCAGGTACGGGAGTTCAATGGAAACACTGATAGATTGATAAAACTGACACCAGCAACAGCAACAACAGAGAATGTCAAGATGGGCAAGCACGCTCCTGATAAAGAATTCCAGAGCCAGGCTCAAACTTCGGTTGTCCTTCCTCCAGCCGGAAATGACGGCAGGACGCGAACCCCCCAGATCGCTTCTCCACCGAAGGAAGCAAGACCAGACCAGCCCTCCACAACCCCGGTGAGTATAGGTCAGACCAGAAGTGCATCATTGGACCATTATTGGGTCCTGAATGGCGAAAGGAGGAGAAGCAAGCCAACCGTCCGCGAGGGTCATGTCGACCCCGGAAGTGGTGGGCGCGAGGCTCCACCTGATACTAAGGATGCATGATGTCAAATTAGTCCGCTGCATTGTGTACAGGAGGTTACTAAGACCACAGATCTTAGTGTTTGACTCGGAATGGTGTGCGAGTCTGGAGCTGCAAGGCAGGCCAGCGAAGGCGCTGAGGCAGCAAAACGGGCGAATGGCCGAACGGTTTTTCCTGGGGAGCCAATCACGGGACGTGATTTGGGAGTGCAAAGAATGCAAAGCCGGCTGTTCGCCCGCCTTCATTTGCCGGTCTCCAACATTGTTTGTTCACGCCGCCTTTTCTCCACTGTTTCCGTCTTCGCTTCTCTCGCCCTCCTCGCGCGGCAAACGCTTGCCCGTCTCATTGCCGAATGCCCTTCCATAATGCCTTTGTTCCAGACCACAATTTGATACTCCAACTATCTACACGGTGGGTTGATTAGCAGGATCATCATCATCTCTCCTCCCCCATCCCCCTCCCAACAATCTCTCTCTGACTTTTGCTGTGCTGTTCTTTGCCGGTCTTACGACATGATTGCCGAGCTGAAATGCAACGCTCAGCCGATTCTGAAACTACTGCTAGGTGATGAGCTGCCTAGTGCATACCATACGCAACCCACGCATGACCAGCACCTTCTAGCTTCGCACTATTGTTCTCGAAGCCTACTACATAAGGCAGTGTGATGAGATTGCCTACAACGGATACGAGGGTTGTGTAACCTGGGAATCTGTGTTCTGTGTATGTTGCAGATGCTTTCAACGCCCGAAAGACGTGACCGATATCGGACGATTGACCGCAAACATTATGTTGCGATCTGACTCGACAATTGATAACGTGGTTCTAGGGGGAGTAAACAGGGTCGACTCCCTTCTCAATCCTTTGATATCATGTAGATAACGACTTGCTTACTATAGACGACATTGCAGTACCTGCATCCAGAACTAGGTCTATCCCTGCCGTCCAGCGCCAGCGCATCGGTCGGCAAGCTGCGGAAACAACAACAGCCGCGTAAACGTGCTTGACTGTTCCGCCCAAAGTCTATAGTCACCGACCCGCCAATCATACTATTGTTGATGCCTCTTCCAGAATAATCTCCTGCACATTGCTTTGTTCATGAACTCGGCATGACCTGGTAGACTACCAACCGCCAACTGAAGGGCGATCATCTTTGAAAACGATGCAAATCAGTCCTTGCATGAGCCAATGGGCACCTCACTTGCTGCATAGCCCATACTATCATATAGACTCACCAACCCCCCTTCCCCAAATTCCTTACACACTCACGGGATTATATACTGAAGTCCCTATTCAGGGAGCAGGTAAGGTGAAATTGTTATTGCCGAGAGTCTATAACTCAATGGCAATAAGATCCTTTCTCACCTTCAGAGGCAATACAATGCCCTTGACTGCAGAACCCCTACGTCGCAGGAGATGGTCCTCCTCCCGGATCCTCCTGGCATGAAAGTTGGTGCAGAACTATTGACGCTCATAGTTCGTCTCCCAGAGAGTAACATAGACTCCCGAATCAACGATATACTCAATTTTCAGAAAAACATAGTATTGTGACCGAATCTTCCTATTCGGCTGTTGCCTACAATTGTAATTGACACAGTCCACCCATCCTCTCCAAGACCAGATGCGGCAATCACCGGGGCCTATAATGCAATACACCAAAGCAGGAATACCCAGGATCATACTACTTACTGCTTGAAGAAGACAGATGGCCACTGCTAGCCTATAGAGAGTAAGCTTACAAAGATATTACTATACCAAGCACTACTACCAGTAGCACCACACCCCAGCTCATAACCAGGGCACCATTGTACCCAGTACCCACAAACCAGAAATACTATGTTAGCGAGTATAGATAAGAAATTCCGTATATCCATCCCATCCTAATAACCACTGACTGTACAAAAAACATATGACTACGTATGCCGGCAACAACAGCAGCCGAACTACATACATACTATGTGGTAGCCCCACTGCCCACTAGTTTTGCTGTCACTAGACTACGATTACTAGTGTATCTTGATTCCATAAAACCATGAACTTACCTCCAGAGGGGACCAAGATTTACTACGCGTGTCTATCAGATCCAAAATTGAGGCCGTCCTCACACCTACATTTCGTTAGATTTTGGTGGCTGGGATGGTGCAGTACGTAGTAATCATCCTGACTGGCATTTATAATTTGGATAATATCAAGAGAAGGTCAAGAGATGTACGGTACAACTTGGATGTATCTCTTATCTACCGCCGCTTTCCATATTGAAGTGAAACTCATAGTTCTGATTGATTTTCAATGGCTTTCTTCTCCAAATTACAACTCGTTATATACACAGAGTGGCGAAGGAGACAGCAATATCTTTTTTTTTCTTTTTCCCCCTAGTACGTAGTTTATATATTCAAGACACCGCTTATATTGTAATTAGTAGAAGTCTGTATAACCACTTTCAACACTATCATTGGCTCAACCGGACTATAATTGAAATGAGTAACCACTATCTACCAATTAACCATTACACTTCCTTTCCCGTCTGGAGTAGATATTACTTATGAGAAAATTACTACAACTGGTAGCCTATGAATGTTTATATATTCTTACATACTAGCAATGATCTTTACAGTTTCATCCCGGTTCCCATACACTACTTACTACACCGAAGCAAGATGATCGGTTGTACCATCCCTGACGGGGAAATGATTAATTGAGGATGGAAGGTATCCATGACTCGTAATGATAGAATGGAACAACATCCTCACCCGTTGCGTGTAAGATACTTGACGTGTGTGGTGCGTAGAGTGAATAGTGGTAGTAGTATGAGTGGATGAAAAACATATGGCTCTGCTACTATAACACTCAGAGTAAAAGTTGTTACTGGCAAACCCCTCAAAAAGTTATGTATAAGATATTGAGAAGGAGACTCAGTTATACTATAAATTCAATCTCAGTATCAACTTTTCACTGTCCTAAATGTCCCATGGTAGATTGTCACAACTCAAATATATGCAGTTTGGGAACAAAATAAACATCAGAAGCCTTCTACATGCATAAGGAGTGGTATCAAACGCCAAATGTGCAACAGTATCATGTCAAATGATAGTGAGAAGAAAGACACAATTCACCACCGATCGTAGGTCAAAGAATGAAGAAGTTTCGCTAATTCTAATCGCCAAGCAAATGTCCATCCTGTCGTAGGTAATCCGGAGTCGGAATATACAATATTATATACATGTCGTAAAGTGTCGATCTGTCGTTAAGAGAATATAGACGTGTAGGAAATCAAGCAGTGAACATCAAACGCAAACGGCTGGATCGCTTCTTCTTCTCCTTTGGCTTCGGCTCCATGTCTGAGTAACGGGACTCGGCTCTAGAAGGTGCGTATGAGGGCGCCCTTGACGGGGCCTTCGATGGCGCCTTAGAGAAAACCTTGGAAGGCGCCCTCGAGCTGACATGCGACTCTGGTCGGTGGTTGGCTCGGGAGCCTTCTCGATGGCTGCGTGATCGACGAGATCTGCGAGAGGATGCCATCGACTGATCATCATCGTCGAACTTGAATCGGGGGTCCCGTGACATTCGTGCCGTAGTCACATCAATGCCTGACATTGCGGCTGCTTTGGGTGTAATGAACTCTCCATCGACAGATGTGCCAACACTGTCGGCCTCGGCATCTGCTACGCCGCGCCGCCACATCTCGACAGTGCTTAGGCATTCTGTGTTGAACTCCATCATGTCATCCATGCCGGGATCTTCCTCTGGAGCGGCCGCTGCCCTCATGGGGCTGTTGGGGGTAGTGGTGGTGGCGTTTTGGATCTGCTTGACGATCTTGTAGCCGCCAAACATGACGATTGTGACTCCGATACCAACACCCGCTGCGATCAAGAATTGTGGGCTTGCAAGCAGGGCGAAGACCGTAGGGGCCGCAGCCTTGAGGGTCGAGAGCGCGGACGGCGCCATCTTTGTGGCAATGTTGCTGATCTCGGCCAAGGTGAGCGCTACAGCAGCCATGGCATCTGGGTTCTTCTGGAGATGTGCGATCGTGGCGGTCGCGGTATGTTGCATGCAGTCAGCTTCCTCTAAGAGCCACTGCGCCCGATCCACAAGAGTATTCAGTTCCGGGTTCTCAATTCTCTGGAGCTGGTTTTGTGGTTCGGGGGGTGGTGGCACTTTCTCCAGGGCCGAAGGGTGAAAGTCGCCGTATGCTAGATCCATGTCGACATGAGCATCGGACTTGGACCGGCTGGTTGTTGGTCGCTCTGGTCCACGCATGGCGACGTCATGGGTAGTATGACGGCGGACCATTTCGCCTGGTCGAACAGCATATGGGTCTGCATAAGGATCCTGCCATTGCACATCTTCTTCATAGACCGATGGTTCACGAGCGTAGTGACTGCGGCCTGAGTGGTATCGTGAACGGCTTCTCCGAGAGGATGCGACTGAAGGCGCATCATCGATATGGTAGTTCTCAAGAGCCCTCAGTGCCTCCTTCTCGGCAATCTTGGCGTTCCGTTCCGACTGAAATTGAGCTTTGCGCTCGCGGTAGGCATTCTTGGCTTGACTGAACACGCCGAACAGGTGTTTGCTCTATGATCCATCATATGTCAGCATCGTGTGTCGGTGTTCCCGGGAGTATGATCGTATACGTACCGTGCTCACCACCTTACCAGACTTGTCAATCACAGCGATCGTTTCGCCAAGAGGAGCCATGATGACTTTGTATAGATGTGTGCTTAAAACTCTGTCACTTGATCAGAGTGAACGATGTTAAATCGACCCTTTTCTTGCTTGTGAGATTTTGCCCAGTGGACATTCAAATAGGATCAAGCATCGATAAAATGATGGGTTGGCGATCCACAAAATCCCGAGCGTAAGACCAGCGGTGTAGCGCAACCAGGCGAAAGTGTATAAAAATGGAATAATATCGACACTAGTCGAGTCGCGGTGGAGATTTGGCCCGATCTCAAAGTTTGCGAGACTAGAGATCGAGGTCCAGGCCTTGATGACGACACAAATCACTGAAAAAGCAGGGACCTGGGTAACGCAGATATATAACTGCGCTGATGGCGAATTTAAATAGTGATGCCTGGTGTCAAGGTTCACAGTTCAGCTGTGGTTGTATTCGGAGTTTATAAGGAGAAGCACGATAAGCTGCGGAAGAGTCCGGTACGGTGCAACCAACAGTAACTAGTAGCTAGCATGCAGGCGGATGACCACGCCACAGAGGAGATTTCCACGCTGACAAGTAAGGGCAGCGAAATAGAGTACAGAGAAGGTACAAGGAACAAAAAAAATATGAGGGGGCTGGGGGATATAAAAGGACGCAAGACCGGCGGCGGCGCCTAAGATGGGCATAAAGCAACGAACAGGGGGGAAGTATCCGCCTTGCCAATGCCAACCGGTTGGGTGTCGATGAAGCTGGGAACAAGGCAACAAATGCGCCAAAAAAGATTGATTTGCTAGATCTGAATGGCTGCACGGATCCGTGGGGACTGTGTTGCTGTCACCGCACGATCCAAGAGAGGGGACCCTCCATTGGCGGGGGAGGCGCTTGGGTACTGACGTGGGAGGTCAGAAAGTCGGAAACCACTTCTTGGGAGGTGCCTTGGGGGGGGGTGTACCTGACGAAGGATGCAGGGAGACGGCAACACAAGTCCCAGTTGGATGCCTGAAGACCCCCTCAGCCTTAAGGGAAGGAAAAGAGCATGGATCATCGCTGCATTTCTTGGGAAAATTTGGATCAAGGCATGACTAGGAGGGACAGGGGAGGTACCCGTATCTACTTAGTCCGGAGTGGAACACTATCGCTCATACTAACACCTGGATTGCCTGATTAGGGAAGTCCCCGATTGTGGGTGGAGGGAAGGAAGGAAGAGGGGGAACGGTAGGTGCCTGAGGACAGACGGCAGGAATGGCGGTGATGTTGCAGCTCGTGATTGGTTAGTCAAAGCACCGCCACTGTGGCTAGTGCATCACCCACTGAGGAGTGTCCACGGGTTTTCCGGTCAGTAACACAGTATTATAGATGGTCATATTCTTTTACCATGCACACTAAATAGATAACCCCGAGGCTACTTACACTTTACAGAGTATAGGCAACAGCTACTACTACTTACCTAGTAGTGTGGTCGCATTTCTCACACACCAGTAGCTGGCTGGCTGATTTTTAGTGGCAATCGCCACCGACTACTGTATTATTATATTAAACATAGATGAAGATCGAATTGCTTGTTTCTCCAGAGACTTCCCGCTTCTTCTCCCTTTTGTTCACACAAATCAGTAGAACGAGCCAAAGATTTTCCATAACCCCCTGTCAAGAGCTGAACACCTTTTAATTATGGCGACCCGACTAACGGGCTTCGACAGCTCGTTCTTTATCTCCATCTGCAACCAGTCGTTGATGGTCAGCGCGCTGAATAAACCAAGTGCGTCAGGACGCGTTATCAAATCCCGACCTCCCACGTTATGTATCTAGTCCGTCTGTCGCAAGCTGTGGTCACACCTCTACCCCTTAATTCAGACAGTCTCCTATAAATGCCACTTCCTTCATCAGGATACGCATATGCCTTCTCCAATAAAGCCAACGTGGACTCGCTGAATGCATATTCATGAATCATGTCGCAGTGCAATACTGAGACTTTGATAGCACGTCTGCTTTTAAAACCTAGGTTAGTAATTCCTATTCCCATATTCGAGCTCCTGCATCCCTGCTGGGGGGCCAACGAGGCCAGAACAACGTGCCATGTAAGCCGGGGGAAGATCCCATCGCTCATTGACCGCAGGGATAGGCGTTGCTGGAAGCATCCCAATTATACACAACCACAGCCAGGTGAGTCGGAAAAAGAGTTTAAGAAAAAGTGGATGTTCTGTTCCGATACGCTTGCACCGCCACAGTTGGGGGACGCCCCACCTTGCTGGGGCCAGCCATTTCCTTGGCCCATGATTGGTCCACCTGGACAACCTTCACCGGGTCGATCACGACATCTCTGGAGGTGAAGCAATTGTGTTGTTTCACCTCTATCGACGTCGTGTTGCTTCCTTCAGCTTCACTCCTCCTTCTCCCCATCTCCATTGATGCTAATTAGCCCTGTTCTGCATTTTTCATTGTCTCTTCCCCATACCTTGCTGCTTATCCACCCGCCCCATTCATTCAAGCCTCACATATTCGCATCACAGCACATCACGTGAATCCCACCACTGAGCTGTCAATTCAATCGAAAGAGGAAAGCATAGCTGAGATCTTCGGCTCCATTGCGGGAGCAATGGAACACGCAGTACTTGTAGAATCTGATAGCTCATCAGATACCGATGACCAAACCAAGGTCTGGGAGTCCGATCCTCGCTCCGTGACGGCTCATCTCGCTCATGACTCAGCCCACGCGGCATTGCCGGCGGAGTGTGGCATCGGCCATCGCGTCCAAGCCAGTCGATCCGTCCTAGCCCTGGTTTTGGACAATGAATGCGTCTTTGCTGGACTTCAGGGCGGAGACATTGTCGTACGTGGTACCTTGACACCGCAGGACTCCACCCACTGACTCATCATAGGCATGGTCTTTGGAAACATACGATCTCGTCCTTTCGGTGCATGCCCACCAAGAGAGCGTGTTGGATCTATTTCTTTCCGAGGATGGAGAGCTCTTGTTCTCCAGTGGGGGTGATTCAATTGTCAATGTAACTACTCCCGTATGCTTCTTCATGCGTCTGCAATGTTGACAAGCCGCAGGTTTGGTCCACGAGGACCTTCGACCGCCTTTACTCCATACATTCCCACCATGACGTTGGTGACATTTTTGCTGTCGCTTATTCATCTACTCTGAAGACCATCTACTGTGGTGGTCAGAATACCAGCATTCAGGTAATCAATTGGTTTCATATGACGGTTTTGCTCCCTACTGACAATAACAGTGGTGTGATATATCACAAACGGATGCGGCTTCGACGCAACGCTCCGCCGCTCAATTATCCCGACGGACGCACAGATTCTTCGATTCCAAAGGCCCTGATGGTTCCCGTGCTCCCAGGTCGGACCCGGGTGCAGATGGCGTACACCCGGGCGGCCAAGTTCTCACCTTCAAGCGGGATCATCACCGCTTATTTTCTCACCATGGCTATATCTACACCATGCTACTGGTGAGAGGGCTAATTGAACAAGCACCCACTGAGGAGGTGCTTCTGACCGGTGCGGGCGACGGAGTTGTGAAACTCTGGCGCTTGGATCAAGCCAAGGACAATGCAGTCCCTTCGCAGATTGCGAAGCTCCAGAACGGAGACCCGGTGCTCTCAATAGCTGTCGAGGGCTCATTCCTCTACTGTGGTTTGGCGGGGGGCGCCTTGAATATCTGGAACCTGGACTCCCATCAACTGGTGAAGAGGATTTCGATGCACACAGGTGACCTATGGGCTGTTGATATCATTCACGGTGTTGCAGTGTGCGGAGACTCCAACGGTGTCATTAAGGTAGGAGCTTTGAGCCATGACTTGGATATATGATGCTCATTGGTTTGTAGAAGTTCAATTCCCGGTTCGAGGAAATCGGTAGCTGGGTGGCTCACGGAGGCACGATGTTGGCATCCTCAGCCGGTCGCTTCAAAGATCGGTACATCTACGCCAGTGGAGGAAACGATAACACTGTTGGTATATGGGATTTGACCGATGTCTCTCGAGCGCAACCTGAGCAGCCCCGCATCAACAACGGTATGATTATGAGTGAGTAGCATAAATTACGCTTACTAATTTCACATTGTACAGATGAGATGGTCAACTGCCTAGCCAAATTTGTCGCATACAAGACGGTCTCTTCTAGTCCAAAATTTGCTGGTGAATGCAACCAAGGTGCTGCATTCCTACGCCGACACTGCATTTACCTAGGTGCCAAGACGAATCTGCTGACTACTGGGGCGGATACGAATCCGATCGTGCATGCGCGGTTCAACGCCACAGCCCCGAATAAGGTGGACAAGACGATTCTGTTCTATGGACATTACGATGTTGTTGGTGCGGATGCCAACAGGGATAAGTGGAAAACTGATCCATACCAACTGACCTCCATTGATGGCTTTTTGTATGGACGTGGCGTGACGGATAACAAAGGGCCTATCTTAGCAGCCCTGTATGCCGCGGCTGACCTTGCGCGGAGAAAGGAGCTTCGTTGCAATGTCGTCTTCCTTATCGAAGGTGAGGAAGAGTCTGGATCGCAGAACTTTCATGAGACCGTGCGTACACACAAGTCCCAAATTGGTCCGGTAGATTGGATTCTGCTTGCCAACAGTTATTGGCTGGATGACCACAACCCATGCCTGACTTATGGCTTGCGTGGCGTTGTTCATGCCAACCTTATCGTGACCAGTGATCATCCTGATCTTCACAGTGGTATTGATGGAAGTGCACTGCTTGATGAGCCTTTGAAAGACCTCACCATGCTTCTGGGCACTTTGGTTGGTCGCAAGGGTCGAATCAACCTCCCTGGATTCCAAGAGCCGGTACTCCCGCTCACCGACGCGGAAAAGCAGCGCTATGCCGCGATCTCTGACGTTCTTCTGCCTCATCATCCCGAAATTGCGGATAGTGATGCGCTGATCAAGTCGCTCATGCACCGCTGGAGGGAGCCGTCCCTCACAATCCATGCAGTCGAGGTACCTGGAAGCAGTAAAAGCGCAACCACGACAATCTCCCGCAAAGCCAAGGCCAGCCTTTCGATTCGACTGGTGCCGAACCAAGAGGCAGATGAGGTGGCCACGAATCTGACTCTGTTTGTGCAAGAGCAGTTCGATCGATTGGAATCGCAGAACGATCTGACCGTCGAGATCACGGGCAAATCCGACCCGTGGCTGGGAGATCCCGACAATGAAATCTTCGAGACCTTGGCTGAAGCAATCACTGCTGCCTGGTCACCAACAAACAAGCCCCAAAGATATGCATACCCTCCCATTCAACGGGAGGCGTCGCAGTCAACAACTGCTAAGCCGTCGAAGGAGCGGCCCAGCCTTCAGCGCAAGGACTCAGGCGATAGTCTGGCCTCTCACATTGATCGGATCATCATGTCGACAACGACTTCCTCGGCAGAGAAAACGGCGCGTCAGCGATCATCCTTAAGCACGACGGTGCCAACATCCTCGACGCTGGCCAGCAAGTCAGGGGCATCTGTCACCGACGAGCCTGCCGGCACATCGGCCCCCGATGCCACCGGGGAGAAAACGTCCAGTTCGGCGGCGGGAGGACGATCTGGGTCCAGCGTGCGGCCCATCTATATCCGCGAGGGTGGATCAATCCCGACGATACGTTTCTTGGAGAAAGAGTTCTCTGCGCCGGCGGCAAACCTGCCGTGTGGACAGGCCAGTGATAACGCCCATTTGTACAACGAACGGTTGCGGGTGGAGAATTTGTACAAGAGTCGAGAAATTTTCGGGTATGTATTTTCGAAACTGCCAGAGCGGCTGTGAATAGTTACTAGCTGGGAAGAGCTGGAATAGACGTGGCTAGTGATGGCTGGATGGGGAGTAATATAATGATATGTTAATGGGGATTGAGATGGCGTTTGCATATAAGCCTAGCTGTTATTGTCCACTAAGGTTCCACAATCATAATGAGCATGCTATGCTTTGGCGATATCTATGCAACCAGGAACCAGCCCCTATCTACTACTGTATATGTACTCCTAACCACCCCACCAAAGGGATGTCGGCTCCAAGAAATGAAACGGGGGCTGGTGTCCGAATTAGGCAAACATTGCGGACCATCCGTTGGTCGGGGATTAAAAATAGCGGCCGTCATGCAGGTGACACGCCATTCCGAAAGCAGTAACTGCGATGTTAGTCCACCGGCACTGACTTGATGCGTCTCCATCTTGCTTGTCGCTTGGTAGTACCTGATACTACGCAGATAATACTACTTGAAACTATCTAAATGGTTGGGTTAAGATACTACGTACTACTACCGATTGAGCAAGTTGCTCCTGAGGGATTGACCCACGTGTCGCCTCACCGATGAAACATTTTCTAGCCTCGCGACGGTTACTTTAAGTACTAGCTTTCCTTTCTTATGACACGTCTCTCTCCCCCAGCCGAATTTGCGACAATCTAATCCCTACTTATGCCCATTATACTTCAATATATCCACAGTACCATGGCTCGCCAAGGGTCACGGCCCATCAAATCCCGATGCCGACCTCCTGACTTCCGTTGCTGTTGCTTCTAACCCCCAACCCGGGTTGCATCGGGAGCCGCTCACTGTGGCTGCTGATGGTGGAAACTCATCCAGGCATCCACCAACTCTGTTTCATCGAATAATCACCGCCCTATGCCGATGATCTATTATCCACCTGGTCGGCCGTTCGTGTCCACGGTGCCGTTAATGCCCCAGCCGGCTGGACCGCGCCGCAGCTTCGTCAGAACCGCCAGACATAAAAGCTCCGACTCGTGATCGTTGGTCCACTTGTCTCACGGTGTACTGGTATATAAAGCTGGTCGTCATACTTTCACTGCTGGCTGGCCCGCCACCAGCAACAGTGGTTAAGTACTTAGCCTGTCGCTCTTTGTTTATATAGTTGTCCTTTCACCTCGGTCCTATACTCCTTAGTGTTCATTCTCGCCGTCAGTTCGCGTGTTTGCATCTGGTTCATTCCCACGTGTCCATCCCATCAGTTCATAGCGACATCCGGTCGCTCCCACCATGGCGGGAATACCATGGAACACCATTCACGTCGGTATCGCTGTATATTCCTACTTCCGATCGACATTCCGGGACTTTCTTCTGCTCTCTGCAGTCACCCTTGTCCTGAGAATATTCTACCGCTTGGTGCTCTATCCTGTCTACTTCACCCCCATCAAGCATATTCCAACTCCTCCGGTAAGCTCTCTTCTCGGACTCCCTGACTATGGAGACTTCTCTAATGTGGCTTCTATGCAGGGTCGAGCATGGTTCACCGGAAACAATGACTCATTCGTCTTGGTAAACCCTTATGACACGATGCGTCGGTGGAACCAGGAAATTCCGAACGATGGCTTGATCCGGTTCTACTTGGGGGGCAACCTCGAGCGAACGATAGCAACAACCCCCAAAGCCTTGAGCGAAATACTTGTCCAGAAAGTCTATGACTTTGAGAAGCCTAAAATTGTCCGACGGTCTCTTGGCCGCATCACTGGGGAACATGGCGTGCTTCTAGTAGAGGGTGCTGAACATAAGGTGGGTCGCATGACCATTAATTTAATTTATCTACATACCTTATAACTGATTCGGGTATCTTTAGCAACAACGGAAGCTGCTTATGCCTGCCTTCTCATATCGGCACATCAAGAATCTATACCCAATATTCTGGTCAAAGGGCATTGAGATGGTGAAATTGATTGAAGCAGACCTGCAACAGCGTGCTAACCCGACAGACAACGTCATCCGCATAGCGTCTTGGAGCAGCAGAGCAACACTTGACATTATTGGTCTTGCGGGCATGAACCGCGATTTTGATTCTCTCCAGAATCCAACAAACAAGCTGGCAGCCGCATACCATAAACTCAACAGTGTACCTCCCACGCACTTGGAAAAAGGCCTCTTTCTTATTGGGCTCCTTCTAAACGTTCCTCACCTGGTCCACAAGCTGCCATTTAAACGCAATCGTTATATCAGAGAAAGTGCGGCTTACATTCGGAACGTTGCACAAGAAATGATCCACGACGCTCGACAGTCAATTGAAGGCGAAAAAGCGCATAAAACCACAGACGCAGTGGACATTCTCTCTGTAGCAATAGAGAGCGGCGGTTTCACAGATGAGGAGCTCATCGATCAGATGATGACCTTCCTCGCAGCCGGTCACGAAACCACCTCGGGAGCACTGCAATGGTGCGTGTATGCCCTTTCCAAGTATCCTGACGTTCAAACCCGCCTGCGCGAGGAGATTCGCGCCAACTTGCCCTCTATTTCGGTTGAAAACCCCGAATCCATATCCGCCGCCACTCTCGACTCCCTCCCTTATCTCCATGCTGTCTGCCAGGAAGTCTTCCGCTTCCATCCCTCCGTACCGAACACTGTTCGCATCGCCAATAAAGACACCACAATCGGCGGGCAGAGAATTCCTAAGGATACGGTAATTCAGATTGTGCCCGCACTGACTAATCACGATAAATCCCTTTGGGGTCCTGATGCGGACCAGTTCAATCCCGACCGGTGGCTGGGCCCCGGCAAGGCCAACACCGGCGGTGCCACCAGCAACTACGCATTTCTGACATTCATACATGGCCCGCGCAGTTGCATTGGGCAGGGTTCTGCAAAAGCCGAGCTGGCTTGTTTGCTGGCCGCATTTGTTGGGAAATTTCAGTTCGAACTCGAGGATCCCAATAAAGAGCTCGTACTCCGTGAAGCCGCAACAGTGACCCCGAAGGACGGGGTCCTAGTAAAAGTAACGCCGTTAGAGGGATGGTAAAGTCATAATGATGCTATGATACCTGCGACTGTACATTTTTCGGCTTCGTTGTATATTTCTTCGTTTCTCACGATATATGTGTTGTTACCGCAGTACTTCAATATCACTAGAGCTATTGACTGATTCTAGTACTACTAGCTATGATCAAGCACTAGCCTTCCTAATTTCCTCACCAAGATACTCAGCCAGAACCAGGATCTTCTCCTCCTGAAGCCGTCTTCCAAAGAGCTGAATCCCAGCCGGCGCCCCATCAAACACATCCGCATCGTCTAGATAGCAACATCCAGTCAGCACATAAGCCCAACCTCATCGACAGCAAACAATTCCAGGGAAAATGAAACGGAAAGAGAAGAAAGAACTTACACTCCCCCTCCGTCTTCCTATCCAACTCCCCAAAATACTCCCTCCCCTCCGTCCCCAAAACATCCACCCCCCGATCAGCACACGTAACCGGCACAACCGCACTCGTATAATCCAACACATTAATAAACGCCGTATACCCGATCGTGGCATACTTCCCCGGAATACACGCCGCATGCGGCGCTACAGGACAAATGACCGCGTCCACGGGCCGGCCAGTCCCTGTGACTTGCGCCGTGCTGTTCCAGTAGTCGAGGTATTGTTTCTGGTATTCGCGCTTCTCGACGTTTAGGGCGGCGATCTCGAGTGCGGTCTTTTGCGGGGATCCCGAGGTGTCGATTACTACGGAGGTGTGGATTGTTTCGTTGGAGAGAGCGAAGTTTTGAAAAGCGTCGGCGCCGCCGTCCAGGTTGTAGGCGCGATTCTTGGGATGGTTAGTTGGTTTGTTGTAAGGGGGTGCGGTGGTGGTGGTGAAGGATTGATTGGGGGATGAGGGAGGGGAGCTTACTGCGATGGAGGCGGCTGTTTGGTGAGAGGGGGGTTGCCAGTTGATGAGCTGGGATGAGTATTAGCAGTGTTGGAACTACGAAGGAGGAGGATGGCACTCACCTTGTGACCTAGACTCTTGATCGTCTCTGCAGCGATGCGCATCGCCCTTTCAACTGGCGGCTGCGGCTTTACCAGCCCATCATCGTAGAATATCCCAAAGGCTAGCCCCTCCGGCTGTCCCTGCACCAGCTTCCTCGTCTCTTCTACGATATCCTCCCTCCAGGGGATCTCCAACACACCAGGATCTCCCAGCCACGGCTTCGCCCCCAATACCGTCTTGAACAACAGCACCAACCCTCTCGCCGACGAAGACAACGGTCCTACAACGGACAACACTGTATTCTGTCCATCCCACGAGTTCGCCGCCCCCTCATACGGCATTCTTCCCACAGACGGCCGTATCCCATACAATCCATTAAACGACGCAGGGACACGAATACTCCCCCCGATATCCGTACCAAATCCTGCCGGCGATCCCCGCAAAGCAATCAGCGCTCCTTCACCTCCAGAACTTCCCCCGGAACTGAGGACTCTGTTCTTAGGGTTATGCGTGTAGACTATGATATTGTTCATAGTTTCACCTGACATCAACGTCATGGGGACGCTAGTCTTGCAATAAAGAACTGCCCCGGCAGCGCGAAGCTCTTTGACAAGTTCACTTTCGTGCGTGAGATAGCGCGGATCATCCGTCTTGCCTTGGAAGGTGTTAATCCACCCGACGTAGCCCATTGTTGTTTCTACGCCCTTGACGTGGAATTGATCCTTCAAGCTGACGGGCAGGCCGTGAAGGGGACCGAGTGGTTTTCCAGTTTTGGTATAGTGATCGTCGAGCACACGGGCGGATTCGAGCGCCGCGTCGAAGAAGACTTCGTGTAGGCAGTTTACCTATGTTTTTGTTTTTAGTTGAGAGAAGAGAATAGTACTAGTCCTCCTTGTGGATGGGGGAATATACAAGTTGATGCGCCAACGCTGCGCGATGGCAGAACGCCTCGGTCACCTCCACAGCCGTCCACTGGCCCGTTGTGGTGCGCTCTGTGATTCCTACGGCATCTGTTTCGGTGATTTCAATCTCGCGCGGAGATAGGAACTGCTGGATGTAGGGGCCTGTTACGTCGCGCTGCTCTGTCGGAGAGGGGATGGGGCCCTTGATGCGCCATTTCTCGGGGATGGCGGCGAGGACGGATTGCCGTTTGGTGGCTGCGGTTTGTTCCCAGGATGTCAGGGCCATTTTGGAAACGTAGTGGTTGTTGTTGATCTTGTTGTTGGGAGAAGTGTGTGTTGAGGAGTTGGGCGATGATGGAAGAGGGGTGGACCATGGGATCTTATCAATGCGTTTGGTGGGATGATCATCCCGTTGTCTTACCTATCTTTTCTATTCGTCAATCATATGAAGGCGGGGGATTGCAGGAAGTGGAACCAATGGCGCGGAGTATATCTTGCTTATCGTCCTCCTTCCTTAGGGGAGTTAGCTTGTTTGAGGCCCGGAGACAGATAGTGCTCGGACTTATTCCATCTGTCAAGTAGATAGGAAGGAGATACGGAGCGGCCACATTTTGGAGCCTATGGATTGTTTGGGAGAGATAGAGATGGCCTTCCTGAATGAATGCCGGCAGATGGATGGATGGATGGAATGCCAAGCTGACAGGCACTTGCTACCCCGCTATATTTGTAAGATGCTGCTGCGGAATATGCATTCCGCATTTCGGGTATTTCAGAATGTCACAATTCTGGGCATGACTATATACGGCCTTCTATATGCTACATCGAACAATAAATACCCAAGCCAGCCTGCTGGACCAAGGTTCTATCTCACCAGCTATACCACCCTGCCGACAGCAGGATTCCAGCTCCGATTTCAAGAGAGCATTGGCGTACTTCCCACACTCAATATCCATGAGTATTGAAGAAGATAAACCTCGAAAGAATAGATGCACTAGTTCCTTGCTCCTGCGGTATAGAATAGTGCCGTCCATCCCTCCATTGGCTTTGAAGAACTGCGCAGCTTGATAAGCTGCCAATGGTCGCTCGTTGCATATATTCAAAGCTATGCTGCACCTGATCGAGTCCATCACGGTTGCGCTTTGTAAGACTTTGCTTCGGATTCAATCATGAGGCTTCGCAGATTCCATTTGTCGAACGTTGAGGTTAACTCTCTTGCCCGACATCCAACCTCTCCAAGTATCATATTGGGTAGCTGCACCGTCATGCGGGCTTGATGGCCAATTAGCAAGCCATTCAGGACAGGTATTCGGCACAATCTTCGGTACTGCATGCCAAGCAAAACGTGAGGTGCCATCCATATACACCGCATCTCCGGAGCGAAGGCGAATAATCTCACAATCTTCGCCATCGTCATGACTGATTAAGAACAGGCCATCGCAACCAAAGCTGACACTAATCAAGCCTACATCACAATCCTCGCTGACGTCGCGATGGGGACTGAGGTGGTCGCCAGCAGAATAGACATTCAGAATAGCTGCCTGAGCCTCAGTGGCCGGGAACATCGCATGCAGGAGCTTTGCAATATCCCTGGGGAATCCGGGAGGACGCTCCGACGGATACACCTTGGCGGTCCAGTCATATTGGCCACCTAGAGTAACCCAGCGTAGCTTTCTGTTCAGTATGCTCTGGACAGTAAGTGGTTTGTGCACATTTGGATCTTTAGGCTCTATGGCACGGGCTGGATCATCTCCAAAGAAAGACGGAGGATAAGCGCCTACTGGACTAATATCGGCCGAGACCGCTTCAACCTCGTTCACCGCACTAGGATAGGTGATATCATAGTGCAGATGAAGGTTGGTTTGATGCCGGGGGTTAGACAAATCCCGGTGGAACAGACGAGATAACAACTCGACCTGAACTGCGGGTGGAAGCAACGAGGGAATCACTTGCAGACCTACAGCATGTCAACAGAGGTTTTCTACAATGGAGTATGCCATGGGGCAATAATGCTAACCGGAAATAGCACGATGGCTGAAAACAGGGACATCCCTAGCAGGCCGAGCACCCTGCAGATCCTGGTTCGTGCCGAGGAATTGGTCAAATACAGGCTCAAAATCTGCGCTGGAAATCCATTGCGTTAAGGAGATTTCCTCTGGGAGATTTTGAGGGTCCAAGGACTGCAGATCGATGATACTGTCGTCAGACTCTATCTCCGTAAGCGTGGACTTCTGGTATTGCTTATAACGCTGCTTGATGCCCTCTGGGGGACGCTCATGGGCGTTCAAATCCTTGATATGCGGCATTAGGATAAATTATGCAGCTGACAACTCATAAGTCAATAGACAGCCGCAGTAGTAGTGTTAGTCCACGTAGTCCTGTCTAGACTATTGCATATCTACGTGAAAGCCCAGAGACTCCGCCTTCCTGTAGGTGAATGAACCGATCTGGATAACTTTGATCGTGAGGAAGGAATGAAAGTTTGCCATCCGGCGGGCTCGTTCCAAACTTCCAACTTGAAGCGGGAAGAAAAAAGCCACTGGCGGCAACCAACGAAAAAAAAAAAGGGTCAGCTGTCCACGCGCTCACCGCCTTGGGACGCGCGGGTTTGTTTGTGTACGGCCGTTGCTGACCGCCTTGGGCTCCCCACCAGCAGGGATGAAAAGACTCCAAGTTGAACTGCTTCAGATCTCATAGCCCAATCCAGGTAAGTTTAAGGTAAGTCACGCTCGGGACGAGGCTGGTTTCGCTCTTTGGACCCTTGAGTCTGCTTCTTATTTGGGAATTGACTCCTGCCTCGCTTGCTGTCAACTCCATTTGTGCTCCCAAACTCCTCGCATTCTGCTTGACGCCTTCTGTGCAGCCTCCTTTGTTTCCTGTACCCCGCGTGCTGGTAGACAGGACAACACGCTGTGTACGCTCAGTTCAATTATCGGATATATCAGATTACAGTGATTGTGTGAGGAAGCAAGGAAATCAGCGACATATTTCATCATGGAGAACTACCAGAAGATCGAGAAGATTGGAGAAGGTAAGTCCACCTCAAGGCCGATAACAATTGTACTTTCTCTCGATCCGACTCTTATCCGATCGCTCTGCCTCTATTTGGATCCGAGACTGACTCAAATCTGCTTGTTGTAGGAACCTATGGCGTTGTCTACAAGGCTCGCGAGCTCACCCATCCCAATCGGATTGTCGCCCTCAAGAAGATTCGACTAGAGGCGGAGGATGAAGGCGTTCCTAGCACAGCCATCCGTGAGATTTCCCTACTCAAGGAGATGAGCGATCCCAACATTGTGCGACTCCTGAACATTGTGCATGCCGATGGCCACAAGCTATATCTCGTCTTCGAATTCCTCGATCTCGACCTCAAGAAGTATATGGAGGCTCTTCCTGTCAGCGAAGGTGGCCGAGGCAAAGCTCTTCCGGAAGGCTCTGCTTTGAGCAAGAACATGGGTCTTGGCGATGCCATGGTCAAGAAATTCATGGCTCAGCTAGTGGAGGGTATTCGTTACTGCCACAGCCACCGTATTCTACACCGTGATCTCAAGCCCCAGAACCTCCTGATTGACCGCGATGGCAATCTTAAGCTGGCGGACTTTGGATTGGCTAGAGCTTTTGGTGTTCCCCTGAGAACCTACACCCATGAGGTATTTCTACAACGTATCAGACCTGATCTCATTGTAACGTGTTATTGACCTTCCTCAGGTTGTCACCCTTTGGTACCGCTCGCCTGAGATTCTCTTGGGTGGTCGTCAGTACTCGACCGGCGTAGACATGTGGTCCTGTGGTGCCATTTTCGCGGAGATGTGCACTCGCAAGCCTTTGTTCCCAGGTGATTCGGAGATCGACGAGATCTTCAAGATCTTCCGGTATGCTTGCCTTCTTTCCCGTGCGAACAGCCCAACATCTAACCTCCCTGGATCACAGTCTCCTCGGTACCCCAGATGAAGCCATCTGGCCCGGCGTCACCTCTTTCCCCGACTTCAAACCCACTTTCCCTAAGTGGAAACGTGATGAAACCCGTGCACTCGTTCCTGACCTTGAAGAGGATGGTCTGGACCTCCTCGATGCTCTTCTCGAGTATGATCCTGCACGACGAATTTCTGCCAAGCAGGCCTGCATGCATCCCTACTTCCGGAACGGCAGTGCCTACTACTCAGGACGCGCCCGGAGGAATGGTTTCAACTAGCCGGTCTACCTTGCGCATCATCCATTAGTGTTGGTGTACGTATCATGTGGACAACTGCGGCAGATGCAATGGACGGTATTCAGGTCTAACCGGGCTTATTTACAGTCCCAGTGCCTGCACTTCTCCCAGTATCTCTATTTTTATATCTTCTGTGATGCCCTAGGTTTTCCTTCTGTTTGTATGTGTTCTTTTATTCATGGCGTTGCTTGCGGAGTGGTCTGGAAGGGACGAGATCAGGATACTGGATATTACAAGGAGTGTTTTTGAGTTATGCGTACATACCCATAAATGAGTAACTGCCAAAAGAAAAAATAGCATTCTTTTAATAGCAATATTATGGGCGTGACATCGATCAACTCCCGAAATATGAGGCAGCCTTGCGGCTCGCATATTCTCTCTTCCCAGGGGGTGAGTTCTTATCGACAAAATGTTGTGCCAGCTTGATTCCACCGGGAATGAGCGAGACCTCTTCTCACATAATCAGTAAGGTCACCTCTTCTGTTTTTTAAGAAGAGGCGCTACCGCCACACCAGCCAGGCGGCCTCTAAACCCTATATTAGGACACTGTGTAAATGATGGTTTCTCTAATGCTAAATACAATCAATAGCTCTCACAGGCATATGTCCGTCAGGCACGCATATTGTGGTGTGGATTGACATGTTATACCGTTATCCTTATCATGAACAGTCACCGTTGTGGGGTCACTGTACTTCAGGCAGGTGTAGGTTCCGTATTTACTGCTAGAACTGGAGCCCGAGACATTATCACCACTCACCGTGAACTTGGAGGTTTGACCACAGAACTTGGCCTTTCCACCATTCACCAATGCTTCTTGGTTGTAGGAGCCCGAGATCTGCACAATCTGCGCATCATCGTCATCACCGAACGGCTGCACCCCCATGACGTCAAAGCTCCCGTCGGCTTCACATGTCTTTCCCACGGGGCATGTCGAGCTATAGCACTTGACGTAGGTAATGGCAAAGCCGGTTTCGCTCGACTTGCTTGCTGTAGTTGTAGTGGTTGAAGTGGTTTTTTTCTGGGTAGTCGAAGTCGTTGGCGTGATCGTAGTGACGGTCAAGGGAGGGTCAGCCGCACATATAAGAAAGGTAGAGTGGGCTGCGTTCGTCTTGGTTGACAGAGAAATTCCGTAGCCGCCATTACAGGTGCAGTAGGTTGACGTGCTTGATGCACCCTTGGTGGTCTGCAAGCCACATGAGGTTACGGATACAGCTGTCGCGGTCGTTTTCGACACGGTAGAGGTCATAGCCACGGTGGGTGCGGCGCCGGAAATGCCTAATGTGGTACCGTTGACGGTGATAGGATCCCAACCCGTGTATTGAGGGTTCAGCCACGAAGCGGCGGACCAGGCACTGCTTGACACGGCGCTGTCATCAGCTGAATAGATCACATCGCCAACGTCGTCGATATCCATATTTGCAACTAGGAGATTAGCCATCCCGGTCGGCTCACAGCTTAGGGTCATGGTGCTACACCACGTAACGCAGGACGTCTCAGACGCTTCCGGGCAAGAGACATCGCAGAAAGACTTCGTGGTAGGCGTTGCCTCGGAAGAGCACGAACTTGTCGACGTTTCCTCAGAGTCCTGACCCCCTCCACCACCAGGCTGAAGACAAGAACCTATACCGTAAAGAATGAACACTCCGTTAGCGTGTGCACTGTTCATGGGTAAGGCAGAAAGTATCGCAGGGGGGGGATTACCATCTCCACAGCCAGGCCCGCATCCTTCCAAACCACAACCTCCCCCACAGAATCCTAGCCCACAACCCCCATCACAGCCGAAAAATCCACACTCACCACTGCAGCCATACTCGCTACAGTCGTGTTTGCCACATCGTGAGAGGCTCTTTCCAGAGCTACAGCCGCCGTTTGATGGGGGTGCATCGATACTGAAAGTCAAAGGAGGAACACTTGGGCTTGGATGGATCGGGGAGACAGTCGGCTGTACATGAACAGTTATTGCATGGGAGCTCGCATAGAACACTGGTGTCACGGTGGTCGTACTAGCGGTGGTTTTTGCCGCAGATGAACCCTCGGAGGATGTAGTTTGAGAACCGCCTCCTACCGCTGACGTTGAAGAAACAGCAACACCTTGGCCCCCAGTTAGTATCTGATCGTGTGGCTTGCGGTTTGAAGAGCTCGAAGCTTACAATAATATTCCTTAGCCCATAGTCCGGCACAGTCTGTTCCTACCGCAGGGTTCCATTCCTGAAATTGCAGTTAGTAAGGCCAAACCAACAAGTCGGTATATTGATACAGGGAGGGACGCGCACGTTAAATTCAGCCAATGTAATACCATAGGCAGCAGCGATCGTCGCACATGTATCACCCTGAACGGCGTAGTAAAACTCGGTACAGTCAGACGCGATCCCAGTCTGAACCGCCGTGGGAGTGGTAACAACGCTGGAACCTTCAGAGCCACCACCCCCTATGGCAGTGATATTACTCGCCGTTGTGGTCGCCGTTGCGCTTGGTGTCATCAGGGCACTGTAGTTAGTATGGTACAGAGGGAATTCAGCCTCGGTCCCTGGCAAGGTGAGTACCAACCCTGGTGGTGTGATACTCTGCACTGCGCTGATATAGGCCTGATCTATGCTGCTATCATGCACTGTAATCGGCCAAAAGGGAATCTCGGTAATTTGGAACGGCGGAACCGTGATAACAGTGCTCTTGACCAACGTCTGCCCGTTGGAGCTTGAAGCCAAACTTGTGGTGATTGGTGGCCAGCTTATGGTGACACCTGTGTCCAGGGGATAGGGCGGCAAGACCATGGTACATGGGGGGTAGCAAGCTATTTCCTGGCTCGCATTGCTCCAGAGATCGGGTCCGATATATATATCTCCCGCCCCGCCATTGCTGCCATCATCTCCGGGAAATAAGGTCAAATCTCCGGTCAAACCGTCTATGCAGTCTCGTTAACAGCTGTCTAAGCAAGAAAGTCTTCCAAAGTGTTACGTACTCGTAGCGGTACCATCAGAGTCATATGTCACGGCCCAAACCATTGTTCTATTCAACGCATCAATGATGGTTAGCTTCCACCCAAACGGCATAGAGGTACAAATTTTGATGGGTCCCTACTAACCCGCCGAGACAGTGTGAGTTGGCATAGTCCATCTTTACGGCAAAGGATTCCCAATCATCATAGCTGACCCACTGATTACTATCAAAGGTGATGATTTGGACCGCTGCTTCAGAGTCATAATATTTATTCGCTCCACGACTGGAGTCCTTGAGAATTGATTCGATCTCAGTAAAGGAAAGGATACCAGCGCTGGCCGTACAGGGCCCAGCTTTGCCTAAAATTCACATACGTCAGTCCATCCATTTGAAGTCTGAGATGGTGATCGAAAGTGTAACCTGTTGAGCTGAATGGACATCCTGCAGTTACACATGAAGTGTCGTTTAAGGTGAAGCCTGTAGAAACTTAGCTGCAGCCACAACGATAAAGACGTCGAAGCTTACTTCGGCCATAAAACCCAAGCCCCATGACCACTTTGGACGGCTCAATGTCATTGCGCCACAGGAGGTCCATTGCGAGGGCGATTTCAGTCAAGTTGGTATGCGCGTTAACAATCGATCCAATCCAAGGGTCTTCAGCATCCCATCCCCCATCTGCAACAGATAGTTAGTACATACTGCAGTGGTTGGAGCTTCCGAGGACATACGTAGGTCATAGGTCATCATGTTGAACTATGTGGTGTTGATGGTTTGGTTAGTGCACGGCTGATCGTCGCTGGAATACGCATGGCTCACTCACCCAATCGACACTTTTCTCCATATTGACAATGTCAAAGTGTTGCAAATACCAGTAACTGCTCGGCAAAGTAATTGTCAAACCGTAACCTTTGCCCGCACTATCCAATGCTGTGCGCAGGTTTGCCAAAAAGGTCACATAATTCTCGAAATCCGCATCTGAGCCTCCCCGATCACTAGCTACTGGGTATTCCCAGTCCAGGTCGACGCCATCGAAGCCGTACTCCCCAAGGAAGGAAAGTAACGACTGAAAGAACGTCTTCTGCTTGGAGCTCGAGGCAGCAAGATCTGAAAATATGTTGACGGTCGACCCAGGATCATTGAAGGCCCAGCCGCCGATAGAAATCCACACCTCCAGATCAGTCTTCCTTTTCTTGAGTGCCACCACTCGACTGTACAGATCCTCCTGATCGGCTGCCATCGGTGTAATAGTGTAAAGATCGGGATCTATGTAGAGGAAAGCAAAGTTGAGGTGTGTGTACCCGCCGATGGGAATGCTCTCAGGGGTCATGGTATCGCAGCTTCGCTCGAGGTTCCACCCCTCGTAGTACGCAATTGTTTTCTTGGTCGCCGAATTACCGTCGCACACTGGCTCCGCAACGGTAGAGTTGCCACAGAAATCAGAGGTTGTTCCACAGAATCCATAGGCACTGCAGCAAACGTTCAACGGGCACTTTTCCGAGGAGGCATACTCAGAGCCTAAGCACGTTAGCCACGTCGTCGTCCGAAAATATGTGTCATTCCGGATCCTTCAAGATCGGCTCAACATACCCCATGCAACAGTGGTCCAGCCAGAGACGCTCGGGTCACATTCAGCAAGGTGGGAGCAGGTTCCATTGGTACTGGCCGCAGCAATGCAGTTCTGGGAGGAGCAGTAGTCTGGCCCGAAGCCACACACACCGGACAGTTTGGAACAGCAGCCTTCGGTACATGGGTTGCTTTTTGAGCAGGAAATATCATCACATATTCCAACAATGGCTAGTGAGAGAATAAGAGCCAAGTCGAAAAAGAGTGATGTCCGCATAATCTAGGCCGGGGAAAGAGTGTCACTTCTAGGACCACGGAACGAGAAGAGAGGAAAAGAAAGTCGCGATTATTGGGCGAGTCAGGCGTGCAGAGCGAGTGACACGCGTGAAATTGGACAAGAAGGAGTACTAAATTGACTGGTACTTATCATGGCACTTCCTCTACCAGCCAACATGCTTTTTATACTTGATATCCTCGGCATTGTGTACTTTCTCGCTGTCGGGTACCAGTCGTTCCGACGATACTATGGGTGCGGTTTGGCTCTTCTCGCACGGCCGGCCAGATCAGAGTATGGTTGACATCCTTGTGTTTCATGTTTGCGGGTTAGTGCAAATCTTAGGCAGGGAGCACTAGCCATGGCTCCACTTGGACTTACTAAGAAATCGATGATTGTAGTGTCCGGCGGTCTTGGCGACCAAAACTTACCACTTCATTGCCTGAAATGTTCAGGTGCAGACGGGCCTCCGGTCTAATTCTGATGGTCCTCTTGTGATACCAAACACTAAGCAATATTGCCTTCGCAGAACAAGAATGATCACTGAAAGGGTAGCAACTATTCACCAAATGTTCAACGTCCCATCCGACTGTCCGACTTGACTCGGGCGGCATAGTTGCATCTCCATATTCATCGAAGAGCTATAGTAATACGTGGTACCCAAGTACATCGAAGGAACTCCAGATGTTCGGGGTGCGGATTGTTGAGGGGGCAATGATAGAGGATGGACCTCTTAGCCCAACTAAATGATGAAGGAGTCACGCGCTAATCGTTTAGTGTTATCTTTCGGGCCGTAAAGACTTGATATTGGCCGCACCCTAATCCGCAACAGGCACAGTAGACGTTGTGGTATCAGACAGATGTGTAAGGCTACGGTCTAGCCATATTTAAACCCTGCAGTCGCGGGATCCTTCCGGATGTTCCCTTCCGGTTAACAGATGTTCTTTGGAGTTCGTTCAGATGGGCTGCGGCCGAGCTTCCTAATTAGGATATTCGCTGCAACTTTTAGTTCGCTAAAACCGCAAAAGGAAACTGGCGCAGCAGTGGAGAACCCTGAAATTGACTTGCTGGTCATGCCAGCCGCAAGCACGAGCATGTGAGCCAGGTCCCGCAGGTGCGCCTCGCATATCAGATGATGTGGACAGTGAAACAGGACTAACTTTATCCGAGTAAATCCCTATTGCAATATCAGGATGCTTAGTTGGTAATGTGCGGGCCTAGATTGAGGGCCTAGCTTCATACCAAAATCCTTCTGCTACTCGAGCTCCCTTGAGTAGATTGCTGTTTGGTGAAGAGAGTCCTAGTAATATTACTTCCTAATATAATTCCACACTTCCTCGTGTTGCAGAGCGACAGCGTACGAGTTCATTCTAACTGATGCTGGTAGTGGCCGGGAGGACATGGTCAGAATCAACCGTCGAGATAGTCACCGTAGCCAGGCACCACCACATCCATCACAGCCCGTGCTGCCTACATGGTATCTCTCCTCCTTATCCAATTCGAAAATCAGGATAGTTTGCCGGACGGGACCCTTTCATTTCCTTATGCAGGGGCACCCACACTAGTTGCTAGGACTAGATGGTGCGAAGCTAGTATGGACTATAACAGTAAACTAACCTTGATATGGGACGGCTCTCCTCGCACCTTCTTACACCAGATTGTTCTCTGAAGCAATTGCGCGATTTTTCAACCAATAGACAGATGTTACCTGCTGGGCCGCTTGATCAAGGGACTGTAATGTTATCCTCATACAGTGAGCAATCTTTCCTAAGGAATAAGTTCAAGTTATCAGAGAAACGGGGGCAGGGGAAATCGTTTAGTCCTCTTTGGCTCTATCATGGTAAATAATTTGTCGGAGGGGCGGCGGGTCCGGTGCCTATCCCAGCAGAGCATGCAAAGGCGCCGAGGAAGCACCGAGCAGAGAAATCAGATATAATGCTCATTGTTGCTCATCTCCGTTGAACTTTCTACCTATTGCTGCATCTCTATCCCTTGGTGCTGGGGCGCATTGTCTTTCTTTGACACGTTGTCGCTCGTTAATCTGCGTTATCTTATCAAGTCTGTCCTTTTCATTACATCTACCTTCATTCCATTATGTGGCTTTTGGGCAAGCTCACATTGGCAACGATGCTCGTCGCCAGTCAGGCAGCCGATATCAACACGCAGTTCTGGGTCGAGAAAGCCACGGGACCAGTAACGCGCTCGGGTCAGAGTGGTGATCTGGGCGGGAGCTGCGCCCCATATATGGACGTGTTAAACGATATATATCTTGAGGCCATAGACATGGCGGAGGTTGCACTAGAGGCGTTGAACAATTATGCCAGCAACCCAGTTATCCGTGCGACGCTTCAGACATATATGGGTATCAAACCAGATGGTACCGAGGTCTCGGCAGCTCATACCTCCCAATTCAACTACATCAAGGGTCCGTATGGTTCATTTTTCCCGATGAATTTGATCGGCTCACCCCCGCTCCCCCCCCCCGACAAATCAAGGAATATTCGCCCCTAACACATCTCTTTAGGAGCCTACAACAAGGTGGTTGCCTTTGGGAACTTGCACTATGGCAGTGATCGGCTGCCAGCTTTCTTTTGCGATGGAGGCTGGCGGTGGAAAACAACAATGGAATATGTCGATGGAAAGCAAACTGGGCGAACAGTGTCAGAGGCATCAGGTACGCAACCCCGAGGTCGAAGGCACCTCTTTTCATGTAACTCCTTGGTGTATTACGTGTTACTTTTGTCGTTGTAGTATGCTCTATCCAGGTTGCTGATCAGCTCTCAATTCTACAGGAGGCAGATCCAGTTATATGTACTATTCACCGCGCTTCAAGACTTGGGCTGGTGTGCAGGATGGTTGTGGGGACTCAGCGACTCTAGGTTTCTTTCTTTCCAAACCCAGAAGTATTACTATCTGCCCTGCTGCCTGGACATGGAAGAGAAGAAAGGACTCTTTGAAGCCGTGGAGGGACGGCACGCGGGTCATGAGGGATGGCAGACCCTTCTACAATGCTTACTCTCTGCCCGGGACATTCTTACATGAATTGATCCACCTCACCAGTAAATCAAGTCAGTTAGCTCCTTCTACTTGGACTATCTCCCACCATGGTGTCCAATTTTCGGATATCGGGAGTGCTCCACAATAGACTTTATACTGACGATGGACATTTAGTAATCACGGACAAGAAAGTGATTGTGGATGGTCAAGAGAAACCAGCCTATTTCCCAAATAACGTGGCTGAACTGGCGAAGTCGAGCGTTGACGATGCCAGGCTGAACGCAGACAGTTACGCATGGTTCGCTACCGCCATGTATCTGCCTGTAATGGATTGGTCTCGAGAAATTGCTGGCACATACACCGGCAGCAAGATCTCATCTCGCATGGTCGGCAATATTACTTCATATATACCTGAAGAAAATGGTCTGAAGCGCCGCAGCGACTTTGCAAGTCCGGCAGTTCAGAACCTTGAAGAATATGAGGATGATGTTATCACTGACTATTCGCTGTGAAGGTGCTTTGAACTACTTCAAAGCTTGGCAATATCTAGTGAGCCCCGGTTTGGGTGCTCTCTTTCTTCATGTATGTATCTTGCATCTTTCACATACCTAAGCCAGCGCGAATAAAATCTATTTAGATATTTCTACCGACAGGTCCCTGGTCCCTCAATTCCAAACTTATGGATGGTTTTTAGTCCCCAAGCACTGAACCGAGCGGCTGTCTGATAAATGATGCATGTTGCGATTCATAACCTAACATCCTATTTTGCCTCAATGGGGTCATAAACTCCTCCCAGTGATCTATAATCTTTCCATTAAATGTGACACGAAAGTTCTTGTACTCATGCTCACGATCACTATTCTCCCATCGCAAGAAGTAAATTAGACACCGGGTGCGTTGACCTTGGTAGAGCACAGGTCGATCAAGCCATCCATGCTGCCAATCTGTTAACCCTGCCAAGGGATATATATCAGAACCAATCACATTCCCTAGATTAAATGGATTTGTGCGGTTCAGCTTTTTAATATGCGAGTCTGTCAGATCCTCTGGAAAATACACAGCCATAAGCTCATAGTACTCCATTGGGCCAATATACTGGGTCTGGAATACACCATCACCAAATGCGGCTCCCAGTGTCTGGGAGAGGTCGATCAAAGATATTTGGACTGATCGTTCGGAAGCCCAGGTAGCAAGAATCTCGGTAAGAGACTGGTACTCGGCTGAGTTGATAAATTTATTTCTTATATCGGCAGAGCCCCAGGCTAGGAAAAAAAAGAGAAAAGAAAAAAAAAATGTCAGAAAATCTTTTCCTCGGGTTTCTGAGAATCCTACTAACCTAGCATGAGCCATTCAGTCTGCGGTCTTTCCACCGGGCAAGATCGTCGAAGTGTTAGATAAAACCGGTAATCCCATTGCTCGAAAATAGGTTGGAAGAGCTGAGTAATGGGATCTGATGGATCCTGATATGTCGCACCTGTACCTGGGTTCAATATGATCCAGTCGACTAACTTGGTGTTTTGTCCGGTTCTATGTGGCTGTTTCAGAGCGAATGGTGACGCATCGCGGGAAGCCTCGGGCAAGAAATCAGGGAATTTGTGCTTCGCCTGCGCTCTGGTAATAGGGGGCATTGTGTGTGGGTGTGTGGGTGTGTGGGTGAAGAGCTGAGAATGTTGGAGGAAGTAAGGTGGGCAGCAGGTGGACGGACCGTGTTGGATGTATCTATTTATTATCAAGTGTCATCTGAACGGAAAAGGGGAGGGGGGGAGGGGGCGGTGGGGTGAGCGATGAAACGTTCGACCCGAAAAGCCTTTTGTACTGACTCCCAGTTAGTTGTACTTCTGAACTTTGGGTAAAAATGACCGCTGGAAGGAATACTACGGACTACTAAGCTCACACGCTAATCCAGATTTGTTCAAATTATTCTACATCAACGGGCCCACTGCCTCGGACGTTCGTCAAGGTCGCGATGGCGACTGTTGGTTCATGGCTGCGCTGTGTACCATGGGCAACAAACAAGGGTTGATCGAGAAGATCTGTGTCGCTCGCAATGAGAAAATTGGAGTGTATGGGTTCTTGTTCTACAGAGGTGAGCTATTGTCCGGATTGAAGGGCATTAAAACGCTAACCTCCTCCTAGAACGGTGAATGGCAGCAATGCATCGTGGATGACAAACTTTATCTTCGTGCCGCCGATTACGACGAGTCTGTGGAGGAACGATCAATCTGGGATGATATCAATCGAATCGATAACAGAGGAAGAGTATCGTAAAGTTTGGCAGACTGGATCGCGGGCTCTTTATTTCGCTCAATGCGCAGATGAAAATGAGACCTGGCTGCCGTTGCTGGAAAAGGCTTATGCTAAGGCTCACGGCGATTACTCCGCCATCGAAGGCGGGTTTGTTGGGTAAAACATTCCCAGATATCTATTTCACTCAGAGGCTAACATTTTCCAGGGAGGCGCTCGAGGACCTCACCGGGGGAGTGACATCTGACGTACTCACCAGCAACATTCTGGATAAGGACCGGTTTTGGAAAAAAGAGCTCATGCATGTCAACCAGGAATTCCTCTTCGGCTGCGGCACGGGAATATTTGCCAACTGGCTGGAGCCGGAATAAACTGGGCCTCCGAGAGATAGGAAAGGTATCTGTGAGAACCATTCATACTCGAATATGGAAGCGAGGGAAGTTGATGGTCAGCGTTTGCTACGGCTAAGGTACGTATAAGCACTTTTCTACAATAGAAAGATAGCTTACACAATCCAGAAACCCCTGGGGTAAAAAGGAATGGACAGGAGCGTGGAGCGATGGCTCCGAGCAATGGACACCAGAATGGATGGAGAAACTGGGACACAGGTTTGGCAATGACGGCGTAAGTCACCTACCTTTTTTGTGTAAAGCCATACTTACAGTTCCAAGTTCTTCTAGATTTCCTACGATGGCCTCCTCAAGAAATATCAACACTTCGACCGAATCCGTCTTTTCAACGACGACTGGACCGTAACCCAGCAATGGACAAGCCTGAACGTCCCGTGGTCGGCAACGTACCACAGCACAAAGTTTGTACTAGAAGTGAAGACAGCTGGACCTGCCGTGATCGTTCTCTCCCAGGTGCGCACAACCCATAACCTCAACTCTCCTAACTCAACTAACCATACCCCCAAGCTCGACGAACGATACTACAAAGGTCTATCCGGCGAATACGACTTCGACCTCAAATTCCGACTCCAGAAAGAAGGCGAAGATGACTACTTCGTTCGCAGCCACGGCAACGAGCTAATGTGGCGATCCGTTAATGTCGAAGTCGACCTCGAAGCCGGACGCTACCACGTCCTCATGAAAGTCACAGCATACCGAAACAAAGAGAAGCTCCCTGTCGAAGAAGTCGTCCGTCGACTAGCTCCACTCAGCGCAGCAAACTACTTCAAATCGGCCTTTCCTACGACCTAGCGCACGCAAAGGGTATCGTTCACGAAACCGAAAAGGAGAAACGAGCACGACAAGAACGCGAAGACCGGCGAAAAGCAGCTGAACGCAGGAAACGGAGAGAAGAGACTAAGGAGAGATTGCAGAAAGAGTGGGTCCGGGCGAGGAAGCTCGAAGCCAGACATAAGAGACTCGATGCAAGACTCGCTACTAAATCTGGCAAAAAACAGCAACAACTTATCAGGGAAGACAGCCCGTCTGAGGAAGTTGTTCCCGATGGGCCCGTGCAACCACCCGTCAACGAACTTGAGCTCCCTGGGAAAGCCACTATACCTTCTGTCTCACTTGAGGACGGTCATGTCCCGGACCACTGCGTTCGAAGCAAAAGCAAGACTTCTCTATCCGTCCGGGTCAAGAACCCTTCTTCAGATCATGCTGCAAACGCCGAATTCCTGGAGGGATTCGAATTTGACTCTGAACTCGATATGTCTTCTGACGAAGAGCCAGTTGAAGAAATCCGCACACCAGTCAAATCCGTTAGCAGCGCCGGCGAAGGCGATGCCAATAGCGATCCATGGAATGCCGTCTGTGTGGTTGGCTTGCGGGTTTACTCGAAAGATCCTCAGTTGTCTCTGGAGGTTCTGCGTCCCGTGCCGGAGGATGATGTCGAGGCGTCACTTGATATGGATGATCCGTCGGCGAGTGCAGCTACCGAATGATTTCCAAATTGGCCCGGGGATTGGTTGTAGATGTGGTTCCATCATATTTATGTAGAATTCGGTTTTCAGTTTGTCTCATTGTCTAATATCTCGTAGGCAACCTCGGCGCATATAATATAGCTCGTATACAAAATGTATTCATCCAATCCAGCAAACCGAATCCATCAGTCACGATTCAGCCCCAGCTAATTGAGCCTAATACAATATATCGCTTTCATATCCATACTAAATAATCAGGGTGGTTTATAAGGCCTGTAAACACACAACTATTGCACTTCTGCCCACAATGACTAGTGACGCATACATGAAGATGCCTTTCTAACATCAAAGACAACCCCATATTCCATTGGCCCGATGAAGTACTTGGACTCCCTGCTCCCGGACAAGCCGAAAAGAGGATGCCCCAGTCCGGACCAGCCGAACTGAGGGGAAATGACACAGACGTGACAAGCGACGACACCAAGCCCGTAATCCTGGTAGAAAAAAGTATGTCCCAAGTGCCATCCCCATTTGCCGTCGCAGAAACCAACCCAATCAGGTGTTATTCTGACGGTTGTTGATCCTCGCCAACTTCGCTTCCAGCAAGAGATGGATATTCTGCTCATCATCGCACAGATCCACCACCTCGTCGTTAGCAAGGATCCCGTCTTCGGTATCTGAAACCAGAACATTCTGATTCATGAACAAGACGTAAATTCGAGCACGAGACCCAACTGCTGCAACTCCGTACATGGTCTGTACGTTTCCCAGCCTCTTTCTGAAGGCTAGCATGTTGTCTTTTTGGAGCTGTTGCCGGACTCCATTCCACTTATGCTCGGTCGGGGCCCTTCCTGTGGGCTTCTTGGCTTCGACCACAATGACCTCGTGGAAGCCATTGTTCCTAAAATTGACCACAGAGACATCAGCCTTACTCATCGATTGAGGGTAATTTAGGTATGCTTCCCTCTCTACAGAGTAATGAGAGGTTCGGAAATAATGCGCCAGGATATTCTGCCAGGCATGGTCGACCGGCTTCTGAGGCTGATGCTGGCCTATTGCGATCTCCGTTATATATCTCTGGATCGGAGGGCACTGGTAGTAACGTAAGGTTTGAGGTGGGGGTACCTGCTGCATCTTAAAGGGTTGTAATAAGAGTCGATTTTTAGAGGTTTCCTTTTTGCAAGATTGCTAGAAACGAAATGTTGTAATACGCTGTATCAAGAGAAGAGTAAGGAATGAGAACTGCTCTTTCAGTATTACAGAAATATCCATAGTGTTACCTGACAACTACTAGTTGCGGATTACTATTGCGATTCACTAGCCAGTATCCTATTCACTCATAACACCAACATCCCAAAGACTCACCATCGACAAACGAGTGTTGCCTTCCTCAATCATATTCCACCCAGAAGGACCTAATATTCAACATCATGCTACTAGAATACACCACTGATATTAAGCCCTTGCTCTTTGCAGGTTGAGCAATTCGTCTGTCCTATGTCTGCCCCTGCGAGTAGGTGCTGTGATGGGTAAAGACATGATGGGACCTTGAGCATCGGAAAGGTTGCTGGTTATGGCGTAATATTTCCCCATCTAAGCTGCCGTTGTTGATTGGGTCAGTGACCCAGCTTTTCTACTACTTGTAGTGCTCCTGGTGGGCATAAGTACTCGGCGTGTTACAGGAGATCCTGACAGGCATTGGTTGTCTGAAAATATATTTCTGAACAGTACCTGTGACGTTCTTTACGTAACGAAGACACAGGCGTTCTCCCCGAAGCAGATCTCTTATAGAATCGATGCCGCCCGCCCCTTCTGGAAGAGGACCATTCAAGCTCAATAGTTGATTGGTAACTAGTACATGGGCTTGCCAGGGGTTCGGTGTGAGTGAACGGGACATCGCACCGTTTGCCCTGACTCAACCATGATCTATGCGGTGGAATGCACATCCGAACTGACCTATGGCCTTAAGAGTATTTCCTCTCCAATGCCTTCCAACAACAGAAAGAGACATTGTACTTCCTAAGATTACAGCACATCAAATCATGTCCCGTCCACCTTGGCATCCCCCACGAGGCTTGCAGCCTAACATGCCAATGAAGCCTGATTATTATCTCCACGGCACACAATGCATACTTTGTGGGGACTTTTTATACGACAACAAGGGCGTGTGGCGTGCCCCCTATCGAGCCCGTAAGTGAATGGCGGGATTGGGATTTCATGGGGATACATCATAACTGACTACCGTTCGACGAACAACTACAGTCTATCAGGCTGCTGGTTCTATCAAGTTGAGTGGCATCGGCTACAGAAAAAATTCCGACCCTCTCAAGGTCCCCATAGACCCCGACAAGCGCTGGGACACCACCGGGAGCGATTTCTGCACGGTGTCTGACCTGCCGTGTTGGCCACGAAATATATATTTCTTCCATGAGATATGTTGGCAGAGGTTGGCACAGCATTTCGCAGGGGACAATGTTGATTATAGTGCCCTTTATGATGTACTGAAAAGACTTCCATTTCCGGCTGGATATGGTTTGCCTGCCTAACTCCCTTGCACAACATTTCATTGACCTAGAGGGAAGGGGGGGGCGCACATTGACCAATTTCCATTCTTCAGGCTGATACAGGTCCAACTCATAGGTGCTTCGTCGTATATTCGTTACATGGATGGTATCGAGCCGTATCAGGCACCTCTCCTGATACACCTTCTACAATCCAAGCGAGAACAGCCTGAATGCGCAGCTGAAATCCAGAACAAGCTCAAGAGAAGTTGCAATGCAACTGACTGCTTTAGACGGCTTCCTGTCGAGCTAATCGAGTTACTTGGAGATTATCTATCAACGCGGGATTACCTTAATAGCCGTCTTGCATCACGAACCATGGGTATGCTCTTTCATCAACAGAAATTCTGGAAAACGCGATTCGATATCAATGGAGAACGTGGATTTTTAAGCTATCTCGTGAAGGAGCATCAGAATAGGGATGTTGACTGGCGACTGCTATATCACAGTACATGTACACTCCGATGCAGTCGGCTTTTCGACATAACGATCCGACTTTGGGAGACCAACCGATGGATAAGAGAGGCTGTGATACACAAGTCCAGAGGCCCATTCGCATCATTCATGGGCTTTGGCGGACGTGCATTGCAGTACTATCATAATACCATGTGGCCGGAGACCAACTATCGACAAACCGTCAAGATCCCACCCGATTTGATAAAGATCGGAGTTTCGGCATTTGCAGATTTTGGCGACCAGGTGGTTACCATCCGAGGCCTGGAATTGATCCGGGCCAGCGGGCCGAGCATCCTTCTAGGGGCAAAAATTCCGGGATCGTTGGTGATTGTGGAAGAAGTCGATGATCACGGTGGTGGCCGACCCGATTGGGCTGATGATCATGACACGAATTACCGCTTCCCGGGAGCTGAGGTGATATTAGACGCGCAAGAACTACGGGGTTTCATGATCACGAACACCGTGAATGGGCAGCTAACCCATTTTCAATTGATCCGAAAAAACGGTTTCTCGGCGCCTATTGGTGTCGATTTCCTCAATGGCGCTAATTACGTATTCCAAATGGATGAGATTGTCAACTTGGTTGTGGAGTTTGACGTGAGTGGGATACGTACCCCTTTCCGTCACACCCTGCAATAAATGAAAACTAGCGTGTTACAAACATTCAGATGGCTAACGGTGCTTTGACAGGTGAATATGGGTCTCAGACAATTGGGCATTGAGGGTTTTGGGAGTAATCCGAAGGCAAAAGAATGGGAGAGGGATGGCTATTACAAGTCCCTGTATACTGATGCTGATGAGGATGATGACGACGACCTGCAAGAGGAGGGCGACAACAACGACTACACCGACGACGATGAGGAGGAGGATGAATGAGTTCCAAAGTCTCATAGCCAACCTCGTCTGTTCCCAATGATCAACAGTAGGGAACCACTATGAGCAATAGAATAGGATCCACCAACACAAGTCAAATGCTAACAATACACAAAAGTTTGTAACACAATGCATTGTTCAATTTTCCTTTGTGCTATTAGAAGAATATTCACTGATATCCTTGTGTTAGTCGCAAATCCAAGAGTATAAAAGGTCTTCGTAGCCCGTAGTCGGACATAGTTTTCTTGTTGTAACAATCACATCCTTCCCCTCCCTCCCAGAAATCGAGTCCTTCTTGATAAAAATGGAACGTCCTACCCAAGTATGTCCTATCTATTCAATGATATGAACTACATTATAAGATATGATACTAATCTTGGCGGCGTGCATAGGCCATCTTCCACAACGCTGTTTTCCTCGCTGGGAGTTTCTCTGGGGCTGGTCCCCGCAAACGTGCCCGGGTTGAGAAGCCGAAGAAGCCTGCCAAAGAGCAGAGAGACATCGCAAAGATGTCCGCCGTCGAGAAGGTATTATCAATTCGCCTTGAAAAAAATCAACTCAATATAAGCATAGTCTAATATATGGGTTCTAAAGAAGAAGGAAATTGCCCGCCTCCGGGCCGCCATCAAGAAGGAGGAGGAGGAGCTGAAGAGAAAGAGGGAGAAAGTCACGGCTTTGAAGGCCTCAATTCTGGCTGATGAGGCAGACGACAAGCTGATGATTGAAGAATGAGGCTTCCTTTTTGTTTCCTTTTCCTTATTTTCCTTTGGTTTTTCAACGTCAAATATTCAATGGCATATTTTATCACCCTATATATCTAGCGTCGCAAGGAGTATACTGCGTCTTCAATCCGACGTCTTTTCCCGTAACCAGAGGCCCGCCAATTCCCTTTCATCCTGCGAGTACCGAGTGAGAGTCACTCTCCTCTCGCTGTATCCCTTTTCACGCCCCCAAAAGCAAGATCTTCGCATGACATCGACCATGTCATGGGCCTGCTGTAACAACACACTGGGCGTTTTATTTCTCTTTGTAGAGGACCCTTTGTGCTGCCTCCCTTCCGAGTTGCCGTTTTGGTCCTCAGATTCAGGCACAGCTTGAGTAAATATTCTCACCCAAGGGAGTTCCATTTCCAGCCGCTTAACCCCATGGCTAGGACTCTGCCACGCCGGACCACTATTCCCGTAATCGAGACCGAAAGGAGGCCATCGGGAGAGCGCCTTTCGCCGACGAGGAGGACTTCGTTTCGTCTCACTGCCCGTAGACTCTGACTCACTCATGCTATCCTCTTCCCCGATATACACGTCCCAGAAATAATCGATGAGATCATCCTCCGTGGATACACTTTCTCTCGCCTTCAAAACAGGGATCGGGTACTCCGGGCCGGTAAGATACTCCGGAAAGAAACGAGGAACATTCTTCCCTGGCGAGCGAAGAAATAGCAATGGCGACGCAAATGCGTCAAAATATCTCTCGGGAGTGGAAAAGTATTCCTTTCTTGCTTTGAGAAGAGGGACAAGGTCGTGGGGCGCAGTTCCTCCTCCGCGAGGGCCTTTTCTGCTACTGCTGCTGCTTGGGACATTTCCATCTGCATCATTGGAGGGCGGTTGTTGAATGCAATGCTCATCAAGCGATGTCCAGTCGCAGATTGGGTCAATGGCCGCTACTGCGTGGATGGATCGTGCTTCTGTAAGGGAAAGCATGAGTGCGAGCGAGCCGCCGATGTGCGTGCCTAGGATTCCTAGGTGCTGGGGCTGAAGGGTCTGCAGAACCCAGTCAAACCCGGCGAGCGTGTCATGGATGGGTGTAGGGAATTTGTATGGGTTTTGGTTGAGGGTTAGTTCGTTGGGAGTGGCTGGGGAAATTCCCAGACGGTAGTTAACTGTTACTATTGTTGAGGACGTGATGGATGCTATTTGTGACAGTCGCTCGCCTTCTGCAGTGGGTGCATTTTCGTCACTATCAGCTGCCTGAGGGATAGCATCTCTAGATGATAGAGATTGAGGTAGGTTGAAGATTGGGCCTGCAGGAAGGTTGATAATAACGCGCTCATTGGGTCGTTTTGTCAGTGAATTAGAGTTAGGTGGGGTTATTCTTAGTTCGCTATCAGTACTGAGGCTGAATTGTCTTCTGCGGTATATCTATCAACCTACTTGAGTGCTATGGAACCGTTGTTTCCAACTGGAATGTTGACGCTATGGCTGTTATGGGAGAATAATGCGCGTCGCACCCATTTGCTAGATCGTAGATGGTCGTGTCCATGTATGACACGGTAGCTACATAATACAGGAGAGAAAAAACAGACTTTTGATGCAGAAGACCCGCATAGAATCATGTCATAAAGTGGAAGCGAGACGATGCGAGATAGAGGATGGAAAAGGAATTGTTGAGTAGTAGTTGCAACTATACCCGTTACGGGTCGCAGCTCGGCGTGGTCTAACTTAACTCCGACCGCGTACTTTGAGGATGTCAATAACCATATTCTATGTTTCTACCATTTCATACCTACTGGTAATTTCAGGGTGCATTGGGGCTATCTAGATAGATAGAGTAGTTCTTATAGATTTTATCAGTGTTTATTCGCTAGTGTCTAACTAGTCGGTTAACGTCCAGTTATGTCTTGGCATTATGTGTATGCATGACCCCATTCCTGGTTGATCCCTACTTACTTATACCATGTTGTTTGCAGGAGGCACATTGTCTGCTTCGAAGTCCCGCAAGGGGATATCACGACCCAATGAGGGCCTTGCGTTTAGTCTCAGGAATTCATCGAGATTTCGGGGCGTGTAAGCCCTCTGTGGGGCTGGAGCTGGCCATCTATATACATAGGTACATATTGAGTTAGCTGTATTGCTCTTGGAAAGCCTTCAAATGGTATATTAGAAGTATGAGGAAGGGAAAAAGAAGTAGTATAAGGAAGGGAAAAAGAAACTTGTGCCACAGGACACTTCAGTTTGACGTGCCTTCTATTGATGTATTTCACGAAAGCGTAACAAGCCATTCCGAGGAGCACACTGGTGAAGCAAAGGCCCGCACACAGGGCACCAACAGCGAGTTTGTGCGACATATCGCTTGATGTAGTAGTGTAGTTACTATGAAGAACTAGTAAAATCCCATAGGATTGTTTGAACATAATCAACTCTCACGGGCAAGGCCTGCACCTTCCCATTCGGGAAGGAAGGCGAAGCGGAAAGGAACTTGTAGACTAACCCCCACTTACCATCATTGACAGACAATAACCCCGTTTCATATCTACTGATAATCTCAAGCTTATTGAGCCTTTTTAGGTAGAAAGAATTGTAGTCAGCAACTTGTATTATTTAAATTCACCGGTTTGTGTGACTAGGGTTCATCATCATGGTCACGATGATATTGACCTTTAGACCAATTCGCACCCAAATATAAAGTCCCAAACCCTTCCAATCGCATACGGATCACTGAAATTGTTCCGATCAAACCCAGCCCTAGCCAGTCCCTGATCTTCCGGAGTATTAAGCTCGAATCCCCGAGCCCGGATACAACATCCGCACTGAGCCGTACAATGACCCAAGGCATAAGGTCGGTCCATGCTCCGTGGCATCTTGCAACATCCACAGTCGCGGCCACAGCATCCTCCTCTCCCAGCACAGTCCCGACGAAGATTCAATATCATGTGCCCTTCAGGGTGCTTCCGTCTTGTACGTAACGCGCGTCGAAGAGGCGAACTCGGAACTTTCAGACAGTAGATATATTCTTCTCGTTCGGTCCGCCAGAGCTCGCGATTCAGCTCATCTAGTTTTTTGTACCAAGCCTCGAGTTGCTCTTGATCATCCTCAGATAGCTGTGTTTTGGTAATTCGCTGACATTCCGCTTTCCAAGAATGCTTCCCTCTGCAGAATTTCACGACGACGCATATCATTTTCAAGCAGAAGTAGCACAGCCTCACACGTTTTTGTGGAATCTAGCAGCTGCCAAATGACTTGCTTTTGGCGCATTCGTTGAGCCGTCTTCCATCTTCCGGTACGCTCGAGATGGTTTTCTATTTTTATCAGAACTGGCTCGGCTCGGCGGGCAAGTGACCGTCGGAGTAGTCGCAGTAAGCAACTCATCTGGAATATATGATCGGGGTGGTCGTTGTGGTAGATCGTGATCAGACAGTGTCTTAGCTACAATCTTCGAGAAAAGCATTCGGACTGTTCAGAAAAATTCTCCTGTTTTATGAGTCGACGATTATGGCAGTATTATGCCGTTGTGAAGCTATATACTGTTCATCAAGACGTGATGATGACCGACATGATCACTCTATGCCAGCTGAGGTAGAAACTCTCTTGTTGGCATTCTAGAGACTATATGCACCTCCCGAAAGGGAAGGAAAGCACTAGTTCTTAATCAAACTTATGTCCTTCTCCAACAACTACTCATGCTACCTGTTTGAACGTTCTTAAGGGCTTTCACTAGTTATTTTATATTGCCGATCAAGACGAATCTGCCTTCATTTCAGCCCCCTCATGCTGTGACCTCACCTGTCTCTCCTTCCTGTATCTAGAGGAAGTCTACGCATCTTGATTGCGTCACAAAGATGACCAAGCCTCGACTGCTCCTGATAGTTTTTCAATGTTGCTTACCAAATTCTTTTGATATCTTCCTCTATGGGAGATTTGCTTGAGAAAGCAGGAGCAAAACTCAGTATCAAGAAAAGGAGGAAGCTGGCTGGCTTGGCGTCGTTTCTTCTCTGTTCTGCATTAGTTGCCAGTTTTGAGCAATTGTTGGACACTGACATGGAAGGTCCTGTTCACATTGCTAGTAATAGTGCAAATGCAACTGCCGCATGAGTCGAAATCAAGGATATATTAAGGTTGTACTGAGGAAAATACACGGTCGTTCCTACTCCCTCCCTAGCAACCAGGTTACTTGCAACATAACATTCAGAAACGGAACTTACACTAACACACACTTACTATCATTGACAGTCAATTAACACTGAATATCCTTTGAGAGCCATCTTCTGTTTCTTCTGTCTTCCAGCACCCGGTGGTTACAGCAACAGCACTTCAGTATTCCACTGAAATTCATAGCCTCGGCCTGTCGCCATAGCCACCACAGCATTGGCGGTGCAACGACAACATGCTTAGTATGTTTATACTCCAAGTCCATGGTAAACAGATCAACTGTGTCTCTTCCATAAGACAGCTAACATCTTCTCTACTTTCCCCCAGCACGCGTGCCCGCCGGGCCAAATGTACCTCCATAGCGGAGGCAGAACACCTCCAAGCAACACAAACCAACATATTGCCGACACTAGGCAACAAAATGAAAGTTTTGTTGCATGGAGAGCACCAGCTCTCCTGCCCAAATGAACGCGCCCGCGAAATCGGGCAAAAGCCAATATATCCACGAAGGGAAATCCTTCCCGCAAGGTTAGCTTCCATATTACTCATGCGCATAATAATGAAAGGAAAAATCCCGAGGGAAACTAACAAGCCACATTCTGCAGGACTGGAAATTCTCTTACCTCCCATGACTTCAGCCATTATCGGGGTGGCCACCTATGAAGTCCTATACTTCTCTTCGACTAGGTGGCCACCCCGGGTGCCTGTTGCCCCCTACCAGCCCCAATCCTTGGAGGAGGTTCAAGCAATGAACCAGCGGCCCAAGAGGGGGTTTCCAGGGGTGAAAGCCCTGAGATCCCTCTCAAGGGTAAAAACATATATCTCAACTCCATGAAGTCGACGGCCCGTCCTGGGCAAAACCCCACCGGCACAGCGGATAGTACTATTCTCCAACAAACGAATTCTCGGCATACGGTTTAAAATAACACAATGACTGGACACAATCGTGTATTTATTATAGATAATATAGTTACAATCAAGCAGAAAGTGGTGGAAGGATGGATAGAATGGTGACGCACAGGCGAATGGTCAGCAAGTTGCCATGCTCTTAAGAATGTATGTTATATCCCGTTCAGGTGCGGCTGAATCGTGGCGACGACTTTTCCTACGCATGTAGCATGCATTGCTTCGTGTGTTCCATGTGTTCCTGCGGTTTTTGAGGGATTTGATGGCGTTCTTGGCCATATCTTGCTCCAGACGGTGAGGCGCCTGCATAGATAGCATCTTATCTAACGGGCTCTGTCAGGTCAAAAATGAATTATAATTCGATTTGATTCGAGTATTGGACCGAGTGTACACACAATGCAACGGAGTGTGTTGAGTATGAGAAAGATTATGTGGTGTTGATAAGCAAGGGACCGTACGAAGAGGTCGCAAGGCAAGGGAATGGTTGGGTGGAACCCTTGGGCTTCTAGAACGCTGATAAGACCAGTAACCAGTAGGCTGGGTCGCCAACGGAAATTAGGAGCCAGTTCTATAAAGAAAGAAGAAGTAGTATCGAACATCATTAAGCTATTTGGCATCTATTTCTATATCATAATGAGGACCCTCCGAAAGTATTGGTCCCGTTAGGCGAATCCCACCACGGCTCAATATCAGTCAGGCTAGGCAGAGTCGGGTCACCGCCATACGTGGTGCTCGTATTCCCCAGGTGAGGAAATCCACTATCGCCCAAATTCTCGGAGAGCAGCTGCAAATCTGAGTCCCGGATCCAGTCCAATTCCCCAGGCTGACATACGCCTAATTGCTGTGTCGGGTCAGAGGCTGGTTGTCCCGGTCCTTGATGCAGCTGAGACTGTGAGTGGTTGAGAGAAAGCCCTGGGGCTGTGATTGAAGACGTATTGTTGAAGGATAGAGGAACAGCGGCTTGGTTCTTTGGAGCAGTGACTCGGGACTTTTTCCGCGAGGCCTCTGCATCTGAGATGCGTCCTGTGGGCTGTTGAGAGGAGAGTTGATGACGACTCGTTTGGCGCTTCAGTGCCCCGGAACGTCGCATGTGCGCTTGCCAGCGCCGTTGCAGACTGACCAGGAAGTCGCGGGTGCGTTTGGCGTTTTCGAATGACTGGCCTATCTCATCGAGTGCGCGGAAGCAGAGATTCAAGTAGGCGACCATTTCTGCGTTGCTGCTAGCGGTGTCTCCGCCTGGTCGGGAACTTGATATGGTGACGTAAAGGAGCATGAGCGCCGCACTGAAGATCATCGCGACGACTTGGTTGTTCATACGCCGGAATGTATAGTGTTTCTCGTATATGTGGAGGAGTCGGGCAATTGCTATTGATGACTCGACGCACATTCGTCGAGCGTGGTGATAGCCGGGCCCTTGACGCGGGCTGCGGGGTTGAATGTAACTCTTCGAGACCCATGGTCGGTGGGTGAAGATGACGATTTGATGGTATTGCATGCTGTGATCGTATTAGTCTCGGATACAAGCGAAAGTGAAGTCGTAGGGGAACGCGAACGTACTGCAGTACTAGGAGGTGAGGTAGTTTCGGAACATTATCATTTGCGAGGTCAACATCCAGACTGGATGGCAGATTGGCCTTCCAAGCGAAAAGGTCATCCGTAACTCTGTGGCAGAGCCTCTGCAGATCATGGCGTGGAATGTCGGAGCAACCGTATCTGTATCCCGCGTTAGCGTTTGCAGAAGGGCGTCGGAAGCTGGGAACTTACAGAATGTGGCCGACGGGCGATACGATCTCCCAAAGAACGGCGAATTGGCGGCTTATCAGTTCATTCGGGTTCCTCAATCCGTTCTCCAGTAGGTCTGACTTCATTGGTAGCCCATACGGGTGCCACATGCCTTCCTTTTCAGCTCCTAGATCGGAGGCAGGCTTTGGGATAGTGATGTCTCCTGCGTTCATTCGGAAGGGCCTTCCCAGATAGAACCCCCAGAAACTGTACCATCGAATCAGTCTTGGTCTGTAACAGGTCCACCATCACAGGTGATACTTACTGATCCGCAGTATAGCTGCCCCAAAATGCAATCCTACGTACATCGGCCTCATGAACGCTTATGTCGCCCTTTTCAACGTAAGGTGTCGTATCCAAATGCAGTCCGAGATCGAATGCAAGTCGCATTGACATCCCTAGACACAGTCAGTAAACAAACTTGCAGTTCCCGATAGGTCAGCTTACCGCTATAGAGCCAACCTCTGGCATCGCGATTAGAGGATCCCTCGTGTGAGCTGAGGATAACAAGAGCCTGGACAGTCGCAACGCAAGGGGAATCCAACTCAATCTCCAGAAGAGCCTTGGCCCTGTCTGCAAAGAACTCCGAAAGCGATTTTGGAAACGTGATGAATGTGGGATGATACCGGGCTTCGAATGCACTACCAATGGCGCACCTGGAAGTTGTCAGATCAGGTCACAAATGATAGAGAAGCGGGTACTTACATGGCATTCGTCAGGACCTCCGAATAAAAGGGTGTGTCAATCAAGTCGTTCCTCCATTTCATCCTCGCATCCATATACATATCCTTATCGACCACATATGTGCTAGGGTTTTGCCAGGTGAAGTAGAGTTCGACAAGGTGGTCCTCGAGGGCCTGGTCAACAGGCTGCCCCACCCGCAGATGGTTCAATATATCTTGTCCATCATGACGGACGGTCCGTGCATCTGGGCGTTGGCGTTGTTGTGTCGCAGACACGTCTACAAGGTTGAGATTTGAAGTAGCTCCATAAAATCTGAGGTGACCATCACCGGCGATCTTCAGAGTCCCAATGCGATGCGATATCTGCTCAATGACATCTTTTTCCGCTTCGTCTTCCTCGCCACTATCTGACTCATTGTCTCGGTCCCACGCTTGGCTCAGTAAAACGCCCGGTTGTTGAGTGATGTCTGGTGTGAACTGGAGGCTATCAGGACTAGTACTATTCTCGTTGGAACGATTGGAAGCGCCGTCTATGTTGGCGTATAGAGCATCTAAGCTCTCTGCCGTCGGAAGAGTGAACCCCCAGTGTGTCGAAGGATAATTGGCGGACAACCCCGGGTTCATCGCCAAAGGGTTCATAGAAACTTGACTTTTCTCGACCGGTGGTATGAGACCCTGGTTAGGAAATACACTGTGCGATGGAGAGGAGACCTTGGGTACATCCTCGGTGCCACCTGGTTGACGACTCAAAGAAGGAAGAGGAGATGGTGTGTGGGCCGGGGATTGAGTAACGGGTTGGAGCTGCGCATTGTTCCCACTAGACGCCACTGAATCCCTCCTTTTCGCTAGCCCCCGAGGAATTTGCAGGGTATCCAGAACCCTATTCATGCCCGCCTCATCTTCAGGTTTCATTGGGGGCGGTTCCAACCCATGATCGTAGATGAACTGGCATAGTTGGTCTATTCTTGCGGAAAATAACTCCGTCGCGGCACGGAGAGACACTCTGGCAAGGGTACGGTCAGCCTTGTTTGGCTGCGCGGATAAACAAAATGACCAGTTTGATCCTGCGCTGTTCGCTGAAAATTTGATATTCCATCCAGATTTCATCGTAAGACGGTCGATACCCAGGACACGAGAGGCAAATTCAACGAGGCCGACGGAGAAAACAGAGAAACAGCGAGCGAGTTAAACCTACTTCCGCTTATCATCACCGTGTTGGTATTTGCAATCCTTTCCCTTCTTCTCGCAATTGTGGCAGTTCGGAGTGGCACCGTCACACTGGGCGAAATTGCGTCAGCATCCGGGAAACATTATACCAAGTCTGATGATAGGATCCAAGCGAAGAGTTCACATACCCTGATCTTGCTCTCCCGACAAGGAACACAAGCGGTGGTGACATGCTTCCGAGGCGCCCGCTTGGGCTTCTCAGACTGCGGCTGCATGGTGATTTCAAGATTTGTTGAGTTGGTGCGACAGCAGCGCGAGAATACCCCGGGGTGTGGGGGGAGGGTGAAGGGAGATAAGTTCAACGAGGAGGGTGAGAAGAAGAAAGCATCCGGTCACCCAACATCGACTGAGGGCAGTCGGACAGCATGCATGGTCTAAGATGCAATTCAGGGAGGAAGAGGGTCATGAGGACAGACGGAGATGGCGCACACCGTCAATAAAAATGGTCTGGAGTTCTTGTGCTGGGGGGAAGGGTCTTAGCCCGGTCGGCGACGATGCTCTGGGGAAGTGTTGGCGATCCTCTGATAGGCGGGCCTCCCTGGGAAGCGGGGGATATCCCCCCACTCAGTGGGCCAATCAGCCTCTCGGTAACCCCAAGCATCCCTCAAGGGAAAGAAATCCCGCGCTACTCGACGCTTTCTTTATCTCTACAAGTACATTCAGCGCAAATCGCGCCTTTCCCAGCAAATACAACAGTGCTAATATCTTCAGTATATGTGCGGCAGGCTGGCTAGATACACAATCCCTCTACTACAAGTTACCAGTACGCTTAAGCGCCTCGTTCTGGACAACCTCTACCCAGTAGTTATCAGGATCCAAGATGAATGCCACGTACTTCATCCGTCCATCCGTAAGGCGCTTCTTCCAGTTAACGTTCAGAGACTCGAACCGATCACAGGCAGCGTTAAGATCATCGACGGAGACACCTGTAACCACCGGCTGTTAGCGACTCCTCTATTCTCTACGGAAAGCTGGCCCATTAGGCGGGCTCATCATAGAGAATGACTTACAGATGTGTCCGAATCCTTGCGGTTCCGTGTTACCGTTGTGATAAACCGGACCCTCTTGCTTCTCCGTGCCATAGTTCCAGGTGAGCTCCAGCAGACCTTCCCACTCAGAGACCGGGTTGGTGGCACCCTCTCGCTTCTCAGGGTTGGCACCGGGGTAGCCCAGGAAGTAAAGGTTGAATCCAGCATCCTTGTTCTCAATGGTGCGCAGCAAAGTCATTCCAAAGACTTCCTGGTAGTACTTGACGCTAGTCTCGGCGCACTTGACACGGAGCATGGTGTGGTTCAGGCGGTAGGTGGAGGGATCGGTGGTGGTGCCAACATCCTCATTGTGACGGCGGATAATCTCGACCCAGTATCCATCGGGATCCTTGACAAACGCGATGTGACGCATACGGCCCTCGGTAAGCTTCTTCTGGAAGGGGTATCCGGCATCCTCCAGTCGCTTGCAGGCAGCCTCGATGTTGTCCACAGAGACAGCAATGTGTCCAAAACCGCGGTAGGGCTCAGTGTTACCGTTGACCACGCTGTAGTTGGGGTCATTCTCCGTGCCATGGTTATGGGTGAGCTCCAAGACGCCGTTGCGGTCGGTGAAGTGACGGTCACCCTGGAGAGATTGAGGGCCATCGTAGGCAAGGAAGTAGAGGGAGAACTTGTTCTCGGGGAAGTCGATCTGGTTAACCTTGTTGAGACCCAGGTACTGGTAGAATTCCACTAAGCGATAGCGATAGATGAGTATATGAGGCACCTCTGGAGCCTACTATGGAAGGCGAACATACAAGACTTCTTCGGGTCCTTGACCCGAAGCATGGTGTCTGTCGTACAGGCACATTGTTAGTTCAGACCAGACTGATGATCAGGGCAAAGGGAGCCACTAACGGTTAAGCTTATACTTGGAAGTGTCTGTAGCCATGGTTGCGAGGGATCGATTGGTTCCTACATCTCCTGTGGTAAGCTTCTGGAATCGATCCGAGTGGGGAAAGCTATGCTCTGGAAATGATGGAGGCACGTACCAGGGACGATAGAGAATCTTGGGACGAGGACCCTGAGGAAAGATGAGCGAAAAGCGGGAAGCGAAAACATGAAGGAGGGAGGGGGGAAAGGAAACAGAAAGAAAGATGGCTTGTTTGGATTAGTGAGCGGCGTGTGAGGAGACCCGAAAAAAAGGTGGGGGTTCCACCTGCCTATGACGCTATCCAAACAGGTCCGCCGAAAGCTTGCATTAATAATGGCATTTCTTTAGATTTCGCATATGTCAATGTTTAAAATTGGCTTCCAGAATACTCTGCGCATCTCCAGATCTACTTGTTATTCGAAACGTCTACAGTGTTGTGAACAGAGTTACCCACTGGTGGTGATAAGAAATCCGAACCAAAAGAGGGGAAGGATATATACTAGTGCGGCGGGCATAGTATGATCATAGTACACTAGATGAACAATTGCCTAATTAGTACCCACTGCGCACTGAATCGCATAGAGTTCCTGCTAAGAGTACTACTGCGACTATAAGTTCATGTTTTTGGGGAATAAACCCCTGCCGAGACAAGCGAGACCATAGTAATTAGTAGAGTATAGTAGATGGTTCGGTCTTTAATACTCCGTTACTATCAATGACAGTTGGGCAAGGCGGTGAGAGGCGGGATACCCCATACTTCTTTTCTGCCGCCCACCTTTCCACTTACTCCGACAAAGCATCTCCAACTCCCTCTTTCCCTCGCCTTGGCTGATCCTAGTCGTTCACTTTGCAACTTCCTCGTGTCTTCAATCCCCTAGCGCAGGCCGCTCTCGCCCTCTATAAGGTTTGTGTTTTCTTTTTTCTCTCCCGTATCCTTTTGTGTCCCTCTGGCTTGAATCCCCAGGGATCGTCATCCTCCGCCCAAGCGATCTTCGCTTTCGCCCCAGACATCGGCCTTGTTGGCCATTGACTGCCGCCTTTCGTTTCTTTTTCCTCTTCCTTTCCTCCTTTTCCTCCCACGTTATGCTATTCTCGTGTCCTTACCTCGCTCCATTGCTGTCGTGCCCATTGGCCCCCGGCTGTGACATTCCTCCGTGAAACATCCCCCACGCCTCGCTTCCTGCGTTCTGGAACGTCAGATGAATCATACCACGCCTCATTTGACCATGAGATCCGGACTTCGGCATCAGCCTTGGACAGGAGATCCAACTTGATTAGTTGTGTCTTTAAGCCAAAGTGGCAGAAGAGGCTCCTTAAAATGATTCACGTTCGTCCTTTGTACTACCGCCGTTTCGTCTTATCTTGGACACTTCACTCTGCTTTCTACCCTTCTACAAAGCCCCTTATCAAGCCCATTTTCTCTGCCCTCAAACTCCGATCATCATCTACTACCCTCAATATCCCATAATACATCCTTACTGAGACAATATGGCTGAATATGATCATCCAGTTCGGCCAGGTATCCCCGGTCAAACCCCCAAAGTCCATCCCGAACCCCCATACCGTCCTTATTGGGCACGAAGCCCCGTTCAGTACGCGCAAGACCTCCTCGGATACTCCGAAGACCCGATCGAATACGATTACAACGACCGTGACTACTGGGACAACTGCTTCTTCTTTCCCGAAGACTGTTCTTGGTCTCCGCCAAAGGGCTGGATTATTGAAAACAAAACAGTCGAACAAGACATCGCGCTTGGAGACTGCTACGAGCAGCACACCGGAGGCAACATGATACCCGGTCTTCCGGACATAAAAATGCTGGATGCGGAGGCGCTCAGCGACCTCCTAGAGGATAACCTGTCGCCTCCAGAAATCACCTCCATGATGTATGGACATTCCTGCTCCCTCGGCAATGGAGATCCTAACGAGCCATGCTTCACAGGGTATTCGCTACCAATGGCGCTATTTTCGCATACGCATCCTCCCTCCCTTCCCGGCAGCTGCGCAACCTGAGCGCAACATACGGTGCGGCGTACACATGCTACGCGAAGAATGCATCATGTGGGAACCTCACTGGCGTGAACCCTGCCAGTCATCCGTCATCATACGTGACCACCCCGTCTGTGTCCCTAGGCGATGTCGGATCTATTGTTTTCGAACTTGACGATTTAGTGGCGGTCGTGACAAGAATCGCAGACAAGGTCCTTCTTGCCGCAGTCGGGCCATCGAAACTGGGAGATGCCGAAGACGCAGCAACACCGAACGGTACACAGAGTCTTCTGAACGGATCCTCACATCCCGGAGGCGACGACGCAGCCAATGATGGGAGGACATATGCCAGTGTTGTAGCAGCCAACGGAGGCCGTCATGGCCCTAGCTCAGACGCGCAGCTCGAAAGCCAGTACGAAATCGACCGGAGCAGTGATCTAGCCCGTCTAGCGACCTTGAACCTCTCCGCCTCGCCATCCATCCTGCTCGCGCTGGAGTCCAAATCTGCAGCGTTAGGGAGATTCCTGGGCCAGAAACTGGCAGACCTCGAAAGCCCTGAAGATTTCTAAGCCTGCACACTTCACTTCTCACCCTCGATACCTTTCTTTCCCGTACCTTCGTCTGTATTTACTGCATTTAACTTATTTCTTTCGAACTGTATCTATCCGATACGAGCTCCCACGATTCTCCCAGACGTTTTTTACCCCCTTGAGCGTTTCTATTCCAACGATGCGATACATCCCTGTCTCAAATCTATATTTCTTACCTTATTCTCTTGCAGTATATTGAAATAAAGCATGTATCTTTGAAGACGATGTACACATCCAGAAATACATCCGCTCGGATGAATCGATGAGTAAATACACTAGCTTGTTCATTCTGTATCATACTTGGCATCAGAAACATAAGTAGCAACGAAGATACGTAAATGAAAAGGGTATAAACACCGAAGCGCAAGCTTGAAACCAACAGCGACTACTTCTCGGCCCGCCCTGCATCGCAGAAGCCGACGACTTACGTACACTCAAGCCAGCAGACATATTTTCATAGATGAGAATCTCCACATAAGAGCAAGCCATCATATAGACATTAACAGAAGAGTACCAAGTGTTATACGCACCACCATTTACGCAAGAAAAAAAAAATAACAGAGAATAGGAAACAAAAGGATAAAGTTCAATTGCATGCATGCAGCAAAGGGAATATTATACGGGTAGTTAAGAGTAAGTAAGTTAGTTAGTTGCATATATACCAGAAATAAGGGAAAAAAAGATAAATAGTTATCACGCCTTATCCTCCGTAGCAGTGGTAGCAGGTGCAGCTGCCGGTGCGGCGGCACCAGACGCAGTAGGGAGAGTGCCAGAGCCGCTGGTGTTAGTACGAGAGACAGCAGCGGGAGTGGTCGGGGACGGAGCGGTGGCTGCTTCCTGCGGAGGAGCAGCAGCGGATTCCTTTTCGACGTAGGCGGGAGGCTGGGAGCTCTCGGCCGCAACAGGGCTAGTTGGCGAGGTGGTGGTGCTAGAAGCGAACGTCGGGGCGCGAGTGGCGTCCTTGATGACGGTCCACCATTTCTCGGCCTCGTTGGAGTTGGCGGCCTTGAAGCTCAGCTCGGTGTTGGTGTGGAAGGCGTTTCCGACCTTGCCGCTGGAGACGTCCTTGCCCTTGACGCTGAACTTGGAGCCGTCAATGGCGCCGATGATGCAGTCGGGCAGGTAGAGGGAGAGTTCGGGAGCGGGGTCGCGGCGGAGGTCGTCGTTGTCCTTGAACTCGTGGAGGTAGCGGGCGGGGGTCACGACGTAGAAGCCGCTGCTGTAGCCCTTGAGCATGGCGCGGGACTTGCGCTCCAGAGTGCCCTCGATCAAGGGCTTGGTGGCGCGGTGCTCCTGGTTGGGGAAGGTGATGTTGGAGAGGGAGCGCGGCGGGGCGTCGGGGTTGACGAGGATGTGGTCGTTTCTGGTCATGAAGTTGACCCATTCAAAGTCAGGGGGAACCTTTTGCGCGGAGGACAGAATGTCCGTGTACATGGCGCGGTGACGGTCGAGCTGGCCGCCCATGTAGACGACGAACTGCTCCATAGCGCCCTGGACGGTCTGCAGGACATGGGCCTCGAACTGCTGGAAGTTGTTCTGCACAGCGATGAGGTCCTGGCGGTTGTTGTTCTCCTCGATAACCTGCTTGTTCAGGCGGTGGGTGACACCTCGACGGAGAATGTAAGGGTCATGGGCCGTGTCAATCTTGTTATGGGACGCGGCGTCAAGTGTGGCCGTGTGCTGCGCGAGGAGCTCAATGTGCTTCTGAGTGACACCGCGAGCCTTGTCGACAGCCTTAGCACCCTTTGCAGCGCCGTTCTGCAGTTCCTTCGACTTGGCCTTGATTTCCTTGTGAAGACGCTCCAAGGTCGGGAGCACGGAGCCTTTGAGGTTCCTCTCAGAGTCAAGGTACAGGTTCACCATTCCCTAGAGCCAGCTGTGAGCTGATGTCGTCATCTCGTGTGTAATTGGATAATTACCTGAGTGTTGGCGCGGATGTTCTCAAACCAAGAAGCGACGCCGCCAGCGCTCTGGGAGAAATGGTGGCTTTCCCGCAGAGGTTCGTTCACGGTCTGCACGCAAGGAAAGCCCATTGTATCAGTATAACAGGCATCCAACCCTTCAAGTTGAGCCCAGTGTAGCCAAGCGCACCTTCAAAACCTTCTCGAAGTCCTTGGACTGCGACTTGGACACCTTGGCCGTCGCAGACACATACTCTTCCAAATATCCACACATGTGCTTCCAAGCACGGAGACGCTCGAGGAGGAGGTTCGTGGTCTAAACAGTCGCGAAATCATAAGCCATCTATCACAGAATTCTAGAGTATGGATTCCCATCGCCTACCTCATTGCTATCAGAGCCAGGAATGGCCTCGTCATCACTCATGGAAGTCCGACGACTGACACCAGTCATGGCGCTGGTGACGGTCCCCGAACGCTGCGGGAGCTTATGCTCCACGGGACTGACAGGAGTCGACATGGTTGTTGCTGCGGGGAAGGAGACCAAAAAAAAGATGCGGCGTGCAACCTCTCAGGGACACAGCTGTTCAAGGGGAAAAAAGACGGTCGAACGGCGCGCCCACGAGGAATAAAAACTGCAGTCGAAGCGGTACAGGTGGAGGACACCGGAAGCGCGATCTCCGACTAGTCAAGACGGTTGAATCGGCAGACGGATTAGGGGCTTGTTGGCCTTTGTTGAAGCGGAGGAAGTGGGGCGAGGACAAGCAGATGCCGGCGAGACAGACGCTCGGAGGAGAAGGAGGAGGAGGTAGGAAAGAGGCGGTATAAGTATATGTGTGATTCGGACAGAAGTGGAAATCGGGATCTGAAAGATTGAAGAGGAGGAGGGGGAGGAGAAAACTATGTGATTGACGTCGATAAATGAGAATAAATCTCTAAGCGCCAAAAGCAATAAAACGAGATCAAAAGGTAGAAGATTTGTTAACTGAAAAGTAAAGGATCGACCGATGAAGTCACCGCCCAAAGGAGTTTTACCCCTCAATGGCGCAAATCAGGATGACCCACGATTTTATTCGTTCCTCAGATGTCCCTCCGATTCCGGCAAGGGATCACCGTGAAAAGTGTTCCATTGGGGAGGTTCGCCATCCTTTCCGGTCGATTGATCGCAGACAATGATGATGATGATGATGATGTGCTGGCCCGTGTAGCATCCATCGCTTGTCTGCTCTACTATGATCAGGCCATGCCCATTTCGGAAATGCCACCTCCGCAAGCGGATCCCGACTCAGCCACACTTTTCCAGGGGGAATTCAACACTCAAATGGCCATTCTTCTTCTCCCCCCCTCTGGTTCTTTTGTGGCTACGTCAGAACGGGGAGCTCAACCAAACAATCTCATTCATTGACGCTTCACAATCAAGGTTTTCTTGGCTTTCACGTTTCACTGCATCCCTGGTACTACTCTTTCTTTAACACTGAATAAATAAAGTCTGGTTGCAATGATGGAGTTTAGATCTATTGCTGTCGTAACGCTAATGCTATGAGAGTATGAAAGTATTATTTAACAGGTAAACTGTGTATTGCCCCTCACTTGAGAGAGGTCTTTTTTGGGGTAACATGTGCATAATTCGTGCCGACACCGGGTCATGAAATATCTGCTCGTAAAGCGCCTGTCATCTCATCATCGATAATGATCAGGGTAGAAAAATGAAGAAAAGAAATCCCGGACTCCCTGTCCTCCCTGTCAACCCATCCCGTCTATTAGTTGTGAACGCCAGTAAAATAAATCCCCACCCAACGAGTCTAAGTATGTATGCGACTAGCATTCAGGGGCACAACGACAACCCTCCGTGTTTGGTTCAGAAAACACACTGTAACAGGGAAACGGCAGCACACGCTGTTAATGCTTTATGGGATAGGCCGAGTTCAAGATCCCCGGACAGCCAGCATCCGAGGACCGATGAATATGTGCTGAGGTGGTATTCTTTCCGGTAAGTCGGTCAGGCGGAGCCAGTCACGCCTTCACCTGACCACCGAGTGCCTGCCCCAACCTAGCAGAAATAAACTCCAACTCTTTTTCGACACCTGCTCCCTCAGAAGAGAACTTGCTCGAATATTATTCTTAATGAAATCTGCAACCCAATTAGACCCTGGCTCGAGCTTGGACAAGACGCAGTCGACGTTCATCATCGTCGTGACTGGAGGTGGAGTGGAGGAGACCAGACCGGCTGTGGAGCGCATCGATAGCGGAGAAATATGAAGACCCGCGGCCGGCGGTGCGGACATGAGCCTGCTGAGGCGACTGGGGCGCGGAGATGACAACATCCTCGGCGATGACAGCTTGATAATCAGGCAGTTCCGAGTCGCAAGGGCGAACAGTAGTGCGGACGGCGGTGGAGTAGCTTGGGACACGGCTCAGGGTCTCGACTTCGGCATATTGAGGGTGGTAAGGAGTCGCCATTCCGGAATGGATGTAGTCATGATCGACCTCGTCAGAAGGACGGCGGGAGAGCTCAGGGCTGGCGGGGCTGTGCGAGTTGGAACCGGATCCCGCTCCGAAGTAATCGGGAGGAACGCCCAGGCGACGGCTGTCGTTTTCCGGATGCTCCTGGTCGGTAGGGGAGGGCTGATCATTCCCGTTGGCGCGCAAAATCGATAGACGGGTGTGCAAGGCAGAAGCGGAGATGTCGGTGTTGGTCAATGCATTCATCGAAGCAAGGTTCTCAGCCGACAAGTTACGGCTAAGGGTGCCGAACGGAGTGCCAGGGCCACTTCCAGGGCCTGGAGTCCGGTATCCAGAAGGATCAAGTTCGCTGTACAGTTGATCGAATTGATGCTCGCCGTACAAGGGAGGAGCCTGCTGGGCGAGATTATCAACCGCTCTTTGAGCGGACTGAGGGGTCTGGTCGATAAGGTTGTTGTTTTCATCGATGGCTAAGCTGGGGGAGATGAAGATCGAGACGGGGAGGGTCGCGCGAAGCTGCAACAATGTCAGAATAAACTTCCCAGTACCAATTTCAAGACATGGGTTTGCATACCTCGCTGACGTGTCCATCAGGATTCAGGAGCTGAACACGGAACTTGAGCTTGTGACGGATTTTGATGCCCCTGGTGTCAGTGTCCTGCAGGCACCGAGTCAAAGTCTTGGGCAGATCCAGATGACGCGAAAACTGATATCCCTCTGCCATTTCATCGATGATTTCCAAACCGCTGTCCTCATCCAGCTCATGCTCATCGTTCAGGATGGTTCTCGTACTCTTGTATGTGTTGCGGACGGAATCAGGGTCTTCGGGGTTCAGGGTAAGGTCGTGGCTTTCGATGAGCTGCGAAACGATCTGTCCAATGCGAAGTCCCTTAAGGAGAGGGATCAGCTTGAAGTCCACACGGATGCTAGTTCCGAAGACCACGGCCTTCGTTGGTGTGCTGATCGAGTATTCAATCTTGTTTGGCCAGACATTTTCCACGGACTACCATCAGTGTCAGTAAAGAACCTCCCCCCTATAGCTTGGAGTATATGTAGGAACCCACCATTGCGTGCGCAAGCTCAAGAGCACTAGGCTCCAGAGTGCGAATGATACGGAGCGGCCGGCGAACAATAATATCCTTGGCATATTTGCGTCCAATTTCCGCCTTGAAGCGATAGGTCACGTAGGTGTCGTTAAGGCCTTCAACGCTCTCCGGCATAGATCCCTCGAGAACAAGGTTGATGGGGTACTCGTAGTTGCCCGCTGGCAGAACCTCCGTCTTGCTTTTGCCCGCATCTCTGAATCTCCAGGTCTTCTCGTAGAATACACGTTCTCTCCACGACTTTCTACCGCCTCCGGCAGTACTCGACGGCAAATGCCAACTAACCAAGCTCGATTAGTTGTGATTCTTGTCGCATCGGGGGATTAGCGACAGCACTTACCAAACCCGAGATATACCCGTAAGATGGAGTCTGATGTGCTTAATGGACAAGGGCTCCGACAGACAAAGAATGAGCTTTCCGCTCAGATGGGCACTGGCCGCTTCTTCCTCGCCTCCGCGAAATACGATATAATCTTCATCAAGACTGTTATGCGACAACAGGGTGGTTAGCCGTTGCACTCGGGTAAGGAAGCCGGGGTGCCGGAGTAAGTGCGAGAATGGCGTGACTCACCGGATATCAAAGTATTTCGCGTGACTGGAGCTGCCTCCGCCACCAAAGAAACTCAAAGCCATGACGTTATTGTGTCAAACCAACAGCTGCTTGTTTGCAGCTGCTAGTAGAATGGGGGGAGCCAAGAAGATATAAGGGCGTTCGATATGGTTGGAATGTGAAGGGGGAGGAATGGGTGGGCGGGAGGTTGATGTATTTAATCAAACTAAAAAAGGAGAAAACGTAAAAAAAATGGGAAAAAAAAATGGAAAAAGAAAATTTTAAAAAGAAGGTGTCCAAGGAACCACGACAATGCGACGGAACTATGGCGCGAAAGGGAATAAAGCCTGCCACTGATCTGCTTAGGACTGTCCAGATTTGCAGACAAGACCGGGTCGACAACGGGTCCCACTATGAGCAAGGAAGTTGGTGAAGTGGAGACTTCAAAAGCAGCCGTTTCCGTCACTTGCGTCTTTTGGGTCTTCTCGGAGAGACCTTTTTGGCCCCGGGAGTGGCAAGGCGGTCCTTGGGTAGGGAAAAACTTTGGATTAAGTCCTCCCGAAGATGATGCGATTACCAGCGGCGTTGACTAAGCCAGGCTGATGAATAACCTGATGCTCTAAAGATAGAACGATGACTCGACGACGTGACAGCGCTTTTGGAAAATAAAAGAAAAACGACGAGTTAGTATGGCAGAAGTCTTGAAAGGTTATGAAAGGGTAGTATCGGCATCGGCAGCGGAGACAGTGAGAATTTAAGAAGCGGGAAGTAGGCCGAAGGGGAATGTGGATGGATGGATGGCAGCTAGGCTTCCGACCAGACTGAATGTTTGGAAAAGTGTGTATGTGGGGGTGCGGTGGGATGATGTTTTATAAAGGGCTCAAAAGGTAGTAACAACGGAGTAAAATAAAGAAGGTGAGCCGGAGTGATGGGTATTGAGAATGGAGAATCGGTGAACAAGAGAAAGCAAGAGCAATGGAGAGAGAGAGGCGAAAGCAAATGTTCAGCCTGAATAGTACGTTACATCACCAACATACCGGAGAAAAGGCCGCGGGCGCAGGAACCAGGATGTCCACGGGAGTTCCCTTTCGTAAGGGAAACAAGGCTGGAGGGGTGAACTGTCACGGTGTGCTTTTTCCCGCTAGATTATTGATTTGATTTGGTTCAATAGTAGTAATCAGTAATCCCACTCGTTATCGTGACCCGTAATAATCACACGATAAGTGTGTGATTTGATTACTTCTGTTTCGGTTTTCCCCTCGTGGGAGTTGGTCACACAAAAGTGGGCTGCTGGCTATGCCTGCAATGACAGACAAAATAATGTAGAGTAGATTATGGAGTAGAGGTAGTGAATGACTTTCTCCTGAGAAGATATACCAAGACTTTGATCCAAGACCCAGCCAAAAGGGCCCATCATCGTCTGGGATCGTCCGGTTTATCTACACGGAAGCATTGCTCGTAAGATCGGCCCTAGGCCTTGGCGGCAGTCCGGTTACCCGGAGGCTATCACAAGGCAAATGACATTAAATTCACGGGCAGTAATGATAGTCGCCAAATGACGATCATCGAAGTAACATTAATTTATTATCCTTTTCTTTTTTCTTTTTCTTTTTTATGATTATTATTCCACCATCCCCTCCTCCTCCGCCGCCTCTTCCTGGCAAAAGCAGTTCAGTTGGCCTGCGCAATGCAATGGTGTGTGTGCATGCCTCGGGATCATCCTTCCCGCATGATTCTCGATCTAGTCTTCTTTCGGGGGGCAAATCGGGTTAGAGATTCCGCAGGAACAGCCGGTCCTGCTAAAACCTGTGCGCACATCCTAGGATATCATCCCTTCCTTCAGCCCTTCTTCAGCTGTGCCCAGAAGAGACTAGGATTGAGCAACAAAACTATGATAAATGGTCCTGAGAGGGCTCAGATGTTCCATTACCCCTCCCCCTCCTCCCCTGATGCCATCCAAGACGTGCGCGTCCATTCTGCAGGGTTGTCGCACAACAGCTTGCACTTCCAGCTGCAGGAGTTATGCAAGAGATCGTGACCAATTCACCCTAGTATTCGTCACTCCTGAATGCCCCACCAGATGATCTGCTTATCATGCTACTCTGAACCCTGCACCCTCTCTCTCCCCCTCTGCTCTGTTTAGGGTGTCATATGTTGTTGTAACATGGCTCCCCCCCCCCAATTCCACCCCCATCCCTCCCTTCCATTGTGGACACACACACCACCACTCCGTACTTTCTGCAGAAATTTTGCCCTACGGTGGGTGGCATGACATTCTCAGTATCAAGCCATGTGCGGCCCGACACTGATAAGAAACACGGTAAGAAGCGTAACGCCAGTGGTTAAGAAGATCGCAAGAAGAGGCAGTGCGCCCCTCTTGCGTACAACCCTTCCCTGGCAATAACACAACATGGCACGGTACCTATAGTAGTCTAGAATCCTACATAGTGCATGCATCTTCAACGCCAGCTCCAGCCCAAGATTTAAGTCGAGCTTCGCAAGCCAATGCCTGAAAGTGGAGAGAGACGCATTCATTCTAATCTCCTCCGGCAGGACCATTGGCTTCCGACCGCAACTCCACCACGGCTATCCTGGACAGTCAAGTTAGCCCACGCTACCGGACGATACCACCAATGAGATATACAAACTCTTTCGGTCTTCTAGGACAGGGGAGTGGGAGAGATATGAAACCCTTGATATGGATATCGCAATCGCGTAATAATCCATGCAGAGGGAACTGCCAAATCAAAGGGCCCCATATTGGATCCGGATCTTAGCGTTACATTCATTAACCTGACAGGGACGCGAGACACGCAAAGCAACGACGCTTCAAAGCTCTTTGCGGGAACCATCCTACTTGTAGAAGGTGCTCTGCAGCGCCGCTCTCTGCAGAAAACAAGGCCCCTGCCCATGACTGATTTTACTCCCTGTTCGGTGTAGCTACCGCTGACGATGATCTACGAAGCTTTGTCGTCCTCAGACCTGAAGAGCGCAAAACTGATGTACGTACCCCATGCGGAGTGCTGCGGTGCATAGCATCAACTGCAGAACACGCATGGCTCTCGGACATAGCCGTCGGCGAGCCGACGATAATAGCCACATGTAGTAGGAGTAAGGATGCACCGACCGGGGTTGGCAACGAGGGTTTGCTGGCTGACACGAGAGAACTTTCAAGGGAGCTGGATGATTCCATGTGAAACCGCGTCTATAAGGCTTCTAGAATTAGCAATACTAGTAGCAATAAGATCTCCATTGGTACCTGACCTTAAGTTCTCAGTGACCCTTCACACTAAGATTACTTTGTTCATAAGCCACCCGCTTATCCTTCGGGACATACACCGCCGTCGGGTACTTCCGGGGGGCCATCCAACATGTGATCGGAGAGAGTCGCATAACTCCGATACTCGCCACTACCGCGACCCGGCTCTTAGCGGCATCACCACGATTACGAGTCCTGCCAACCGCAAACGTCGATGTCGGGGGGAAAAGGAAAACTCTGGGTGGATTGACAAGGACATTGTTACCCGTAACTAATCACGGCGGTCGTAGCGGAAAATTTTACCAAGTTTTCTTGCCGTAATGGTGACGCCCTCCAAAGGGAAGGGAACTTTCGGGCCGCAACTTCCCCAGTAGCCTAGACACACCGCTAAGGTCTCTTGACGCAAACCATGATTTCACGAAGAGCGCTCGAGACCTAGGTGCACGCGTCCTATCGCGAGGGCGATCATGGATAGCCAAAAAGAATGTGAGACCCACTGTATCGTTGTCACTCCCCATGAGCAACTGACGGACGACTCAACCGTATCGACACTTCAGGGATAGAGTCGGTGAGTCAGGGTTCCAGAACAAATTTTCAGATGGGTATGATGTGCAGAACTAACCTGTGATCACATCATCCAGGCCAGCAAAGTCAATAATGTGGGCCAAGATAGGGAGCTGGGCCCACTCTCAGATTTGGGGCTCGACTGTCAAAAATTCAAAGTACGGCGTCGAAGCCCGCCATTGCAGGTTGTGCTGGGCTGTTCTAACCCCCTTCCCACCACCCAGCCTTCTGTAGGCAGCCTCCATGATGATCCCTGCTGGCCGGATCCATCGAACAACTCTGGTGATGGCTAATCGCACCAAAGCTTCTCCAACGGTGACGCAGCTCGATCACAGGCTCATCAGCGGGAGCACGCAGACCCCGAAAACAAGACCAATGATGTTTGATAACGGCATTTGAGTGATAGAATTCCAAGATTGATGCTGCAAGCGGCCGCCAACGTGCAGCCAGCCATGTTTCACCATCTCTAGGCTGATACGGAAGCTAAGATTAGGTACGGATTGCCGTGGTCCGTAGGTCTTGAAATTTCCCTTCGGCTTGCCGAAAGTACTTTGGTCTAAGGCGTTTAGCTCCGTCATACGAACCGCTGCCCCGTTATTTAGCACAAGGTTGACGAATCACAGGTGACAAGACAATCAATGACTACCTTGGGGGCGTTGATTGTCGTGGCAAGTTAGTGAGACAGATTCGTAAACAGTATCAGGACACCCTTAAGAAACAATTGGTACAGCGTAGCGCGGAAATGCCTCAAATGAAAAGCCTTGTTCTTCCAGATCCTGAGGCCTTACGTGGTCATTGGCCGGTCGGATAACAGCCACAAGCCAGTCAAGGGCCCTGATTCCCGACCGTTGGTCTCGAGCGATGAACCAATGGATGACATCCATGGGCTGAACCAGGGACGGGCACGGACTCACTGCGTTGTCAGTCCACGGCCAGTGGGAATCTATTTCCCGCTCCTTGTCCACGGTTTCTCAGGGCTGCTACGGAGTACGTCGGGTATCCTTTTTAGCATCTGCAAACGCGGGCAGAAGAGGGGTAATTTAAATGAGGATGAACGAGAAAATTAGGAGAGAATTGAGCGCAAAGTAGAAGTAAAGCAACTCATTGTGAATATCTCCGAGGCGGAAGTTGCCGCTGGTCCCACTGATGAATGCCTGGACGGACATGAGATCCCAATGCAGCAAAAGCTTGACGGTGCAGATATTAGACGATGCAAAGTAGAGGCCCAAGGGGTTTAGAGCATCGGGGGTCGGTAAAAGACGAAGGAGTGTACACCGGATGCTGGATGAGGGATAATAGTTTTCGCGCCAATTCGCTGATGATCGTGCCTTCTGTTTCTGGTGGACGGAGAATTTCCCTCCAGTGTTGCGAGTTTGCGACCCAACGGGCGGCGGTCCTGAGCGGCACGTGGCCCGAACCGAGTCCCATTCGTGTAGTAAATTTCCCTATTTACCCGAGTTATGCGATCGCAGAAATCGCAGGAACAGCAGGAACAGTAGCGCTACTGTCTTTGCCCACCCTCTCTCTCTCTTTCTCTATTCTTCCTTCCTTCCTTGTCCGATATGATTCGATACGAGCAATCATCATCTTATCTGCCACCACTGACTAGTCTACTACTTAGCTAGTTATTGCTGGCCCTACGGCAATTTGACCGGGTCATACCTGGCACTAAGGGACTTGCATTTCTCCCCTCTGGAAAATAGCTCGTCCCTCTCCGTGGCAGCCACCCATGCATCGGCAGATGCTTTTGCAATTGGCCGGCTGTCTGCTCGGGATCTCCATTTTAAACACTTTGGCATGATGGTCTCGACCTTCACTGCCACTTAGATAATCTCTTTGCTACTTGACTAGTTATCTTTCTTACTTTGTCTGTCCAACCTAACAAATATTACCAACCCAGTCGTTACTGGTGCATTGAAAGGGTGAACAAAGAAAAAAAAGGATGGTTACACAGTATCAACAATCTTTGAAAATCGAGGTCAACAACATCCCAGCAAACACTTGTGCGACTATGCGCTGAGGTTTAATCGATTGACTCGGTCCGTGACACTTTGTGTCTGTGACGTATCAACATGATCGTCAGCACTGCCCCTTGCTGTCGCTATGGCCTGAGCTCGTTGCCACGTTAATTCGGCATCACTCTCAGGTCCTCTGCCGAACTCTTACCCGATATGCACTCTCCATAGAGACTAAATGATGAGATTCCCATCTAATCACGGTTCTCTTGATCTGAAAGATGAGAGTCTGCACTTCATCCGGCGACTTCCTGAACAAGTATTTTTGATCTGCCCAGCGCCTTATACTCGCATCTGACTCTTCGGATATGACGTTATCTCTATCTAGCTCTTGACTGGGCTATACTCTATAGGAACGATAAGTCCATGTACTGTAGCATCTAGAGCACTGCTCTCACACGCTGAATGCATGACGTGCTGCTACCGGAACGCACACATGACAACATCGCTCGCAGATAGACATTCGGGCACTCTGCCAGCTAATATCCTATAGGCCCGTTCTATCAAAACTGATCGGCTGATTTAACGATCGGGATTAGACCGTTACCCTATCATGATGAGAGCCCCGTTATTGCGATCGAAAGGTAAACGAAAACGTAACCCGTATCCGAATGGTGGAAGGGTCTCGTCCGTTCGATGACTGAGACGTCTTACCGAGGGAATACAACTTTCTAGACCTAGAAAGCAACACACCCCTGCAGGTACCATCATCCAGCTGGTGAACAAACACAGCTAATGGTCAGTATATAGCGCAAACCGAGATTTGACCCTTGGATAGAATGGCAATCGATGATGTCGTCATGAAAGTTCGTGACCGAACAGCCCTGTAAGGGTCTAGAAGCAAGAGACCATGTTGTGGAACCGTTATCTATTCGTGAAACGAGGCTGTGGATGTGACGCGACATCGGTGGCGTTCATCCCTATCACGAAAGCTTATCCATGTCTCTCATTCATTACTGCCTAGGTATATCTACAGATTTTCCGGCTTTTGCTTCAGACGAATCATATCCTACGGAGACAGGGAGCTTATCGTCGTGTGGTATCATTGAGAACCAGACAAGTAAGGTATACGTGCTGTATTCCATCGACCATCAGCATCTTGAAAACTATCAACACTGTATAAGAAACCCTATTGTTCTTACAAAACGTCAAAAAATATACAAATCAGAAATAATACTATTTCAAAAGGTATCGGGTATCGAAACCCCTGGTAATTCATAAATCGCTCACCACATATACATGATGCCTTAATTCCCTTTCCCTGACGACATTGGCGATCTGCTTTGGAATTACTTTGGCAACTACATCAATCCCGCATATATCAAAAATCAAGTAACATTTGGCTATGGGAAAAGACGATTAATTAAAAACGCAGTATATCCCTTGCTCTGCTGGATATATAGGATGATAAAATGTGGCATTAAATCTTTCAACTCTGAAAAAACAAAGGAAATAAGGAAAAGGAAATAGAAAGGAAGCCCTATTTGTCAACCATCAACTTGTCATCTGCCTCTTCAGCTAAAATCGAGGCCTCCAAGGCCGTGACTTCATCTTTCTTTCTCTTCAGCTCCTCCTCCTTCTTGATGTTGACATACCGTTGGGGACAGTGTTCCTCAGTGTCCAGCTGATACTTCCTTAATAAAAGTGTGTATACCAATGATACACCACATTATCCGCTGTTTCGCCGGGATATCAAGCAGAAGACGGTATTGGATGACATTGTGATGGTGGTTAGCTAGTATCTTCGACGACTGGTTCGACGACTGGCTCGTCTGCGGGGTAGTTGATGAGGTCCGAGAATGCGTCTTCGAGCGTCCCGTGTATGGTAGCGAAGTCGTTGATCGAGACAGTAGGGTCCGGTGACGAGGGCCAACCTGGTAGGGCGGCTTGTCCGGTAGTGGCATTAATCACCACAAAGCCTGTGGTAGAGCGTCTGGCGGTATATTAGATGAGTGGGCTATCATTTTTGCTTGATAGACGGGACGGTGCAGTAGATAGAAGTATTGGGCTAAGGTCACGAGACGGGAAACTATCAGTGCCAACTAATCAACAAGCCGTAGAGTGAGTAGACGTAGTAAGAGGGCGAAGCGGTTTATCTTCATTCAATTTGTTAGTATTATTGTCAGTGTCAATTAATCGATGAGCCGTAGAATAAATAGACATGGTAAGGAGGCAACACAGTTCATCTTCATTCAATTCATTAGCATAGTCGTCAGTGTCAATTGATCGATGAGCTGTAGGGCGAGTAGACATAGTAAGGAGATAATACGGTTCGTCTTCGTTCGATTTGTTAGTGTTGTCAGCAGCATCATTCTCGTCATCTCTGTCTGTAGCATCATGGTTGAAGGCCGGTATACCATCCCGAAGCGGAAGCTCCAACTCGGCATTAATTTTCATGATCCTTGACTTCGCTTTGTGAATCTTGAATGGTAATACAGTCGCTATCGGTCCCTCGCGTTACATGTGGTTGGAGGAACGTAGAGGATGGTTGTCGTACATAGTCCCCATGTACCAGTAAGAGCGGTTCTGGACATCCTCTCTAGTACTCTTTATGGCGTCCGTAAGCGTCTCTTTGTCAACTGTTCCTAATTATCAGAGGAGGTTGAATTACTATTGAACTTGTCTATGCTGAAAGCTGCGCATCAAGTCCTCCGCACGGGTCTGTATGTCAAGTAAACGCGTAAGATAAGTAACAAAGCTTTTCTTCGCGATCTGCCACAAGCGCAACGATATATTGTTTATTTTGGAGGTAATCAAGGAGAGAAGATGCGTTTGTCGGAGAGAAATGAATATAGGAATCAGACCACCTAAGGAGCTCCAGCCTGCTGTCTACAAGCTATAATGTCCAGAAATGGGGGTTTCAAATAAATCATAACCCAGGCCGTAGTATTATCATTAAGGTCGTGTTTGTATGGATAACGTCGGTAAAATATAATAACTCTAACCTTCTCGAAAGAAGTAGTATGCTAGCTGAGATTGACCACATGGACTTTCTCCAGTCATAGGTATCTGCCGCGCCCTCATCTCTTGGAGGCGGGATCGCCATATAGCATCCACTCGTCGACACCAGCAGCACCACTCAGCGCTTGCAGTATAACCAATTTCCATTGCAGTGCTAGAATATCCATGGATGGTATAGGACGGGAGTAATGAGTTAGGGCCCAGAGATGCTTGTGCCTCTGCATCTTAGGCAGTCTCACCAAGACTGGCTCAATATCTTCATCAGAAGTAGTCTCAAGGTACAGCAAGCATGGTTACTGAGAGTCCGTCGGCTACTTGCATGAGCTTGCCAGACACATGTACAACGTCCAAGTCGTATTCCTGGAGGCGATATTGCCAACGACATATTCTGCTTGATGTATTGTCCGATTCTCCTAACACCGACTTCAGAGCGGTATGATCCATGACTCCTGTTGTCCTGAGTGAAGGAGCTTTGGTTTCAACCCAGTCAACATCTCTGTGCATTTGTAGCCACATTAACATATCAAACTAATGATTGCATAATAGCCCTAACCACTGTCTATCATTTACATTCTGGCATTGAAGGAGGGAAGACCGACTTTCTTCCAAAATCGAATTATCCTGTGTCATGCACTATTTGTGCTGAATTGACGGCTGTCCAGTCGGAAATCTGCAAAAAAGAAAAGTCGGACAACACCCGGCTTAGCATCCGATCATCTACATCATATCAACAAAGAGCGGCAGATCGTGAGTCTGAGACATGGGGTATAGAACTATAGAGATACCTTATACCACCAAATCCCTGTTGGATGGTATCTGTCGGCCATTTCCTGCTAGAATATCGTCACCATTTTGATCGTCTCAATAATATTGAAGCTGTATTAATCTGTAGTAATATTGTTCATGTATTTCATTATAATACCGTTATCTGTGGTCTTGAGGGCATTTAGAGAGTAGTATTCGAGATCTTCATGATACACGCTAGTTGGTGACGCTGGTTAGTGGTTCTTCGTATCCAGCATAGACTATTGTAGAGTATATATAGTACTAAGATATGTCTCATAGCTTTTAAGCTGCTTCGTTGAAGATATAGAAGATTGTTGGGTGTATCCAGCCTAGACTATCATAGAATATATAAAGTACATTAGTATCAAGTATCTCCGAGCTTCTTGTTCAGAATCTCAAGTAATACCAGGAATTAAAGAAGAGAAAGAAAGAAGAAGCCAGGAACCAGTCTTTGTATACTATCCAACTACTAATCAGTGAAGCCAGATGGGAACTACAAGAAACATTAATTATCCTAATGAATTTCTAGATTCACTGAAATATCCAAGCTATAACCGATGTGAATAGAACTGCAGACTATTCTCTCCAGAAAAATCATGTGAAAGCTATCCAGATCTATGCGGATTCGTTCTATTCATCTGCCCACCCTTCAATCACGAGAAAATAAATCACAAGCTATGCAGCACATCACAACGCAAACCACCCGCCTCCCATTCCCATATAATAACATATAATAATATGACCTATAAATAATTAGAAAATAAGATAAGTATGCAGGTAAGTGAGCAGACAGGTAGATAAAGAGAAATCAACTCGCCCGCGAGTCAATACCCCCAGATAACAACCCCTACCCAACCACTTAACCCTCCCAGCCAGCCAGGACAATATAAAAGTATCATTATGACCAACACACCACCACTCCAGTATCAATTCGAACGGAATCGAATAGAATCAGAAAATCCACCCCAGGATAATCCAAATCGCCACCGCAACCGTCACCACGATACCAGCGACCTTCAACACCGCAACGGTATCACCCTGCCGCGCCATACGAGTTAAGCGACTCGCGCTACCTTTCAGATTCGTGGAGAGGGAGGAAAAGACTTGGTTCTAGACATATGATTAAAAACATATTGTTAGCTTTTTCATGCTCATCTATACCTATGCAGATGTAGTTTCTCCCATAGACGATATCCACATTAAAGAAAAACACAAATACAGTGAAAAAAGTAAGGATTCAACAAACCGAATGATCCAACGTATCCTGATCCCTCGCATTATCATAGATATCAATGGTAACGGATTTCAGCGCGGAGACCTTCGACGAGAGAGAGTTTAGGAGCGCATTGTTTTGTCTATCCCCATATATTAGTTTTTTTGTTGTCCCAAGCCAACAAAGTCCTTCCGTCCTTTTTGCGTAGGAATAGTCAAGGTAATGTGGGTGGGTTCTCGTACTGTTCACGTTCGAAGGCGTCGGCCATTTTGCTTCAGGTGTCGCTTTTCGGCACTTGAGATTCTGCTGATTCGTTTCTCGTTGATTGTTATGTGATATATCTCGTTGTATCGGTTTCCGAGTTTGCTCCTTAGATACGGGCTGTGTTGAGTTCGTTCTCCTTTCAATGTTGGCAAATGGAAGTGATGGTCCCGTCCAGCCAGGTCGGGATGACGCTGTGGAGGCTGTGGGGAGATAGATGCATGTCACGTGATTTCTCGATGGCTGGCCGCGGGTCGAGTGGATCCTAGGCTATTTTAGTAATAGCTAGTTGGGACGGCTAGAATAGATACGGCGTGGATTAGGGGCTTGACAGGGTGTAATTGAGGGAAAGGTATGATTGTCTTTCTCTAGAATACAGTTGACCATCATGAAGGTATTAAATTACACATTGGTTACGAGGAGTGACTGAAATACTGGTGTCACAGAAACATGTGACCCATTTGGAGTGTTCAGACTTCTATAACAAGGCATCGTTGACGCCGGACAGAAAAACAATCGACAAACCCCACACGCTATGCGAACAAAAAAAACCCAAGACGAGAAGCTATGTCAGGCCCTACCCTACCATCGTGGAATATTCAAAGGACCACTATATAAGTTGACACAACAAGTGTTCAAACGAGAATAGAGGAGCTTCAATGGCTTCCTCTGTATACCCTTATATGCCCTGTGCATAGAAAAAAATGAAGAGTCCACCACCAGGGGAGCGAAAAGAATGCGAGGATGACACAAGAAGTAAAGGCTAATATCAGTGTACAGAGTGTGAGAACCGACCAGACTTGGCACAAGGGGTATTTAGTGCGCTGCAATAGAATCAACAGCAATAGAGGGAATCACTTGTCTGTTCCCTATTACCACATATCATCGTCATCATCGTCAAGCTGGACGTCGTCGCCAAATGTCGAGTGACCATACTGGTAATGTCCCGGGCCATACGCATTTCCATTCTCGTAGCCACCCTTGCTACTTTGCGAATGGGCGCCATAATGATCCTGTGCATCGTCCGTATATTCATACATTTGAGGATCATCGTAGGAACTATCCGTATATTGTTGCTCCTGAGACTGCAGTTTCGACGAACAGTTAGAACCTTCAATGACAATAGAGCATCTTCGCGGATTACTCACCTCTTGATATCTTTGGTATTGTTGATACTCTTCTTGTTGCTTCTGCTGCTGCCTTTGCGCAGCGGAAGTAGCCAACATCATGTGCGGATGCATCTGCTGGACCTTCGCCAAGTAAGAGTACATGAAATTGCTGAGCAAGACCTGAGAGTACAGCGCGCGTCGAGGATTCGCAAGCTTGATGTGAGCCATCCGGTAGATCGCTCTTTCTTCTAGAATCGAGAAGCGGGTCCAAGCGTAATCAACATCCGGCCGCAGCTCACGCATAGGCGGATCAGGTGATAGGTTTCGAGAAGCACTTTTCTTGTGATGATGGCTGTGATGGCTACTGTCGCCACTGCTCTTCTTCCTACTTCCGCCGAATATGGAGGAGAACAACCCAGACTCCTTCTCTTTCTTTGACTCCCCAGAGGTCCGTCGCGCATTGTCCTTACGACGCTCCTCTTCCAGTTTGGGATCCAGTCGATCCACTGCAACGTTTTCGCGGCCTCGCTGACTAGAATCACTTGAGGATGGCAGAGCGTGCGCTGTCTCATGAACTTTGTCCACTATCTTGGCCTTGAGTTTCTTCGAGTCACTGTCCTTGTCCTTTTTCTTCTCTTTATCTTTATCCTCGGAACCCAGCAGCCAGTGCCAGCTGGATTTGCGGCCACCCTCCGAATCTTTCTTATCTTTTGACTTCTTCGACTCTTTTGTTTCCTTCTCCTTCTCCTTCGACTCAGCCTTGCGATCCTCGAAAGTTGGGATGTAGGACAGGCTGTCCGTTCGGGTGGTGTTTCCAGGAAGAGGCTGTGGGGTATTGGCGAAGTCATTAAAGGTGGGTGTGGTCTCCTTCTGAGTGCGACTATGTGCCGACCGCTTACTTGAGCTTCGTTCCTGCATTCTATCTTGGCCTGCAGGTGCTTTCGGGGACGCATGTGACTGTGAGGTCGGCGTTGAAGGCGTGGTGGGGGTCCCGGGAGGAGGCGTTTCAATGATTTCAGGTATCTTTTGTTCCGACGGTGGAACGTCCGCCGTTGACCGTCCATTGGAGCTGATCCGTGAGTGCCATTGTCGCGAATGTGCTGGCGCGCTGGCCCTGTTCGACGGATCTGACGAGGCTGCATCATGGGAGCGGTCGTTGGCTGGTTGTGATTGTTCCACCGCTGAGTCTACACAGGGGCTTGCTGTTGTTGCACTAGTTGTCACAACAGGGGCCTGGGGTGCGCCTATCGTCGATTTGGCCGCAGCTTGAGCTCGCGTTGAACTCGGTGTTGGGTCAGTAGACATTCGTGTCAGCCCCAAGACTGCTTGACCTCCAGATGAACCAGTCGGTGAAGTAACCCTCTCATCTGCGTCTGAAGTCCTAGCCACGCGCTTCGAATACGGTGCCTTCTCGCCTTTCTTCAGACTTCCGGCCTTCCTATATTGTGTCCTTGTCGAACGTCTGAGGCTGTGGCTTGGAGGTGCAGGGGGAAGGATAGGTTTGTCCTCGTCAGTGGAAATGCCAAGTTTCTGAATCCCGTCGAGGATATTCGTTGCGTTGGGAACTCGCGGCTTCGAATCGTTCACTATTGTTTCTAGTTCATGCAGATTGGGCCCCAACGAATCGCGTTTCGATTGGGAGCGTTTTCGTTCGAGTCGTTCGGCGCCATCTGTATATCCCTGAGAGGTGTCAATTTGCCTGGATAGCATAGACCGCTTTCGCCTCAAGCCCCCTATTGATCCTTCACGCTCCGGGCCCAAGGTAGAGAAGTCGCCTGATTTCCGCTTGATCTGTTCTGTTTTACTTTCAAGGAAAGACTTGAATTCCTTCGGGGCAAGTTCCGGGTGTAAACGGGCTGGAACCCAAAACAATCGCGATGCATCGTTTTCGTCGTCGGAGGGAGAGGGCGCTATGGATGGAACGGAGAAGCTAGGGAGATCGGGGTCATCCGTAGCAGCAACATCCATAGACATCCGCCGGATTGCGGCGAGATTGTTCAGCTCTTGTGCTACGGCGGCCGGGTCGGATTCATAGTCGACATCGTTCAGAGGGAAGGAGGTTGTGGCTGTGTCGGTCGATACGGGGGACGTGGTGGACGCGGGAGACGTCGGGCTACTTTCGGCGGACTTGGCCCCATGCGGCCATGGTTGCCCGTTCGCTTGCCGATTATTATGATCATTGATGTGGTTTTGAACCTGGAGAGACTGTGGGGAGGTAGGAGATTCGGAGCCGGCGAGCTTTGTGGGAATTATAGTAATGGATTCGCTCAACGGGGAGGATATGAAACTGAGGCGTCGAGAATCTCGCTTGTCGTAATCGTCATCGTACATATGGCCAATGGCTTCGGTGACATGGTGACTGGGGTCACTGATCGACAGTTGAGGTACATGGCCTCTCTTCGTTGCATATCCTCCGCTTGGCTCAGAGGGGCTCGGTGAAGCCTGAAACTCACGACGGCATGTTTAGAGACAGTCCTTGAATAATACAATTGAAACAGGGGTTGGAGGGTCCACAACGCATCGCACAAGAGATGCTTTCTTGCCAGGTAAACCTTTCGGTAAGGATAGACCCAAGGCCGAGAGCAGCCTTAAGCTTTTCCCAGAGTGTTGTTGTAGGCGAGGGGTACAACGGGGGGGAAATTTTTTGGGTAGAACGCGGACATAATGAAAGCGACGCACCTGCATGAGAGCAAATTAACCGGGGGACCGGACAGGAAGAAAACGCCCCGGGGTTGGCTGTGGATTAGGAAAGTCGCTTGGTGGTGAGGAGGTCAATGTACCACCAGGGCCGTAAGACAACGCAGAGAAAAGGTAGTCATGGAATCATGGGAGCGGGGAAGAAGCGTCGACGGAGAGGAGCAACCACCAGGGTGACGAGAGGAAAGAGAGGCGGGCGATGACGGCTAGGCATCCGGCGGCCGATGATACGATTTTGGCGACGACGATACAAACGAGAGAAGAGGTAGAAAAGGGTTTGAAAAGGAAGAGCGAGTGACGAGAGGCTGAGGTGGGCGGTAGTTGTTCTTCGTGAGAAAGAGGATGGGGATGGGGGAGTTGGGAGTTAGTAGTTCGGTGCTGGGAAAGAGTAAGGACCTGGAGAAGGTGGACGAGACGAGGGAAGGCCGCCGTGCTTTGGTTGGCTGGTTCTGGCTGGGCTGGGCTGGCCGCGCTTCAGTTTGGAAGTGGTGGTCGGCCTTGAACAACACCGCAAGAACAAGAACAGGGAAAATAAAATAAAATAAAAGTAGGTTTTTGACAAGTAATTCGAAAGAAAGAAAAAACACTTTAGGCGAAAGAGTATTCTATCAGAAGACCCATCAACGGCTAAATCTGGGAATCCGAGGCCAGTGAACAGGAGGAGAAACCAAATTGTATAGGCTCACTCTCTCTCTCTCTCTCCACGGATGGATCGATCTTGGGCAGGATAACGTAACCGGCAAGCGAGTCGGCCAGGCAAGCCAGTCGGCCACCTGTGTATCCCATACTAATCTAACATTTATCTAACTCTAATATCTCACCCACCGTAAGTTCAATTATAATAGAATATTAACTGAAGCTATATATATACTTTAAGAAACCAAATATCAAGAATATATAATATAATAGGATTCATGTTATATATAATACAAGTTTAAAATAAATTACCAAAAAAATACAGCGTAATACATTTTACTTGATCAAATATTGATATTTATCTTATGATATTTGTATACTAATCTTAGATATATTCTAGTATGCCAATTTCATTAGATAAATTTGAATCTATAAAGTTTGGCTGTAGTATTACAGCTCAAAAATCGCTGGATTAGTATGGGATATACAGGTGGCCGACTGGCTTGCCTGGCCGACTCGCTTGCCGGTTACGTTATGCCCTCTTAGTCAGCGCGATGCTCCACTGCTGATCAATTTCGATGGCAGGCCACCGTCCGTTCACTTCGAGAAATGTGACTCGATGGTTCTAGTAATATACCTTGTTCAGTTCGTTTGATTTTTCGTTCGGGCGATCGCTGATCAGCAGTACCCCGTGCTTTTTTTCGGTGGACTCCAATGCTCGGTAGCACGGTCTTTGAAGCAAATCTTATTCAGTTCGCTAGGGCTCGGAGAACATGAGTCGAGGAACTACCTGGTAGTGTGGACTGGCTATCCGAGAGCTGAATTTTATTTTTGTTTTTCTTTTTTTCTTTTTTAGATTGCACGAGGAGGGATTGCAACTCCACTGTTGGTTAGACTACCCTCACTCACGTATGCGGAGTCGATCCCTGTTCTTATAGTCTACTATTAGGGTGACTCCCGCCCCTAAATGCAGGCACTGGCAGTGAGATACCACGGAACGCTTAGAGTAGTACTACAATGGAAGGACAAAGGAAAGGTTGAAAGAGGAGAAGTTGAAAATCAACTGAGTAATGACGACAACAAATCACGAGATGAGAGGAGAAGGAGGGAATAGAACGGGCACAATGAAACACAATGAGCTTATCATTTGACGGTAGAATCTATGCACTGGACTCGGAGCACCATTCATCATTCAGAAGGCTGAGCAATGTCGGGAAAGTCTAATGCATAAATTGACTTGCTCATCTTGTTGTGAACCGCCATGGCGGTGATGCGTCTGTTCCGGCATCCCATACATAGATCGACAGGGAAAACCGTCATTCACCAGCTGGAAAAACCTTGTGCGGTTCCCCATATGCCTGCTGTCTAACTTACCTACAGATGATCGCCTGAGTCATTTCGTAATCTTCAACTCAGAATCTCAGCTGACGTATCCGTCTTCCTTCCATAGCCTCGTCCTCGTATTAGGAAATGAGGGAGATTATCTGGCATGAGAGTGGCATGCCGCTGTTCTTCCAGAAAACTGTAGAGAAAGAACGAGTCCGTCGCACGATGGACTCAATTTGCAATCGCACTGCTTCTCTGCCTTCTCGCGTGAGACCTGGCGCGAGTCTCGTGCCATGTGTTCCTGACCTCTATTGGCCGAGCGGGCCTCATCCGATGACTTCGAGGATGTTGCGGAGGGGCTGGCTCCACGAGGTCCAATGGCCCAGAAGGATGGGTCCCGGTTGAGTTCAACTTGGTGCAGGAGAGTCTCCCGAGGAATGTACCGACCGCTTCTACTGCAATGCGATGAGCAAGGAACTTGGACGTCGCTGGGAGCTTGACTGCTGACGACTCCTTGACGCTCCCCGGACCTTTCTGACGGCAGCCACCCGTTTCTTTATTCTCACTAATCCTCCCTTCCTCGCAAGGGAGAAGCATATCAGCCAAGAAGCAGCTGCAATCGTCTAAAACATGTCCAACCAATCCATCCTTGGCGCAGCAACAAAGAGGGAATATTCCATTTTTGACAGTTATAAATCTGCAGTCCCAAAAAAAGAACAAAACAGCATGGGGGAAGTCTTATGTATAACCCAAAGGTGGTCCAACACTATCACACAAGCATATACTAAAGCTAGAACCATCGCCAAAGCGAACACATACACAGGTGCAACTGTCCCGTTTTGTCACTTATCCGTTCAAAAGCCACCCCGAATCCGCTGGTCGGCCCAACAGGCAACTCCGGCGCTTATACTCAAAAAGCCGAAAGGAAAAAGCAAAGAGATTCCTGGGGAACAAAAACTAAAGGGGGTGAGTCTTAAACGATGACATGGAAGCTGAATATCAAACGGAAGAGGAATATAAAAAGCATTCGTGAAGGGAAGAATATGGCGTTAAGGGTGCTCGCGTCGTCAAATATCATTCCGCGTGAGTCCAATAGGACACGCCGACTCCTAAGCAGTTTCGACATAGTTACTGAATAGTAATGGTTAGTTCCATGGCCGAGGAAAACACGGTGTCTGCGAATTCCGGATCTGCTTACCTGGGGAAAATGCCAACTCGGCTCCCGATCCGCCCGGTCCACCAGTCCTCTTTCTTGTCAGTCCTCTTGAGGATAGTGATAATGTCTCCTTTCTTAAAACCCAGGTCACCTTCCTGGTCTGCATCGAAAGTATAAAGTGCTACGGCCTGGTCCTGGCGTAGAGCAGGAGCTGCCCCAGTCCGCTGTCCAAACACGGGTTTCGGAGCTGTGGGTCGGCTAGGCTTCCGGTCAGAATATACATAGTCCTCATCAATTGGGGTAGTGTTGCTCCGGCTGCGGTTGAATGAGTCGTAAGTGTCGTTGCGACCGCTGTACCGAGTAGTCGACGAACGGCTCAGCCCTCCAGCAGGTCGATCGTATATATCGTCCGCCCACGTATTCGCACGGCGGGGTCGGTCGCGGAAGTCATCTGAACCTGAGCCACTGAACCCAGTGCGATCGCGCCGCGTTCCTTCGCCATACGCCTCACCCCTGCGGCCCTCCCAAACCACATCGTCATGGCTGTCATCATAAACGGGGATGTCGTTGTACATGTCACTACCATTCCGGGCGTTGCCATAGAACGCACGCGAGTTCAACACGGTCAGGAGAGGGTCCGCGCCCGGGGGAGGTCGAATGGTTCCGCTGAGGAGCTGGCGTGCCGAGACCCGGCTGTTGTACATCTTCTCGTTCGCATCCTTACGTTCCACCAGCATGCTTCCCTCCAGACTGACACCGGCAAAGAGACCCTTGGTCTTGGAGTATGAGAACACTGCCGCCACACCCTTTGTGCTAGCCGCGCCAGCAGCTTCCGCGTTTCGTCCGACCGGTCCAGCAGCGATCGAAACGTTTCCACCTAGCGTCAGGGTTCCGACCTGCGAGAACGTCCGAACGGCAGCGGCATCATTCAAAATGAACACGAAGTCGGTTAACTCAAACCCGATCTGGCCTCCAAATCCAGCTCCAGCAGTGGCAATGGCCGACGGAGCAGACCAGGTTCCGTCAGCTAGTCGAGCGACAACGACACCAGAACCGAATCGAGCTGAGCCCAAAAATCCAGCTTTCAGGACAGTAAGAACGGCGAGACCCTAGGGAAGAAACCGTGAGTGACGGTGCGACATTTGAGCAACAAGCTGAGTATGGATTTTGCTAATTACCTTGGCTCCTGCCAGAATCTCCGGAGGAATCACTTTATCGGGTCCAAAAGCTTGTCGTGGATCGACAAACGAGGCGAGGATTTTGCCCGCCTTTCTACATTCGCCTGTCTGGTTGTTAGTCGCAGGCCGAACCACCTGTTCAAGAGAATTGCGGGGAAATTGGAACGAAAGCGGCGCGGAACATACTTCCTAACGATGAAGGTAACGGATTGTGAATTCCGAGAGGCATTCTGGCTATGCTTGACGGAAACTGAGGGTGAAGGGAGGGTTAGGGAAGAAGATGGGGTAGGGAAGAAGGAGTGGAAGGAGAGAGAAGGATGTTGATAGTAGGATGTTCTGCGAAGGCTGTTCGTCTCTATGGGAGCGACCGGAAGTGGAACCAGATGACGGCTGACACCAACTGCGATTCGCAAACGATAAGGCTCAATTATCCAAACTCTGCACCATCCACAACGACCCTGTACTGTTTGGTGACTGTGCAAATCGCTCTCTCAAAATGTTCCTGTGCGATGAATAATATACTCATCTGATTCATGGGGAAGGTCAGCAACCGTGGGAATCGAGGGGGCTGTACTCACTCGGAGAGGGGACTTTCCGCAGGCGGCATCAATGAATACGGGGGAGTGTGGCTGGGGCCGCTTCTACCAGCTTCTTCCCTCGGTCTCGTCTTGGTAACTCTCCAGGTCAATCAGCTTGAAGTAGTATACACGAAGCCATTTCAGAAGCACTTCCCTATCCCATCCGCTATTACTAGGTACCTGCTTTGTTTCATCCCCAGTATCTACTAGTCCAGCCACACCTATAGTAAGAAACCCGACCGGCTGGATCCTGAGGCCGCAAGAACGGCACAGCCACCGCCGAGGCTCCGACGATCATCGTAGTTCCCAGCCGACCGAGTCCTTAGTGACATCGCGTTTCGATTGGCCTGGACTTTCAAATCGGATTGACCTAGTTGTTATTAACAAAAGCTTCCTGAAGCATGCCCCAATAATTTGATTAAGGCGTCCCCAGTCGCCTTGAAAGTTTCCAGATCCGCAATGGCTACAGGTTCGATATGTTTACGTTGAGCTGCTCACTCATCTACTTACTAACAGCACCTCAGTGCGAATCTGTGTCTGTGGTGATGAGGGCACTGGCAAGTCCAGTCTCATCACCTCCCTTGTGAAGGGGGTGTTCGTTACAAACAAGATCCAGCCTATCCTCCCTCAAATCACCATCCCTCCTACGATCGGTACCCCCGAGAATGTCACGACAACGACGGTGGTGGACACCTCCGCTCTTCCGCAGGAGCGCAATAATCTAGCCAGGGAGATCCGGAAGTCCAATGTAATCCTACTCGTGTATTCGGACCATTACAGCTATGAGAGAGTCGCTCTATTCTGGTTACCATACTTTCGTTCTCTAGGGGTCAATGTCCCCGTGGTACTATGTGCGAACAAGTCCGACCTTGCTGCAGATCACACCGAGGCTCAGGTGATTGAGGAGGAAATGCTACCATTAATGGCGGAGTTTAAGGAAATCGACTCTTGCATCCGCACCAGTGCCCGTGAACATCGGAATGTCAACGAAGCCTTCTTCCTTTGCCAGAAAGCGGTTACCCATCCGATCGCACCGCTGTTTGACTCCAAAGAATCCTCCCTGAAGCCGGCAGCAATCGCGGCGTTGCAGCGAATTTTCTACCTCTGCGATAAGGATAGGGATGGTTACCTCTCTGATAAGGAGATCAAGGATTTTCAAATGAGATGCTTTGAGAAGCCATTGAGTGAGGAAGATTTGATTCACATCAAGGAGACGATACAGAGGACGCATCCTCATTCAGTGACACCCTCAGGCATCGATTGCCGCGGTTTCCTGCAGCTGAACAAGATGTATGCGGAAAAAGGCCGTCACGAGACTGTTTGGATTATACTACGAGCATTCCAGTATACGGATAATCTATCACTACAGGAGAACTTCCTTCACCCGAGATTTGACGTACCCCCTTATGCGTCAGCTGAGCTTTCGCCAGAGGGGTATCGATTCTTTGTGAACCTCTTCCTACTCTCGGACAAGGATAACGACGGAGGCCTGAACGATGCGGAGCTGGCGTCGCTCTTTGCGCCCACCCCGGGTTTGCCTGCTTCATGGGCGGACGGTTCCTTCCCCTCCTCTACCGTTCGCAACGAAGCCGGCCATGTCACCCTTCAAGGATGGCTTGCGCAATGGAGTATGACTACTTTCACGTCGCCTAAGACAACATTGGAGTATCTGGCCTACCTGGGGTTCGAGTCGTCCGACCGCAGCAATCCTTCTACAACAGCAGCGCTGAAGGTTACGCGACCACGAAAGAGACGCAAGCGTCCTGGCCGTGTGGGCCGCAATGTTGTTCTTGGTCACGTCCTTGGGACTGCAGGCTCAGGCAAATCTGCACTCCTTGACGCTTTTCTTTCCCGTGGATTCAGTACTACTTATCGGCCTACGATCCAGCCCCGAACTGCGGTGAACACAGTCGAGCTTCCGGGAGGGAAACAGTGCTACCTCATCCTCGATGAGCTCGGGGAACTGGAGCCTGCCCTCCTCGAAAATCAGGTAAAACTGCTGGACCAGTGCGATGTCATCGTGTACACGTATGACTCGTCAGATCCCGATTCCTTTGCATACATCCCAGCGCTACGCGCCAAATATCCTCACTTGGAGGAGCTTCCCAGTGTTTTTATTGCACTCAAGGCAGACTTGGATCGGACTACGCAGCGGGCCGAATATCAGCCCCACGAATACACTGCTATGTTGAATATGCCGAGTCCTCCTCTTCATGTCAGTGCCACGTGGAGCTCCATCCAGGAGGTATTTGTCCACATTGCAGAAGCGGCGATGGAGCCTAGTACGGCCTTCCCGCGGAGCGAGGAAGATGTGGAAGGCAAATGGATGGCATGGGGAATTGCTCTTGGGGCAGTGGTTTGCGCTGGAGCGGCGGCCGTCATGATTTGGCGGAGAGTTAGTGGAAGCGGAGTGTGACGGGGCGAACACTACTGTCGTATTCCTGTGGAGTCAAATAGATACCCTTGAGTCTGTATATTGGGTTGTTAGTGTGTTTGCCGGCAAAGTATCGCCAGTTAACCGACTAGTAAGAAGTAATAAAGTATGATGCATAATGAACGGCCTAAATACGGCTGATGATCCACTCGTTCATTTTAACCTGCCATGTCGGCCACGAGAGTAGATTAGTCCCCATGGAACCGGGGCGGCACGACGCAAGAGTGATTGACTTTGGACTACGAGGACTAGTGTGGGTTATTGGCGCCGTTAGCATTGGGGGAAAAGAAGAGGATTGACTGAAGCCTGGCAGATTGGCGGCCCCACGCGCCAACTTCGACCAACCCCGGAATTGGCCGCCCGCTCGCTCTTCTCTCTGGCTTCACATCCGCCGTCGCTCGATCCCCCCGGGTTATAAGGCCATTGCGCAAGTTCTTACCCGGTAACTCTCCCCGCCTCTCTCTCCTCACCATCTTCAACTCCGGGGTATATAATCCAACGATATCCAGCTTCCTGCGAGTTCACAAGTGACTTTCCCGCGAATCTCCGCCCCAATCATCACCCTCGTCCTACTAGCCAGCAGAACGTTCGCCCATTCGAGAGCCTCGGTCCCGCCCTCTCTCCCTTGCACGAACGACAACGACGACCTACTTCCAGCCCTTCCATCTGGACCAGTCCTCTCACAACCTAAGAACGTTACAAGCCACCCTGAGTGGCACCGTCAAGGGTGCCGCTCTTGGGGGGGAAGGGAATTCGCTACGACGATTGTCTGACAAGCCTATCGCGCATTCCTAGGCCCCTGTCACACCACCCTCCAAAATCCTTTTAATTTATCGCTGATTGACCGGTGTGCCTGCTTGTGGTATCCGCAGCCATGTTGTAAGACTTGCCCTCCCAACCCAAAGCTGAAAAGCCCGGTTATCAGCGTCCTTGGTCCCTTATCTCCGCCTCATGGGCGCATCATAGGTCGGCCTTCAATTCCCTGGAGGTCAAAGAGCGCCACTACCTTTCAGCCCTATCTACATTTATTATGACGACTCTTTTGCGTCTCTTCACCTGGCTGACCCCTTGATCCAGCGTCCTTCCCCCACCTCCGCCTCGCTATACCGTCCCCGTCGCCTATGCGGCCGGGGCGTCGAATGGCATGGCGGTACCAGTTGTAGAGACCAACAATATCATCAGCCATCCCGAGGGTGGCTGTTCCTTACAAGCCGGAGAAGGTATGTTTCTGAAGGGGCGCATGTTCGCTCATGCACGTCGCCGCAAGGTTGCTTGGATTTGCTGACTGACGGACTTTACGATAGGCACTTACCTCCTCCGAGATGACCTACACTTAGCCACCCCTCCTCCACATCCCTCCGAAGCCCCCGTCATGAACCCCAATCCACTTGCGACCGTTCCGGCGCCTCCGACATCAGGTGTCAAGCTCTCGCTGGTTAGCATCGGTAGCCGGCTTAAGACCCCCACACCCTCCGTGGATGGCACAGGCGCAGCATCTTTATTTGGAGATGGCAATCCAGCTCTCGCAGCACCACCTGTGAAGGAAGGATTGAAGAGGAGGAAACCGAAGAACAATATCATAAAGAGCAGCTCGTCGTTCGTCTCGCGGGTCATTACGCACGAGACGGCAACCAAGCGATTGAACGATCGGAACCCGGATGGTCTTTTTGCCTTTGCAAACATCAATCGTGCCTTCCAGTGGCTGGATCTTAGTGCCAAGCAGAAGGAAGAGCCCGTCACCAAGATACTGTTCACCAAAGCGCACATGATAAGCCATGATATCAATGAGCTAACCAAGAGCGCATCACACATAGATGTTGTCATGGGTTCCTCGGCTGGAGACATTATTTGGTACGAGCCGATGTCTCAGAAGTACGCACGTATCAACAAGAACGGAGTCGTCAACAATTCTCCTGTGACGCATATCAAATGGATTCCCGGTTCAGAGAATTTGTTCATGGCTGCTCATGCGAACGGACAGCTGGTGGTATACGACAAGGAGAAAGAAGACGCTCTTTTCACACCAGAACTGGGCAGTCCGTCGGCTGAAACGATGAAGTCGTCGTCGGGGCGGCAACCACTGCAAATCCTGAAGTCGGTCAACTCGAGAAATCAAAAGACCAATCCGGTTGCGCTGTGGAAACTCGCCAACCAGAAAATCACGCAATTCGCCTTCTCGCCGGACCGCAGACACTTGGCTGTTGTCTTAGAGGATGGATCGTTACGAGTTATGGATTACTTGAAGGAAGAGTATGCTGCGACCACAATCTTGCCACCTTGTCGGTATAGGAGAGCGTGGGCTAACGTCTTGCTAGGGTTCTGGATATTTTCCGCAGTTACTACGGAGGGTTAATATGCGTCTGCTGGTCGCCGGACGGAAAATATATAGTAACCGGAGGCCAAGACGATCTTGTAACGATCTGGTCGTTACCAGAGCGCAAGATAGTCGCACGTTGCCAGGGCCACAACTCATGGGTCTCTGCGGTAGCTTTTGACCCATGGCGCTGCGACGACCGTACTTACAGGTTTGGTAGCGTTGGTGACGATTGTCGGTTGCTACTATGGGATTTCAGCGTGGGCATGCTGCACCGACCGAGAGTAGTACGTTTACCAACGATAGACACGGATTCCTAATGTTCTAACCCATGAAACAGCATCAAGCCAACGCCCGCCAACGCACCAGCATGATTGTCTCGAACACGCAACACCTCAACCGTCACCGAGCCGATAGCGGAGGAAACCGAACGCGATCAGATTCTCAGGAGACCGCAGATACCTATAATAGTTATGATCCGACCGTTCGTCATCCGGTGGAACCCAGAGCACGAACCGCCCTCTTACCACCGATCATGGTAGCTATCACCCCCTTGAGTATATTCCGCAATTTTCAAAAAGGCTAACTTACTCGCGCAGTCCAAAGTCGTTGGTGAAGACCCTATCTGCTGGCTAGGCTTCCAAGAAGACTCCATCATGACATCTTCACTCGAAGGTATTTCGCAGCCCGAAATCTCTTCCTAGATTTAACCCTCAGAATATTGCTAACGACTTTTTCTTCATATAAACCAGGCCACATTCGCACCTGGGATCGTCCTCGAGAAGGAATCAACGACAACTACAGTTATTCGCCTGCGATCAGTGCCAGCGCCACCGGGTCCGGTCGTGCTGACTCGGTGATGGGATCACTGTGAACATTACTATGACCCCCGGATCGGCCATCTATCCATCTATCACGAGTAGTTCACAATCCCGTAGCTGCTCTGTAAATATGTATGTAAACAATTATCGAATTAGGAAATATACCCATATTTCTAAATATATCCGGTAGTATTAGGATCTCTCGTGATTACCTACCTGGACATGTGTCATTGACGAAACAGTAGCAGTACACCGTAGTACTCGCTGTCATGCATAAGATCTATCCAATTGACCTAGCTAGTTACCAGCCACATACTACTTACTTACACATTCGTAATACTGTAAGTACTATGTATGTAGTGTTTCGCAAATATCGGAATGAACCGACTTGCCCCAGTCAAGTTACTAAGCAGCAGTACTGAGTAACTAGTTAACTAGTTAGTTACTTGGTTGATGTTACAGTCACACTGACTCTATAATGGTCATTAAAGATACACATGACACATATTGCCCCATCGTCTAAAGAGACTCCCTATTAGTTAATTTACTGGTAGCCAACAAACGCAACCAAAAAAAGAAAATTCAGCTAGCAGCTATGATCCCCGTTGGACTGTGAGATGCAACCACTAAGTACTTTACTAGAGCTTATTACACTATGAGGTTTAGTATGAGATTTAGGCAGCCATGTACTCAAGTATATTTTTTGTAGAAGATAAGATATTGTATGGAAACTATTTACTCATTCGATAGTGCTTTGGGCGGGGCCTGGGTTACATTTTGAATTGGGCTGGGTGCATGTTATGTACTGTTGTATGTGCTGCTAAGTATGGAATAGTACTTACTCTCTAGTACATAGTGGGACAGGGTGGCTTGGATGGACTACTAAGGTACCTACTGCTTGAATGTAACGGAGAACCCCGGGACAGAGTGAGTGCATTTGTAAATGACCTGTTCGGTTCGGTAGTACGGAGCAGAATACTACTGTAGGTATATCCATGTGAGTATCGAATACGTGCGCGGTTGAGGTACATGGGGCTTGTCTCTAGTGAGGTGTGTTCAGACAACTGTAGATAGGCTGGTTTAATTGATAGTGTCCGTTGCCAGAGTGAACCTCCTTGCAGGATGTTCCAGGAATTAGGTTTGCCAGCGCCGACATGCATGATCGCGAGTGCCGCGCTAGTGATGTATCATATCCAGCATCGGCAATAAAGGAAAGTTAGAATAGATAAAACGGCATGGTAAAATATTGTATTAAATGATTGTGAAGAACGAGAGAAGATGTAACAGTGCCATAAATCCATTTCCATCTGCGCATTTAAAACTATGTATCAAGGGAAACCAATAATGTACCAATATCACATCACTCGTGGAAGGACGTCAAAGATAGACAATAAGAAAGGAACGAGGGGAAGGGGAAGGGGAAGGAAAGTGGGGAAGGGGGGAATGTGTGAGGGGAAGGGGGGAATGTGTGAGGGGAAGGGCAAGAATAGAAAAAGAAAAGTTGGAGTAGCAGATAGTACTACACTCATCGCCGAAACATGAAGCTGGCTCGGTTGGCCTGCGTGTCATGTCCTAATTTTGGAGTCGATCATTCGAGAAACGAGGTTACGAGGGTCGCTGTCGTGTCGTGCGGGTCGGTTCGATTTCAGGTTTATCGATCGCTTCGCTGACCGGCTTGTGCGACTTCGAAGTGCCTGTTTCTTTCACTTACAGAATCTCGGCAATTACGCCCATTGCGAGTGCACCGATCACGGCGGCGGAGCCAGGAAGCGTGCCCGTGTACGCGGCAGATCCGGCAGACGAGGAGGTAGACGCAGCAGCTGTCTGGGTGGCGCTAGTGGTGGCTGAAGCTGTAGGCAAGGTAAAGAGAACACGGTTAGAGACCCGTCTATTTCACATCCTGTACGTACTCACCCGGTGTTGTGGAGGCGGAGGGAGCGGTGCTAGATGGTGAAGTAGTCTGGTGATTGATGCAGGGGCGGGAAGTGGTTTTTGTGATGATGGTGCTGGTATGTGGGCGGATACATGGTGATGGTGATGATGACGGTGAAGAAGATGATGGTTGTGATGGTGACGGTGGTGATGATGATAAAATAGAATTTTCCTTACTTGTTTCAGCCTTGCCAACCTTGGTCACATTGAACTGCTGCGACTGGCTCAGGATGCCGGTGTTGTGGGTGGTGTTGGATTCGGCGTTGAGCTGGTAGCCCTCACTATGCGCGTTCGTTAGGATCGTACAATATATGCCATAATAAGGCGGCTGGGCTGTTTAAAAATACATACGCAACTGGAATACCGATGACCTTGTCAACGGTGTATTTGCTATCCGATGTCTTGACATTGGCGATCTTCTTGCTGACGGTGGGCTGGCTGTTCATGTTGACCAGAATGAGGTCGAAGTTCGTAGGGTCAGAACTGATCCGGGAAATGGATTAGTTGTGTGTGACAGTCAAATGGGCCCGTGTTCACTTACGCCACGGTCGTCCACTTGATGGTGTAGGGCTTGCTAAAGTCCACCTGGTCACCATTCTTAGGCTGGGTGATTGTAATGGCTGTGAATGCTGATGTTAGTCCAAGGTAGATGATGCACAATCAAAGGAACATGTACCCAGTGCTGTAATGGCGAACGCCATCATCGAGACAACAATGTTCAAGAAATGCATTTTGATAGTCTATGTTCGACGAGTGAAGCTGTTCAAAGCGGAGGATATGGTGTCTAAAATGGGAAGAGTAGCGATAGCAGGGCTAACGAGCGCTTTCAGTTCGTAGGATATTTAATGGCTTGAGGGAAGAGCTGGGTTGAGAGGGCCTTATAAATGTATGGATGGAGGATACACCGCAACGAGCCACCTCATGGCAAGGGTCTATCATGGCGATATCTGCCTGCTTGGGCCGCGTTTGATCCTTCTTACTTTTCCTGGTACCCCTGTGTTTCCCTGTAATATCAGCCGATAGGAAGAGAGAAAGGCAAGTAACAGATGAAGGAAAGCCAAAAGTTGTCTATTTCGGGCACGCCTGCTGCCAAGGGTCTGGCGTGCATGCGAGGGGGGCTGCAGATGATCTGTTCGCCTCCTCGAACCTTCAGTCCTGTACTCCCGATCTCCTTCTCCAGGGAGGCTCCAGGAGTTTTGATATGCATGAGACGCGTCTAGTGGGCAGATCTTGACGGCAACTGCATGGTAAAACTCAATAACCGTCCACCAGAACCAAAGGAGGATCCGCGCCCGGCAAAGATAGGGCACCTCGTGTTGCAGGGCGTGCTCTCCCCTTCGAGGGAGAACGAGGACACCCCTCCTTTCCGCCTTTCGGGTTTAAGACGTTTTGTTTCACCAGCAGGGGACTCCCAGGATGATGTGTCGGATTGGTTTTGAGTCCAAGATTAGCTTAAAGCGCAACAATACCCTCGGATAGTCATGGAAGGAATCCTATGCATTTTACAGAAGGTTTTGAGACGCTAGTGCTGCAAGCTACTCAGCACAGGCTGCATAGTATGCAAAGGTTTCACTAGTGCCAACTGAAAAATAATATTGATCTGGACCCGAGAACATGTTGGCCCTTCAGATAATATGGAAGCCACCAAACATCATGACAGTGCGGATCTTTGATGGCGTTAGACCCAACCTTGTATATCGATGACGCGGTGCTGCTTGTTGGTGAGACAAGCATATCCGATCTCTCATCTGATTATCTGTCGACTGTTATTGTGCGAGCCTAGATCCTGGAAGAGCAAAGTCAACGATAATTATCCTTTAAGTGCGCATATGCGCATGTTAAGTTTGGAAACACCGCTTACTGTTCTCCCGCTCCTTTGCTGCCGGAGGTCGATAATCACGTCGTACACATCACACCGCACTAGCTATGGCGGGTACTGGATAGGTCATATCGTGGCGACGCACGAACTCGCCTATTGAATTTTGCTTCCTGTTAGAGGCCGTCTGGGACGCGTGTTTGTACGTGTGTATCAAGGATAATCAAAGAACTGCACGACGAACAATTGTGTGTCAGCCTGCTAATTATAACTGAGGATGGGCGCTCAAGAGAGTCCTGAGGTATTGAGAAGAATCAGTAGGGTTATGCAGAGCAAGGAAGCTCGACAATATGAGGTGCAGCACTCGTCATAGTCTATATGTATGTGGTAGCGACACTTTGGAGACTTGAGGGTCGGGAAAATGTCCTCAAGATGTCAATTAATTTGATGACAGAGCAAACTGACAAACAGACATGTGACCACATGCTACATCACCTGTCAGGGGAACTTTGTCGCTTTAAACGTCTTCATAATCGATCAGTCTTAGCCCTTCCAATTTATATTCAATTGATCCACACATTTCAATCCATGGAAAGTGTCTGTCAGACGACCCAACCTTTTATGAATAAATTTGATGCTGATCGTGGGATACTGAATGCCTTGTTTGGAAAGTATTCAGGTACGCTTTCTCACCATATGGCAGTGAGGCGGCGTGCCAGGTCAGATAGCTTCATATGAGCACCAGAGATACTAATCATCACAGTAAAGCTCGCAGCTCAATATTATGCCACATGATTTCTCGTGTTTCCAACTCTAGAACAGACTGATTGGCCGACACTTCAAATAGTTGCACATTGTCTCTTTCGGTGCTTCGCGACTGGGTTTGCGCCGTCTGGACAAGGAAGAGCCCGATGCATATACAATGTGAATTGCGTCCATCTAACTAACTCTGCATCCTGCACATCTTGTTCACGCTCTTCCATGCTTAGCATCAAGAAGCGAGGAATCTTGTCTAGCAAAAGTACCGAGCTTATGCACTTGAAGGCCGAACATCATATCTTCCAAGACTTTACGTCTAATCCTAATAACACGCGCGAGCTGTCTCCACTCCAATAAGCCTGTGACCCGTCATTACCCGGATCTTTAGAGGCTCCGAAACGCTGGTGTTTATGCGTCTCGGATGCAGGGTCTCATCAGTTTGCCGGTGTGCTGACGCTAATCAATCCATTGATATAGACTAGGGCTCTTGAAAGTCATCTACGCCGGTTCCAGAGAAGCGGCTAGAGGAGTCCATTCCGAAGCGAGTGACAGACTGGTCCGCACGGCAGCATCCATCTTGCTAGATGGACAAGAGACCGTGCGTAATCTCTCCGCCATGCTTGGGTTCTCGCGGCTACTTACACGAAACCACCCAACGCCCATACGAAACGAACAGATGCACGTAGTGGTTGGTTGGCAAACCCTGCAATCGGCCGGTCGCTGCTTTTGACAGCTGAAATGGACTTCGTCGGCGCCAAAGTATTTGATCCCCAAATCTCGAGAACCAGCCCAACCACCTTTTCGTCTGTCATAGAGGTAGTACGGCAGTAGGCTGAGATTAGCTTCATGCGGACGTGCACCAGCCAATGTTCACCATTAAAAGCAGTCAATTTGCGCCATAAACACTGCCACAGCGATCAAGAATGGCTAGGCTTGCACTGAGAGCAGAACACACTGTTCCAGGCCTTCTTCGACAATGCTGTTATACTTTTATCGGTCTCTACGCATTAAGCTTGCCTGTATGCCGTATGGAAGATCGGTTAAATGCTGATCACAACAGGAGTGCGAGCACAGTATGGATTTAACTCAAGCTGCGCGGCTCCTGCTATATATACAACTTTAACTCGGCGATATTCCCCATGTTTAATGGAGACAGGCTGTGGGGCAGCCTGTGGGCAGGGATCAAGGGGTCACGATCTGACACGTTCTTGGATGCATTTGCGCAGGAATCTAGGGATGTACCACCACGAGGACGCGCGCGATACTATCCTTGATCCTACATCCCCCTCGCATTCATCGGTATGCTTCCCGTGAAGCTGGGCCTTGGTTCAAGCAATTCGCGTCTGAGAATTGTCACCTAACGGCGAATTGAGGCCCTTCTACCCGCTACGCGTCCCTTCGTGCTCACATTCCTTGGGATCCCATCACACCCAGGGGAGGAAATTGTGCTACATCAACTAATTTTGGAGATTCCTCACCCTTGCAAGCATTATTAGGAAAAGCCCAAAAGCCGGTAAAAACAATGAAGGGGATGCCAACAAATGCAATGTTTCCACAATTGTGCGATGGTGCACAGTATGGCTTCTCTCACTAAAGAGTTGGTTACGAATATGGTTTGCCAGATGAATGCAGCGATCCATGGTTTAGCTATGTGTGCTGGCTTAGTCTAGGCATTTCATTCGCTATGCCTCATCAGCATATTATGTTTCGTGATCAAGCGGGCTTTTTATGATATATAAACCAAGGCTTGTTCACTCTAGTCTTCCGTTGTGCAGTTCTCGTTCAACATCCCAATCAACCCTTGTTTTTGCCCTTCATCGCTTGTCACTCCCCTAGTTTCAAGCCTGGCTTAGTCTGTCTCTTAAGAGTTCAGAGCAAATTTCAATAAGCCTGAGTCATCATGAAGGCCCAAACAGCGGCAATCATTTTGTCGTTCTGCAGCTCTATCCTCGCTGTTCCTGTCCACAACCCGAATGCTAAACGGGCTGCTATCCCGAGTGGCCAGCCCCAATGGCCCAACAGTCCTTTCGGGAGCGGATTCCCCTTCACTGTTGGTTCCCATGGAGCCAAGGAGCAAGCTCCTGGCAGCAGCAGCATAGCCACTCCTTCGGGCACCCCCTCTAGCGCCCCGTCGGGGGCTTTCCACGGAATCCCACGGCCTGTCGCAACTCCCTTCCCTGACCAACAAATCCATGGACCCTTTTCCATCAATGCTCCGCCAGCCAATGAGGCAGCTTCCAGGCCGACGGCAACCTCAGTGAGCGCTCCGGCCGGGCCAGTTGCTGGCGCTGGAAGGCCTCAAAGCCAATCCTCCCAGGGTTTCCCGGCATACGGACAAAGCGAAGGCGCGCCACCTAGTGGCGGTCTTTCTGGAGGCCCGCCCTCACAGGGGTCAGTCCCGAGCAGCCAAGACCCCGGTAGCATTGACACGTCCTCTGCTTACGAGGACGGATACTATGTGGGATACACCCCAACTGGCCACTCGTCTGTTCCTTCCAACAGCGAGCCTACTGGCGTTCCTGGAGGTCAGCAATCTCAGGGCTACCCTCCGAGCGGACAGTATCCTGGTGGTGAGTCCACCGGGTCGCCTTTCGGAAGTCATTCTGAGGGCACAAGTGGCGAGTACCCTTATGGCCAATCTACTGGAGTTCCTTCAAAAGGAGGATACGCTCCTAGTAACTCCCAGACTGGTGGCCAATACCCTAGTTCTGGCTCCGGATCTGTGTACCCGGGTGAAGAATCAACAGGACCATTTGGCAGCAGCTACCCCAGTGAACAGTCGAGCGGACGACCCTCAACCAACGGCTACCCTAGCACTGGGCACTCCACAAGCTCTTACCCCAGTACTGGATACTCCGAGGGCCCTTCATCTGGAGCTTCCTACCCTTCATCCGGACACTCCGCAGGAACTTATCCTAGCTCTGGTCAATTCGAGGGCCCCTCCCAAGGTACCTATCCTTCCACTGGAAAATCCACGGGCTCCTACCCTGGTTCGGGACTCTCTGGAGGTACTTCGGGCGCCAGCTATCCTTCGTCTGAGCATTCGACGGGCGGCTACCCTGTTTCGAGCTCTTCGCAGGGCCCTTCCAGCGGCGCTAGCTTCCCTTCCACTGGCCACTCCGCGAGCACCTACCCTGGATCTGGATTTTCGGAGGGCCCTGAAGCCGGGAGCACCTATCCTTCCTCCGGACACTCCACGGGCAGCTTCCCCAGCTCTGGATATTCCGAGGGACGTCCTTCCACTGGGGCTGGCTACCCTGCCACGGGTAGCTCCCAGGGCGGATACCCCGGGGCTTCTCAGGGCGGGCACGGGTTCTAAAGCATGAGAAATGAGAAGGTAGTGATAAATTTGAGGTAGAAGCGAATTCAGCGTCAGGTAATATAATGTTAATCTTCCGTTATGTTTGTCTTGCAATGATGAGTGCTGGGTCTAGTTCAGGCTCAAGAATAATTTTAGTCATCAAACTTGATATCTTAGCTCTTGCATCTATGACCCTACCTATAAATAGCTGGAACATGGCGAAGTGAGCATAGTATATATACACACATTGAAGCTGCTATAGAACCGCGGCGTTTCGGATTGTTAACGTAATCAAAACTTCTACCTTGAAGTCATGCTGTCGTCTTAGACACTGAGTAGCAAATACTATATGCTATCAACACTTATAACTGCGTAGTATGAGATAAAAGTCCCTATTTGTAGGAGGATAGTAGTACTAAGTTAGTCAAGTGGTGCCAACTAGGAAGTAATAACTACTACTCATATATATATAATATTGAAGTCTGCACCTACCCGCACTTAGAATATATAAATTGTGAAGAATCATTCCAAAACAACTATCACAATGAACATTGCTGTATAAATACAATTTATCACATCATATAACTTATCAGAAATATATACTATACCAGTTTCACTGCAGACACCAACCCACCGAGACAGCCATACAAAAAGACACCTCACAGGACGTGCAGAACAGAACTAGTAAACAAATCTCCTACGACTCCCTCAAATAATGAACATACACCTACTTATTAGTAGAATACCACCAACTAATCAATAAGCAATCCCCACCAAAAGCTTAACTATACTACTACCCCCCTTCCCCCCGGAAACCCCCACATGAGGCATTTATCCCACCCACCCATTCATTCCAGTTACTACTACTAGTGTATATACTTACTCAATAAATCCTCCTGCACATCATCCATCAATCCACCAACCAATAAATTACAAATACTTTATCACACCAACCACCCCTGGTAAAAAGGATTTCCCCCAATTTATGCAAGGGGAAGAAGACCCAAAACAAGCTTTGACTCGACAAGGCTTGTTGGGACTTGGCTTTGGTCTGTTCGTACTTACTTACTTACTTAACTGTACATTAAGTACTTACTTTACTGGCACCGGTTTCATCTGGTCTCTGGGGAGGTTACTGTACAGTATCATGTAAGTAACTGAATTTGTTTTGTTTTCATGGGGGTTATTTGGATTTGAGGGGTTATGTGTATTGATACTGCTAAACTAACTAACCAGTTAACTAACCGATATGTGGGTGGATGAATCATTGTTATGGGTTTTAGACTCCCGCTGCGAAAGTAGTAACATTTAATGATATTTAATTCATGTTAAGAAGTAGATGGTGGTTCTGCTAAATATCAGTGACTACTAGTAGTAGTTCTAACCTTCCCTTCTTTTCTCGCCACACTCACAGTTTTTATACACACCTTCTATGAAAGTAACTGTATAAACCGACCCGGTTTAACCGACAATAATTACTTACAGTAAAAATCCATGGGGGAGGACTGCATGATCGATCAGATGACAGGGATCATCATCATAATCATCATCATTAATTAACAAGCTGAACCTAGAACCTAGAACCATCTGAACTGCAAGCAACAAGCAAGCCACAAATGATGACAATTTAAACCACAACCCACACCGCCGGACTTAGAACCGGCTTTGCTCACCGCTACTACAGTATGCATACATACACAACTTACTCCGTACATATTACTTTACTGTACATGATTCAATACATGATGCATACATTGACAATCTATCCATTTTTTTCATTCTTTCTAACCGGTTTACTTACTTGTAACTTACAGAGTATATACCGAAAAGAGTGTTTCGGTGTCTGCGTCTGTCGCACAAAATGCTTAGCGCTCTATTGTTGGTTCGCTGCAGCTTGAGTTGACGTAATCCCCGATTAGGATTACTACCTGTCTAACAGGCATCTGCGTTGTCCCTGATGAGAAGAATGATCGATCCACTGCGGATCGGGGCATGGAAGGAACGATCGCACTCCACAAACTAAGAATAGTCTTTCTTGATTGAGACAAAGAGACCCGCTGTCTATCGTGTGAAGAACGCTGCAGAAACCAGCTCTATGTATGCGGGTAGTGAAAAAGGCAGAGCGAGTGACTTGACACAATAACAAAAAAGAAAAGGACCTAGGGAGGGTAAAATTCTGCAAATGTACACAGGGATAGACAAGACCCGCGAGGGTAGTGAAAAAACCCGAATAAAAATAAAATAGCAATAGTAATCTTTATAAAATTGGATGCTATAGTTTAGTGTCACTCTCGGACTGCTAAATAAAACACAGATAAATCAGGCATTTATCATCATCTCTCATCAAGGTCATGAAGACGTGGGTGTCACTCAGACGGTGTGGAGGTGGTGGTAAGGTGCCGCGAACAGACCACAACACTATGTAGCAAGCCGCGTCTCATCGAAAAGCAGCCCTACTGCACCCATGGCGGCACGTAGAAATTGCCATTGCTGTTTTCGCTCATGGGGGCAGTATTGGGGTCGAAGAGCCCCACGTTCCAAGCGGCCTCGGTTGGGGGCGTGGTCATCGACATGCTGGCAGTTGGCGTAGTCACCGGCTTGAAGGTCTCAGCATTCGACATGGCGAAGGCATCCTCGGTCGGAAGTTGCTTGGCTTCCATGCCCATCGTGGCCTGAAGCTGATGCTCCAACGCCGCGGTGGATTCGTTGGCCGACTTGAGGAAGTCGTCAATGTCAATCGACTCAAGGTTATTCGATGCCAAGAGCTGTGCCTGAGGAAGACCGATGAATGACGAGGCCGAGCTAATGCGGAAATGGTCGATATCGGAGCCCTCGCTGACGCTGTTGAGATCATGCAGATCGCTGCCCGTACGTCCCAAGCCAGGGATCGGCGCGAACTCATCCGCTTCAGAGATGTCACCGGATGATGACGGGGCTGGGAATCCGGGAGCCATAGAGTTGTAATCGAAGCTTGCGTAGGAGGGTGCTTGAGTGCTTGTCGCGGCTGGTACTTCCGAGGAGTACAGAGGGAAGCTTGACCAATCGACTGGAGGGGCGCTGAAAGCGGTCGACTGAAGAGACACGTCGCCCTCAGGTGACGTGAAGAAGGGCTCCTTGTAGGGGTCCTGGAATGCGACACAATTGACAGGTGATGTCGCTGTTGTTGGGAAGGATGAGAATGATGACATGTCGAAGGGTAACCCCGACGTGACCAGTGGGTCCAGAGGGGTCTTCATAGGCATCGAGACCGGCTCGGGAACGCCAACGTCACCAGCGTTCTCCGCTGTCTGAACTTGAGGGAAAAAGGACGAGATGTCGAGTGGGGGAACGGTTGTCGGGACGTTGTCCGGCGAGACGACGGGGGCACTTTCAGGAGAACCATGTTCAGACTTGACACGGCGATGTTGTCCGCGCGCGGGTGACTGTTCTGCAGGCTGTTGTTGGTTTGCGAAACCCTCGTTGAGCATCGTGGGCTGGACCAGAGGCAGGTGGTCGACCGAGCGGCGGGCCACATCGCCAGCGTGGATGGTATGAGAACGAGGTATCGTGTAGGGCAGACCGCATTTGTGAGCCATGTCGTTGTGCTTATGAGCCGGCTTGTGGTGGCCATCGCGGAAAATAGTCAAGGTACTCTCCGATTTGGTCGATGTCAGCTGCGGCTTCTTGGGTTGATCCAACAGCGCCGCAGCTGGGGGTGGAGGGAGGCCGGTCTCCGGAACGGTATCCAGGTGGGGTTCCTTCTTCAGCGCACAGGTGCAGCGCTGACCATGAGTGCAGCCACATTTTGGACGGGAGTCCTCTGTAAAATCCAGATCAGAAAACTATGAACCAGTTCACCATCACCATCATGCTCACGCTTGTGATCCCGCTTATCAGTAACATGGGGATCTGAGTCATTCTTGTGGCAATTCTTTTTCTTGTCACCACACTCGCACTTAGTGTGGGTTGTCCGTGACTTGCGTAGGCCGCGACAGTGAGCGCATTGAGAGACAGGACGGCCTTTTTTGTTAATGTGGGTCAAGGGGCGGTCTGTAGCCAAGCCACGTTAGCAATTGCGACGGGAGAAGAATGTGATGCATCAGAGATAGTTGCCACACTTACCACTGTGGTGACAGCTGCTGACACGGTGACCCCGGACGCAAGCTTCACAAGCCCACTTCTCGCCATCGATAAGCATCGCCGCGGTTACTGAGAAAGGAACATGCGACGATTCGCGACGGTATATAGGATCAAAAGGGTATAAGTGAACAGAGTGGGGGCCGAGAAGTCGCACGCTTCTCCGCCTAGTTTTGGTCTTTTATATATGGATAGTTTTGTATGAGGATGTTAAGCCGAACAGGAAGACCTGCCGGAGGAAAGCGAAGAGGCCGTCAAGGCGAGAAATTCGAGGTATAGGTGGTGTGGTCCGTCGCAAAGATCGGACCAGCAGAAACCAAGGCAAACTCCAACAAAGCAAGGGTATCACCAGCTTGAATATCCCAATGCACCGAACGAGGTCACAGAAACGCCGTTTCACCTGTAAGAGGGTCGAATCGCAACTGAGGTCGGGAAGGTCGATGTAGGCTGCCGTGACGATTTGGCAAGCCCGATAGAAGAAGCCCGGGGAAGGGAGTATAGTATAGTAGTGTAAAAAAGGCGAGAACAAAGAAGCGGGTAGGCGAGTTGTTCACACAATGGCAACACCCAGGTACCAGGGGCGGGATGGGCAGTTCGAAGCGGAACGAGCAAAGCCCAACAGGAACATACACAAAACCCCAAAGGAAGAATCAGGAGAAAGAGGATTGAAGGGAATGGGGGGGCCAAAGCCTACGCACCGTTTGGCGCCGGCCGTGAGACAGGACACCAAATACCGGCTGTGGCGGCCAAGATAAAGAGAAAAAGCGATCGATCTCGAGGCAGAGTTGCAGAAGTAACCCTGTGGAAAAGAGGAAAAGGGAAAAAAAAGAGAAAGAGAAGGGGGGGAGAAAGGCGGGAGGGGAGCGGGAAGAAGTAGTCGCAATTCAGTCCGGTCGCTTTGGGTTTCGGCGAGAGGGTCAGAGGGGGGCGGCGAAGTGGAAGGGAAAGTGGAACAACTCGGCGCCCGCAAGGAGATTCGCGTGGCACCTCTGGTCTCTCTGCCTAACCGGAGTGTGTGAACTATTCACTGTATTCATTACTGGTTTGTTTCATTTCATTTCAGTTCTTTCCTTACTTACTTTACAACACCTTTACTGTTACTTTATGTATGGTTTCTTTTTTTTCTTTTTTCTTCCACGTTCGGTGTTGATCGGACGCTTTCTTTGCTATTACTGCTGCTACTACTTATAGCATAGACACCCAATTCTGTAGCAGATAAAAATTTCCGAACATTATTTGTAGTATGTATGTATCTTCCTTCCCTCTAAATCCATAAAACTCAGTAGTTGATCCCTGAATACGATGTATTATCTTTTCCACAAGCCCACATACACGCCCACACACACGCATAGAAAGGAAACAGGTGAAAGAACAACCTATCGCTCCACATAGCCCACGGGCCATTCCATGGATACTAGAATTGGGCAATAAATTGTTTTTGACGAAGCCTCGTGCCAAAACAGCCAAGCTGTCACGCACGATTCCATTTCTTACGCAAATCGATCCCCCTCTCCCTCTCTTCCCCCCCAGGTATGCGATCCCGGATTTTGTCAGTCAGCCTTGTGGCTAGAGCCTACAGTAGTTACTCCAGAACCATTCTGTCAACCCCTACCTACGATCTGGTTGCCTTACCCCTGGATCTTCACCCCCTCTTACTCGCAATCCATCCCGACCAATTCACCTGGTATTCGTGTCGTGCATTAAATGCCATGTTTCTTGCCGCGTCAGCAGGAGACTTTTTTCTTGCTGTCCAGAGCAAGGTACCTTGAAAAGCATGCAGCCAGCGCCCTGATACTCGGTGTGCACCGCCGCTGATTCACTACTACTAAGATGGCTCGGAAAGACGTAACATACGGTATCCAAACCAAACCAAGCATTTCAGGTGAGATTGAGATCTCGAACTCGACCCCCCAGCTATCTCCTTCAGGTCCTTATGTGCCAATGCAAGGGATCTCCGACGACGCAACCGCTTTTTTGAGAGAGGGGGGGGGGAACATTTCTTCCGAAACTTGGCTTCGTCCTCTTATCCTGATCTATCTTTCCATCCCAATCCCCTGTTCTAATCCAAGTGATGATTCTAATCGTAGCGAAGTCGGTTAGCCGCGCTTCACGCCAGGATAGACTAGGTAGCCCGCTCAGAATTAGACCGCCTGGAAATGGTTAGACTGTTGGCAGGAACTTGTCCTTAGGTCTTAGGTTAGGGTTCAGACTTCCAAGCGTCGAGGAGCCTTAGTCTACAAACTTGTGGTCTAAAGGCTTCGTGGAGAACGGACCAAACTCTGTTGAGGGGCCGAATGGATCCTGTTACGAAAACTCTGGGGCACGACAACCGGGCCGGTCACTAGTGACAATATTACCTTGGTTGGCCTAATATATTCCGACACCGATCCCTCTTCCAGTGGGCAGCAGGACAGGGACATGGGCAGAAGAATCCAGTATCAAAGTGATGCTGCACAGCTGGGAACTATGTGTTGATAGTTATTTCGGGAAACTTCTGTTAGCGTCAGCCGCCATGGTACAATCCGCGACGTGTCCCGAACCAATGACTGTTGGGGCAAATGCCTGCTGCCTTGGGAAGGTACAACAAAGTAGTAAGTAAGTGGTGGTCAGTAATAATAGTACATAGTAGTTCTTCCAGTGGTAATTCAGCTTTCAACGCCTTAGGCCACCCGTCAGTCATTCCAGTCTTCTTTGCCATAAGACACGGATTCACAGCCATAAGTTCTAGAAAACCAAATTCCAGTCTTCTATGCAGTCCACTCTTTTTTCGCTCCAGCCACTCATGCGGTTCTGACCGGACAAAAGGGCTTGCGAATGGGCAGGCACTGGAATTCGACCATGGTTGACCCCGTGGACTGAACCACGTCCCGGGCTGGAAAGTCTGTGCCCATCGAGCGGTTCGACCTTTCATGCATGTGCCCTGGATCCTGTCCCCTGTCCTAATGCCGAACATTCTGTGCTCCGTACTCCGGGGCAATTGTGCACACACAGGAGAATTATTGACAGATTGCTTATGAAAGGAGTATAATGTCGGTGACTCCGACCGGCTGCAGTGTTACTGACTTGAATGGAGGAGGTAACCTTCCATTTGAGGCCAGAAAGTGGTCGGAAAGGAAGTCAAAAGTAGGTACGCAGCAGCACAGGTTGAGATGCAGGTTCAGGTTCAACTGTTTTGTGCTGTAACCAGGGTGTATTGGTGACGTACGGTATCGTATCGGTGTTGAAATTCCTGACAACTTCCCCATATGATCACCGTGGAATTGCCGACCATTGAGATTGTGACATTGCGCTCCTTCATTACTTCGCCTATCAAACAAGAAGCCTATCAGAGAGTCAGGAAAAAGATACCAATTCCGCTAGGGACCATGTTTACATCACCGATCAGTTGTCCACTTAGGGACTCAGATCCCAGCGTCAAAATCACGGGTTGTTGGGGACTGCGGGATGGCGTCACTGCTTCTTGTTCGGGGCAATTGCAGCGGTTTTGATGGTCGGTCATGCGGCGGGGCCTGATCTACACAGCGCTGGGTGGATGTTCTCTTCCGCCAATTATACCCTCCATTCTGACTATAGTCGGGTCCCTTCGGGGCCTCCCTGAGTGAGCTCGCCCTGGTAATCCCACGGTATGGCCTTTATTCTTCTTCGTCAGCTCGCCAATGGACGGGAAACGCTCCCTCGGCTGCAACAAGTAAGATGGAAGTTACCAGGTACATAAGTCCCCTAGATACTCTATGTGAACTACAACTCCACATTGCTGCAGCAGAGAGCTGAAGCTATTATTTCAGATAGGGAGGCATTCTAGCCAACAAAGCGTATTACTTGAAACACCAACACCCCGGCAACCATGCCGATGATAGGGTAGCCAACGGTTTAGTGTAGGAAGTTGAACATGGGTTGACTGAACACACCGGGTCAGTTACTAAGTAAGTTAAGCAAACCTGGGTCACAAACGTATTGCGAAGCGTACACGCTAGATAGACGGGATCCATTCCATTACCTGACCGTCTGCGCCTCCACTTACTACTCGGCGTAGTCCGTTGTTAACAGTTAGTTGGTTAGTTACTAAGGACTTATTAGGATGAGCCAGCCGGAGCCTAACTAACTAGCATCATCTTTAGTTAGTTCCGCTTGACTAGTTAGCAACACGGCTAGGCTGACTTGCCTTGTCTGGGTGGATCATCATCCCGGGACTGGAACCTCCATTGATTATTCCCCAGATAGTTCCACTCAAATCCTTAGGCCAGTGGTGGCTATAACGGAATCACCGTTCCAGTCTACATAATGATAACGAACCCACCCCAATAATTCTTGTCTGTGAGGGAAAAGGTTGAGGGAAGAGGGAAAAAAGAAAGAAAAAGCGACCTACGTATCAACCGCATAAGCGGAACCATTGAAATTGTTGTTCTACGTACGGATCGCGCCCGTCGTTTCCCCGTCGGCGAATTTACGCCTTGCGATTTTCTTTCCCCCCCCAAAATGCAGGGCTTAATGTTAGATAGGCTGAGCTGCTTGCTCCCTGGTAGTCTAGTCTACTAAACTGACTAAGTACAAAGTAGACTAGACTAGCTCAGACACGACGCGGTGGGACCTGTTTCAGCCTACTGCGCACCGGTCAGCCCCAGCCAACGGACCGTGCCCGCGTTGTGGAGGAAAGTGATTGAAGGTATGGTATTTGTCTCTGGTGGAAGCAAGACCGTGGGAGCCGCTATGGTTCTTACTAACAAATTGTTCCGTTTTGCAATTATGTAGGTCAGTTATCGGCGGCTGGGGTGTTAAAAGTTGTTCTTTGGTACCAACTATGCACCCCGTATTGATGAGCTCAGATTCGCTTACGAGTTCTTTGGTGACTCGAGCCGCTTCCTCCAGAGAATCGGGGATGCAGGGGACATTCGTTGTCGATCTTCAACAACGGGGTTTTACTTAGTGTAGTACTTAGGTTTTTTGAACGGTAATAGATGCAAAGAGCGACTAAGCCTATGCATTGTACCGTATCTTAGTCCATTGGCAAAGGCTAACTACCTGCCAATCCTACGAATTTTCCGAGAATGAGGCCGAAGCATAGATACTTCGTCTGGTGTTATGCATCCGGTAGGAGTCACAGAGTGATAATCATGCCATCGAGAACAAGGAACAGTTGCGGCCGTTCTTGCAAGGCACCAGATCGTCGTAAGGGGTAATCGGATGCAAGCTGCACTCAATCCACATCCGGTGAGGGTCCGCAATCGATTGATAGATGAAGTAATGCTACCACTGTCATGCGATAAACAATCTGACGACAAAACCCAGGAGATCTGAGGTATCAAACCGAGACTCTCGTCGGGGGTGCATGTTACTTTCCCAACACCGACACAAAGTACTGGCCGACGTGGCAGAGCTATAATCTTTCCGTCGGTAGGAACTGGGTGTCTCGAATGAAAGGTTCAAAGTGCCCTCGAACGGCCAGTTCAGCCGAAGACCTGTATTACCAGAAGCGATTATATTCGGGACGTCACATATGCAGAGGTCCGCGAACCTATCATTGTGATAGGCGAAGGAGATCCGGAGCATGAATGTCACGCCGAAGCCTAGACATGAGGCTGTCGTTCGGAGGTGAAAACAGACTGCACAACCGATTGTTCTCTTCAAGCTCGGACCAAGAATAAGCAATTGCATGCTGACTGCTAAAAGACCGAGTCGGAGATTAAGTGTGCAGCATCAGGACAGAGTTGGCTGCAAGTGAGCTCTCCTTGAGCGATAGGCGTCGTACAGCATCCTCCCGTGAGAGCTCACCACATGAAGCCGGAGTTTGGATATATGAAGCAGGAATTCTGATGCTCAAATAGCGAAAAGGTCCAAACTTAGAATCAATAGGAGTGCCCATAAGGAAATGAGTGGTGATTGTAAACATTAGCTGGCAGCTGAACCTGAGGGACAAACGGCTGGTGAAGTTTACGGGTCAACCACATCAAGTCCCAGTCAATCGCCTCATATACCGGATCAACATGGCGAGGTTGAGATAGTAGGAAAGGGATCCTGGCAGACAAAATCCAAGCAGAATTCATCAAGACAAACCCCTCCAGCTCGATGAAACTATTGATCAGACAAACTTCTGGTCGCCAGTGAAAGAAGCGATGGTCGAGTTCTGGGCCGGTGGGAAATAGTATTAATCCGTCGCTGGACGCAGAAACAAAAAGCCGGCCCTCCGCGTCGGCGCGATCATCCCAATATGAAACTATATCCTCGTCCCCGAATTCTCATCAGATTCGGTGCGATGGTATGCCTGCAATTCGATCGCGAGATCATGTTTGCTGTGTCCTGCTCGTCGCCGACGGCCTTCGGCGCTAACCCTTTCGAATTTCTCCCCGCCCAGGCAATTTTAGCCTGTAAAACCTTGCCTGCTGTTCGCGCGTCTTCCGTCCTTCAACTCTCTCCCTCCTCCACCATCCGGAGCATCGCTCCACCATCCACCTTCGCTTGTCCCTGGCGCTTTTATCCCATTCAGCCACAATGAACTCTCGAGACCACGCCGATATGCCTCCGGCTCCTTCCTACCCGTCCCCCAACGCGGCGCAGATGAGCCAAGGCGCCATGCAGTACTACAACCGCCAGTTGACCGCCGACGAACTTCTGTCAGCTGAGCTTTCGCGCGAGACCTCTGGACCTGGCCTCGCCGATGGCTCAAGCAATGGCGTCCACCATGGTCAGTCGATGGTTCTAGGATCCTCCAATCCTGGTGGCGCTGATATGGGCCGTCCTTCCTCCCCCGACCAGCACCAACAACAGCATATGCTGCAATTCACCCCGAGCCAGCAAGTCGGAGTCGACCCCAACCACGACCTGAGCTATGGAGACCAGAGCGCGAGACGGAAGAGATCCAAGATTTCCCGGGCGTGCGATGAGTGCAGGCGCAAAAAGGTACACTCGACACGCTTTTTCCATTTTCCTCATCTACACGCGACGCGGGTCCGAGTGAGCTAACATGTTACTTTCACTAGGTCCGTTGCGATGCAAGCTCGGAATCCGGTGTCGAAACTTGTTCAAATTGTCGCCGGCTTGGAGTGGTATGCCAGTTCAGTCGTGTTCCCATGAAACGTGGCCCTAGCAAAGGGTAAGGATTGCGATGCGCGTGTGGGTTCTGGCATTGAAGGATGAAGCTTGGCTAATGTCGATGATAGTTACATCAAAGAGCTTGCCGAACGATTGCATACCCTCGAAAGCCAGATGCAACCTACTATGGTTCATCCCGACATGCCATACCAGACTATGAACGAAGTGTCTTCTCCAAGGGCGTACCAAGACTTTTCGCCACCAATCGACGCTGGCCCTATTGGTCGCAAGAGAACATACTCCGTGTTTGAAGGGCTTCCAAGCTCATCTTTCGCGCAGGCGCCGTTCAATCCTCGCTCTCAGAATGCTTTTGGTTCGTGACCACCTGCCCGTCGCTATTGTAAGTTTGGGAGACTGACCCTAATACTAGAGGCTGGAGAAAGCGCAACGGATCCTTGCAATCCCTCGGTCGTGAATCACACCGCACCCAAATCCGGAAATCTATTCTGGTCAACTGGCAATGAGACCGACTTGCCGGCTGGGCTTGACATACCTGAAGTGCCTAAGCAAGCATTGGATGAGGATATGACACCCTTGGATGTGGATGAAGGCGCTCTCAACGCGTAAGTTCTATAGCAGAGATGACTATTTGTAGGGCAAGCTCTCTAACCTCAAACAGGTACTACCAGAAGATTCACCCAGTCCTCCCCATTTTGCCACACTCAAAGGAGCGACTTCTTGAGCTTCTACACCAATGCAGCCGAGAGGTGCAGGAGATATTCCTGTACAGCTTGCTCACGGTGACACGTACCAACATGGATCGCATGACAAATGCGTTTGAGAGGGTAACATCGTTCGACAATGCACAGGATCTTCTCTTGTACTATACACGACAGCCTGCCATGCTCCGCCCAGCAGCTATCAACTTGGTCTGGCTCCAGACTTTACTCCTCATGATTGTTGACTGTGACTCGAGGGGCCCAGACAACTTCGTGATGAAGGATGGAGTGCCCAAGCACACTCTCATTCAATCTGCGACAAAGCTCGGCTCGGATATGGCGAAAGCCTTCGGACAGCTGAGAACCAAGCGATCGTCTGATCCAGACGTTGACTCTGACGCAAACCTTGTAAGGCGCAGCTGGGTCTCTCTGGCCCTTCTGTCTCGCTGGTATGCAATTAGCGTTGCTGATTATAGTGTTTTGGGAACGTTCGAAATCGGTGGCCGCGAGGATGAGAGAGTCCTCGGCTCAGCCACCGCAGGGATTGCATCGTACTCTACGATCCTTATCGACATGGTCACTCTCGTCGCTCAAGAGCACAACGTATGCCAGACCAACACAGGGCTGGGCCGTCTGGTTGGAGCGAACATGGTCGCAGGTCTCGAGCGTCTGGCCGAGGTAGCAGACTTCCGCAAACCGCACGAGAATCCCGAGGATGGCACATCTTATGGCTTTTTTGAAAGTCTACAAAACCAGCTGTACTGGACCAGTCGCCTCCTGATCAAGCGGCATATATTCGTTCACAGTCCATACGAAATTATTTACGCCGCAGAAGAGGTTATGAACGAGTTGCACAAGGCCAGTATGCAGTCCCGACTGGCGACACCATTCGACCTGCATAGTCTTGCGCTGGCATCCATTACTCTTCTCGAGGCTACTGTGCTTCCCGAATACTCGAACCAATGCTGGGAGGCGCTTAAAAAGCTCGAAGAAATTCTCGATTACCGCTCCAAACGCTCCGCCGAGTCAGGTGAATACGGCGACATCTTTGGCACCCCCGGTTGGGATTCGAAGATCCGCGTCTTCCTGGAATGGAGACGAACCAAAGCTCAGGAGACCCAGCTCCATGACCCCAGCCTCGGAAAAAGCGGCTCTGCAGCTCCGCCTGTGATGGGCCCGAACGAACAGCGCTCTCTCCAACACCTCGCTGACCTGGCTGTCGGTGCGGAAGGCCAAGTAGCCGCCAACGCCTCCTCTCCGCCCCCCGCCATCTCTGAACACAACCTGAATGCCACATCACCAAACATGGCATCGGCCGCGCAACCGCATGGTCACGTGGTCGTGGATTTCACACTCCTCACCAAGGAAGGTTACCTTAACGTCTTCTCTGGGTTGATCTATCGTCGCCGGTAAACTAGGTTGTATACTGGAATCGTTTGCATGGGGTGTATTTCAGTGATGACTGTCTTTTGGAAAAAATGAGTTGATTCAATTTGGCTTGGATTTTCTCTTCTCTTCTTAACTCTCTCCCCAAAAAGAAAATTATTTGACAATACCTCACCATATTAATGATTGCTTTTATGTGACTAGCGCAACTATTCTCTTCTTTTCGTGGCCCCTGTATAGCTAAATGGATATTATTTTTGCTTTCCCCATGTAATATTTGAAGCGTAACCCATCGAGTAGTTTATTAGCTTTACTTATCCGTCCAGGTAATATCCTCATCTACATACGTACTTAATTTTCTAGCCAGGTCGACAGCTTCCCCTTTCCGTTTTAGTGCTCACCACCAGCCGCTTTTGCTCACTGAGTGGACCTGAGCACGCTCTGAGCAACCTGAGGCGATCACTGAGCACGGGGTGAGCGGAAGACTGAATGCCCTGAGTAACCTCAATCAACTGTACCCAACTAGCAGTCTCCCCCTTGCCCATTTCTCCACTCCGACTTCTCTTTTGCCCGCCACACCCAAAAAATCCCAGCACTGCCATCATGAAATGACGAATCAGGGAAGCTATTTTTCCTTCTCATGCCCACGACCTTTTCCCAAGGAGGAAATGCTGTACTATCGCGCTGCACCAACATGGCCAACTCTTTCTGGGCTTTCTCCGTCGAAAGACAGCACAAGCCCAGATCTTCATGGGAGCGTCCCTGACGAACATCGCCGCTTCGTCTCCAATGGATGGCGGGACATATCCGCGAAACGGTTCGAGCTCAGTGGGAGCACTGGTGGTAGCCCTGCACCAAAGGCGGTCATCAAGGAAGATCGACAACACGCTGCCGGCAGCGCACACTCAGAAGTTATATGGAAGTCTGCCTGGGGGCCGGGCATACTGGCTGTCTACCTACGCCAAGACTCTTGGGTTCCGCGAGGATGGTGATGTCGATTTAAAGAACATAGTGGACTTGTACATAGATCGAAGTATGATTTGTGAAAGCTTCAAGGTTGACAAGAAATCTACATATGATTCTATGAGTTTTAACGAGAGGCTGGTGGCCAAGTTGCAGATCCTCCATATACAGCCCGATTTCCTAGTTGGGCCTCCTACCTATTTGGTATAATTGCCTCCTTAGGACTAGTGGGATTTCTAAACTGCACAACTGAGTAACTACCTACCGACATACCTACACATATGTAGGTATGTAATCAACTGGTCCCATGTAATCTCAACTAATTATACAAAGAGAAAATGGAATACCGCAAGACAACCTCATTTTCATTTCTGAACTATTCATGCTTCAGACTACTACTTCCCACACCACCTTGCCCTGATTAATGCTATACGGAGCTGGCCATCTTTGGGGGACCTCCTTCTCACGCCAGAAGAGCTTGACACACGTCACCATCTCTGCTGTGATGCCACCCCCGGATTGTTCGCAGCAACAGATTGCACCGAAAGCAGATGGCTCTAGAGCCGATCTTGGAAACGTACCGATCACACTAGACGAGCTCGAAATCGATTCGCACCCCGCATCGCGCCTTCATACTGAAGGTTAGTATGCATATGCCCTTGAACTTATTAACTGAGACCAATCCACTCATTCATAACGACACACAGGCCCAAGCTCTGCTCAAGAGAGCGTGATTGTCACGTGGAACGGAGAGGATGACCCCAAAGATCCATACAACTGGCCCCTTTCTAAGAAATGGCAAGCCACGGGCATTGGCTTGCTTGCGAGCTTTGTCTGCTCGATGAATGGGACCATCCTAACGGTGGCTCACACGGCCATTGGGGACGAATTTCACATCTCCGATGCGACGTTCCCCAATACTTACTGGCTAACAACATCTTGGGGTATCGGGGCCGCACTGTGCCCGCTTCTTCTGTTTCCTGTGATGGAGGACTTTGGCGTTCGACCTGTCCTTCTCACCACCTATTTTTGCTTTATTGCTTTTTTGATTCCTGTAGGGCTGGCACCAAACTTTGCCACCCTGATTGTAGTTCGATTCTTCAGCGGAGGATGTGTTCCGCTGATAAGCGACGCCGTTGCCGGTATTTCATCGAATGTCTTTCACGGCGATCGAGCCCGGAGTGTCCCAATTTGTCTGTACGTGACCATCTATCTGGGGGCAACAAGTCTGGGCCCGGTGGTTGGCTCTGCCATCCTGCAATTCCTGTCATGGCGCTGGATTGGGTACATCGAACTGATCTGGACCGCTGCCCTATTTCCGATTCTGATCTTCGGTCTGCCAGAGAGCCGCGGGCCGGCGATCTTGCGCGCTGAGGCCAAACGACTGCGCCGCGAGGGGGCGAACGCATACGCGACTGAGAAGATTGATCGAGGAGCATTGCCTCAGCTTATCCTACAGAGCGTTCAACGGCCTCTGTACATGCTATGTACTGAAGGGGTCGTGTTCGTTGCGACGGTGTGGGCTGCCTTCAGCTTGGGAACAATCTATCTTTTTACGCAATCGGTCGAGCAAGTATACAAGGAGCTATATAATTGGGATTCTATCCAGTGTGGGTATGTCCAAGTTGCGATTGTGATCGGGGAACTTCTGGGCGGTGGATTTTGCATCTTAACCGATCCCTGGTACTATGCATCCGCGACCCGCAATACCGAGGCACCGGGCACGCCGATCCCGGAGGCTCGACTTCATGCATCGATCATTGGTGGACTCTTTGGTGTCACGGGCGGCATGTTCGTGTATGGGTGGACATCGTACACTTCCATACACTGGATGGCACCCACCGTCGGCCTGGCGATGGTAGGGTTTGGGACGACGGCGGTCATTGTTGGCAATGCTAACTATCTCATCGACGCGTACAGCAAGTATGCTGCGAGCGCCCTCGGGGCAGTGGGTTTCGTCGAGAACATCTCTATCGCCTTTGTACCTCTGGCCGCAGCAGCCTTGTACACGAATATTGGGTTTCAGTGGGCCAGCTCGCTGCTTGCATTTGTGTCTTTGGCCCTGGTGGCAACTCCTTTTGTGGTCCTCCAATGGGGAAAAGAGATCAGATCTTATAGCCCTTTCATGCAGGAGGCCACTGTAGAGCGGAGGAGCGTCAATGCCGCGGCCGCAGGTGTATAGACAATCAGGGCCTACAGGTGCTGTGCTCTGCGCAGCGCCCCCTCTTAGGTGTATGATCATTTTGATTGCGTGAATTCTCCAACAATTCCTATGATATAGACAGTTTTCGGACCGAACTGGCTACTGTTGGTCGGAAATGGTCAATGAATATATATATACATAGTATTTTTAATCAAGGGGAGCTAGCTAGTCAACTACTAGTATTATATTTGTACAGCTAAATTAGAGCGGCTATACCTGACCATTATACCTTAACCGTAGCCTGACTGTTAACCGGTGGTCAATCCAAGATTCAAGATTGCTTAAGATTTTTTTTCAGCTGCATAATTAAGATCAGGTTAAAATTAGTAGGCTATTCGGGTAATTATTAACCATTCTTAATTTCAGGTTAAAGTTGATAAGTATAGAGTCATCTAGTAAATCTAAGCAAGCAAACCACTTCTAAAAGAGATAGAGACTAAAAATGTACTATATCATATATAGAATACTGCTACATATAGCAAGACTTCCAATTGATTTATACTATTATATATAGGATATTAAATATACAGAGAGTGGCTATATAGAGAATAGGCTAAATAGCAGATAGCTATAATACATAGAACGTAAAGTAGGTTAAACTTAAGACCTGGCTAATAAGTAAATAAAAAAAAAGAAATAAGTAATAACTATATAAATAGGAAAGTGCTAAGAAGTAGAAAAGATTGGGATTTCTGAAGGTGGTAAAAGGAAATGACCAAATGAAGAAAGAATTAATATTTAACAGTACACAAAATAACCAACTAGTATATAATCGGATTAGCATTTTATTATTTACATTGCATGGAATAATTTACACGGTCATATCTCCTGGGACAATCTGTTCCATAATCACAGTCTTACTGTAGCTTTTCAAACACTTCCGGATGTGAAAGAACCTGATTGAAGTATACACAATAGATATGCTCGATTGTCAATGTCAGATATGCTGGCTGAACAGCGTATGTAGGCTATGCATACTATGTTAATCTCACTCCATCTTTCCCGGCTCCAAGCTTGAGATTGGCCCATCGGAATTGAACATATCAATCCGGTCTCGATAATGACGGGCAAGTTGTTCATCGACCAGTGGTGCGGGATAGACGTCGCCGCCCAGTACGTGCTCACCGGTAGGTAGGCCTTTGAGCATCGCAGCAAGGGCACTTTCATCGGCGAGGCCGTCAATTATGGTACCAATGCGGGCCAATGCGCTCTTCGGATGCGCGGCAGCGTACGCCAATGCTCTCAGCTGCCATTCGTGGAAGGGTAGGAGCGTACCCGCGTCATCACCACCCATGAGCTGGAAGAAATGGTTGCAGCTCACCGCATGCTTGTTGACAAAATCGAAGTCATGTCCAATCCGGGACCGGTCGTGGACCATGATGGCAACAACGGTTTTGCTCAGGTAATCGACGGGTTGCACAACCGAAAGATCGGCGTCCAAGGAGGGAAAACTTCCCATCTGGATGCTCCCAGCAATCAAGTTGTGTAAAAAATCGCCCCGGTCGACTCGGAAGTGACCGGTCGCGGCTGAGGCAGCGACAAAGGGCACACGGTACACAGAGGCCCTGGCTCCGCGCCATCGTGCCGCGGCCACCATGCGCTCTGCAATGTATTTGGAGGTGGAGTAACCGTATTCTCGATCGTGCTCGGGAACATCATAGCCCATATGCATGGGCAAGGTTGCGAGAGTACTTATAACATGGACTGCCTTTCCACGGCCACGTGAGGCTAGGCGCAAGACCTCATGCGTGCTGATGACGTTAGGGCCGATATAATCATTCAGGGGCCGCAACCAGTCGACTAGGGCGCCTGAATGGCAAATAGCATCGACACGGTTGGCCAGGTCATCAAAAGCCACGTTGGTCAAACCAAACAAAGGCTTTGCTGCATCGCCAACAACCGGGGTGAGTAGTGGCGCATAGTCGTGCTTCCAGAGGTCGTAGCTGGCGAGCGACTCTACCAACCGCTGCTGGCCGTGTTTGACACCCTCGGCACGTACCAAACAGTGGGCGGCGATACCCAACTCGAGGAGCTCGCGCAGAATGAAAGCACCGACAAAGCCAGTAGCACCTGTGACGAAGACAGACCTTGGACGTTGAGCTTCTTCTATATTATCAAAGGCAATATCAGGATCGAGATGACCTTTCCGGGCCGCTTCCATAGTATACGTTGTGCTGTTTACCGACTGCTTCCGAGTATGATCCGATACCGAGCAGCTTTGCTTGCTCTGTGCTTGTGCCTCTGACTGTATCTGAGACAGCAGGAAGTGGCTAAGGGATCTCAGGTTTGGATACTGCCATGTGATGCTCCCAGCAGACAGAGTTTTGAGGCTAGTCAGCGCGGACAACCGGTTGCGCAACAGAACGGCCGTTAATGAATCAAAACCGATATCCTGTAAGGGTATATCCACATCAACCTGGCCAGCTGACGTGAATCCTAGTGCTTTGGCTACTGTTTCTCGAACCATGGCCAGCACAATGGCTTCGTGCTGCCCCGCAGGCGCTTTGCTCAACTTCGTGCGCAGGTTCCCAGCTCGCCCGCTGTTTCTCGGCTCGTTACAGCTTCCGTTCCTTTCCTGTTCACTTAACAGCTTGCTATAGAACGATGGTATGCCGCCCCTCTCTGCATGCTCATTTTTCAGGTAAATCCGGAGTCGTTCTGGGTCAAGGGCCGCGGCCACGGTGAGCGCCCGGCCACCGCGAATGGTCTGCTCCAATAACTTCAGGCCCTCTTCGGGCTTCAACGGATCGAGACCGAATTTGGCAAGGTGAGTCAATGTCGTCCTACCCGTCAGCCCAGCCGCCATGCCCTCTCCCTCCCAGACTCCGTATGCCACTGAGGTGGCCGGCAGGTTCTGGGCGCGACGTTGATGAGCTAGCGCATCAAGAAAGGCGTTTGCGGCTGCGTAGTTCCCTAGACCAGGCATGCCCAGAACCCCCGCGATTGACGAGAACATCATGAACACGTCTAGATCCATGCCTTGAGTCAGGCAATGAAGATTTCAAGCGCCATCCACCTTCGGTGCAGATGTTGTGGCACATCGCTGCGGTGTCATGGCTGAGAGAATGCCGTTATCCACCACGCCGGCCGCGTGAATCACCCCGCGCAATGGTCTCTGCACACTGAACATGGCCATAACTAACTTTAGGCTTTCGAAATCCGCTACATCACAGGCGATCACAGTAGCTCTGCTGTTGAATTGCGACAGCTCGGCCACAAATGCTGCAGCACCGGAGTCTTCCATGCCGCGACGAGATATCAACACCAAGTCGTGAACGTGGTGGGTGGTGGCCAGCCACCTGGCCACACGCTTGCCAATGCCTCCAAGGCCGCCTGTGATCAACACAGCACCATCCTGGCGCAGAAAGTGCCGCTGCTGCTCGACAATTGGCTTCAGTTCCTTCACTTGCTGTAGCCGAGGCATTAATACCTGTCCTTGTCGTACAGCGCATTCCGGTTCTTCTGACAGCGTCAGCGCGAGGAGGAGGGCCTCTGGTGTCCCCCTTTCCTCATCTAAGTCGATGAGACGCAGGCGAAGGTCTGGATGCTCATTGCGAGCGGTGCGCATCAAACCCCACAGCGGCCCGGTACCCAGCCCGTTCATCTGACCAGGATCAGCGTCGTAGCCGCCAGTTCCTACTGCTTGCCAGGTGACCCAAACTAGTGGCAGCGGAAAGCTGGTTGTCGCTGCCATCTGGAGCTGGGTGAGCGCTTGTGTGGTGTGTTGAGAGGCCTGGCGTGGAATGTCTGTGGGGGACGATGTATCCCATAGACATAGCAGCCCGTCTAGCTGCTGCGCCTCTTCAAGTCGCTGCACCCGAGTTAACCGTATCCCGGTCTGGGATAAGGCTCTTGTGACAGTTGATGCCCACTTTCCATTACCAGCCGGGCAAATCAAACCCCACGAGCGGCTACTGTCCTCCAGCTGTAAATTCTCCTTGTTCAATGGGTGCCAGACGACCTCGAATTGAAAACGGTCAGTGTCCCCGCTGGAGGGAGGCCCGTCAGCCTGGTCGTTGCCTACCACGTTGTTGCCGTTGAGGCCAACAGACATCGCCCGCGGCTGTCTGAACCAGCGATCACGCTGGAAGGCATAGGTTGGCAACGTTACTGATTGACAACGCCATGGCTTGAAGTATGCGAGCCAGTCAATGGGCGCATTCCTCACGTGCAACTCGGCAAGACTGCGTCGCACGACCGAGATGTCATCTTCCTTACCCGGTCTTAGAGAGGGCAAAAGGAGAGGCGATGCGTTGTCATCGTCATCACCATGGCATTGATGACTCGTAAGACATGCTGCTGTGAGGCCCAACAGCACGGGATGCGGACCGAGCTCCAGGAATATGTCGATACCATGCTGGTGGTAAATCGTTTGAATGCTATCACTGAAGCGAACTGCCTGCCTTGCCTGCTGGACCCAATATTCGGGTTGTTCCAGTTGTCCTTCTTCAGCCAGTAGGCCAGTCAGACTGCTGATCACGGGCAGCTTAGGTCGGCTGAATTGCAGCGTTTTCACCACGGCCCGGAAGAGTGGCAGCATATCGTCCATGTGCGACGAGTGGAAGGCTTGCGACACTTCGAGCATCTTCACCTTACGGCCAAGCTTTCCAGCGAAATGTGCCGCCACGACCTCGATGGCCTGTTTGTCGCCAGATACGACTGTCTGCATCGGCGTGTTGTAGCCAGCGATGTCAACCCTGGCCTGTACGTGGAGAAAGGACATTGCCGCTGTTGTTTCCTCCCCAGTAGCCTCCAGCGACACCATACTCCCCCTTCGAATACAGGCCAGGGCTTGCATTAAATGGCCACGGGCAGCCACTAACCGACATGCATCGGAAAGATCTAAAACCCCCGCAACGTGGACCGCCGCCAGCTCTCCCACGCTATGGCCTAGTACTACTTGTGGATGGACACCCCAGCTCTGCCATAGCCGCTATAGTGCCACCTCCACGGAGAATATAGCGGGCTGCGCATAGTCGGTGCGGTCGAGTAATTTGGCGGCATCGCTCTGGTGTTCGGCCCACATCACTTCCAAGAGAGGGGTTTCAAGGCTGGGGAAGTATGCCACGACTTCTTCCAGGGCCTTGCGAAAGGTGGGATAGACCTGATAGAGTCTTTTGCCCATACCCAGCCGCTGACTCCCTTGGCCGGTAAACAACATGGCTAGGTGCAATCCCCGATCAGCGTATTCCATCTTGGTGCTGTGGATGACGCCGGCAGGAGGCTGCAGCTCGCCCATCTGAGCGTCTGCGCAAGAGGCCAGTTTTTTTAGCAGGTCCGCCTTGTCGTTGGCAATGAATGCTAATCGTCGGCGGAAGTGGGTGCGTTTGACCGCCAGCGAGTAAGCCACGTCCCCTAGATAGTCGCTGCCATTCGTAGGAATAGCATTTTGAAGGTGTCGGTGAAGCTTCTTAACTTGCTGATGCAGGGCTGCATTATTTTGCCCCGACGCCACGAAAGATACCATAGATGGTGATGGTCGAGCATTGCTGTGTACGCTGACGGTGGATGGTGAGGGCGGTGCTTCCTCGACGATGATATGTGCGTTGGTACCGCCAATGCCGAAAGAGCTCACGCCCGCGCGTCGCGTGTGGGTAGACGGCCATGGCTGATTCTCCAGCACCAGTGCCATGTTAGCTTTGTGCCAGTCCACCAATGGCGTTGGTTCCGTGACATGTATGGTCTTTGGAATCAAGCGGTGTTGCATGGCCAACACGACCTTCAACAAGCTCGCCAGGCCGGCGGATGCCTGGGTGTGGCCGAGATTTGACTTCGCCGACCCAACCCATAGTGGTTCTAAGGACAGGGACCGATTGGAAAATACTTCTGCCAGCGCGGTGCCTTCTATGGGGTCGCCCAGCTTGGTGGCCGTGCCATGAGCTTCAATGTAGTCAATGTCACTCGGTGTCAGCCCGGATGCTCCGAGGGCGGATTGGATGAGATGCACCTGGGCAGCGCCACTCGGCGTTGTGAGGCTGGCAGCACGGCGTCCGCCATGATTGATAGCGCTGCCGCGTAACACGGCCTGAATAGTGTCGCCGTCGCGCTGAGCATCAGATAGTCGCTTCAACACAACAACAGCGGAGCCTTCACTAAAGCCGGTACCTTGTGAGTCCGCTGAGAACGCATGGCAGGAGCCATCAGGCGAGATGCCCCCTAACCGGGTGAATTCTACCATGAGCCCTGGGGAAAGCATCAGAGTCACCCCGCCTGCCACTGCCATATCGCATTCCCCCTGTCGCAATGATGTACAGGCCAGGTGCGTACTGACTAGGGAGGAAGAGCATGCCGTGTCCACCGTCAGTGATGGTCCCTCCAGTCCCAGGACATATGATGCCCGGCCCGAGAGAGTGGCGCCGATGGAGCCGGTGACCGCATATCCATCCAAATCAGCGAGGTCTCGACCGACGCTGTGAGCGGTCGCTTGACTATGGCCGATGAACACACCCGTCAGGCTCCCGCGGAGCTGTTCCATGGTGTACCCAGCTCGCTCCAAACCTTCCCAGCATGTTTCCAGCATCACGTTCTGCGTCGGATCTAGTGTGCGGGCTTCTCGTGGAGATATGCCGAAGAAGGGGGCGTCAAAAGAGCCCACACCATCCCGAATGAACCCCCCACGTCGGCAGTGTGACTTGCCCGGCGCGGCTGGGTCGGCATCGTACAGCGCATCGGCATCCCAGCGGTCCTGAGGTACCTCGGTTATCACATCGTTGCCTGTCTCAAGCAGCTCCCAGAACTCCTCTGGGCTGGTGATGCCCCCGGGGAACCGGCATGCTATTGAAATGATCGCGATGTGTTCATTGTTCCAGCTAGAACTAGGATGGTCGCTGGAGCTTTGTTGCTGTGCCTCTCCCCGCAGCGTAGGATCAAATGAAGGCCTCGCGCTGGTGGTGATATGACCCTCGTCTTGGCTACGCTCGAGGTATGCCGCCAGAGACTTAATGGTGTAGTACTCGAAGAGCTTTGCCATTTGCACTGGTCGGCCCATGAGCTCTTCCAACCCCGCCTTGACACGTGGAAGACGAACGGAGTTGCCCCCAACGTCGAAGAAATTGTCGTTGATCCCAATGCCGGTATGGCCCAAGACTTGCGACCAAACGGCCAGCACGCGGCGCTCCAGCTCTGTTTGGGGTTGTGCGGTGCTGACTCTAACCCTCTTCGTAGGATCTGGGAGCGCCTTTCGGTCGATCTTCCCATTCAGTGTCATTGGAAAGGTATCCATTTCGACGAAGAAGGCGGGCATCATGTAGGCCGGCCGGCGCTGGGCTAGCCACGCCCGTAAGACGTGGTCTAGGGGTTTCTGGTGGTTGCCAATGTTGCGCATAAAGTACGCGATAAGCTGGTCATCCCTAGTGACCACCACAGCCGCTGAGACCTCCTCATGCTCTGTGATGGCTGCTGAGATATCTTCAAGCTCGATGCGGTATCCCCGAACTTTAACTTGGCTGTCAATACGGCCTACGAGCTTGAGCTTGCCTGGAGCGAGGAACCGGGCCAGATCGCCAGTACGGTATAACCGTCCAGGGTGAAAAGGATTGTTGTCAAGGAATCGTTCCTTGGTCATGCCCGGCTTGTTGCGGTACCCGCAGTTCACGCCGCAACCGCCGATGTATACCTCACCCAGCCCACCGATCGGCATGGGTGTCAGATCCTTCGGATTCAGAACGTACAGCTGGAAATTTGCGATGGGATGTCCGATGACGATGTCTTGTTCGTCTTGGCTCACCCTGCCCACGCTTGCGTACACGGTGGCCTCGGTTGGGCCATACCCATTCCACACCATATCCCCGTAGGCCAGCAAGCGGTCGAGTAGTCGACGCGAGATGGGTTCGCCGGCCGTCAAGATCTTAACTAGCCGGGGTTGACCCTTCCAGCCACCATCCAGCAGCATCTGCCAAAAAGAAGGGGTCGCCTGGATCATGGTTACCGAATGTCGCTCCATCAACTTGAGTAGTGCTCCGGGGTCTCGAAGAGCCTCTGTCGGGGCGATCACCGTTGCCGCACCACTCGCCAGTGGTAGGAGTAGGTCCAGGATGGACATATCGAAGGAGATGGTGGCTACTGCCAACAGTCGATCCCCCGGGGCGCATCCCGGTTCCTTCTGCATCGAGAGCAAGAGATTGCACAGTGCTCCATGGTTCGCCTCCACCCCCTTAGGGCGTCCCGTCGACCCGGATGTATAGATGACGTATGCGAGGTTTTCTGGCCGCACATTTTGGGTGGTTAGGTTGCTGCTGTCAACCTGCTTCATGTTGCCCCGTACCGTGTCAATACTGAGGCAGATATCCCGCCACGGCGACAGTGCCGTGACGGTGCTATCACTAACAACGACAAGCTTGGGACCGGCATCATTCACCATGTGCGTCACCCTGTCCGCAGGAAAGGCCGGATCAATCGGCACGTACGCAGCCCCAGCCTTGACCACCGCCAACACTGCGACAATCAGGTCAATGGACCGGTCAAGGGCCACACCGACCACATCCCCACGGCCGACCCCTCGCTCCTCCACCAAGATGCGGGCCAGCTGATTTGCAAGTCGATTGAGTGTCCCGTAGGCTAGTTGAGTATCGCCATAGATCACCGCAATGTTGTTGGGATATCGCTCCGCAACCTTTTCAAAAAGTTCGGGGAGGCAAAACCCTAACGTCGTGGCATCTTCAGTGGCGTTGAATTGCTCAATAATAGTCAGATAATCCTCGTTTGAGATCGTACCGTCCATATCCCCCATATTTGCTAATTGAAAGAGAAAATAATAGAGTGATTCGATCAGTCTTGAAATCTGTTAACGAGGAATTTCTTGGTGCCGGTTGGACTGATAGAGATCGCAGAGGCGACTTTATATAGCATCTATAGGCCAAGTCTATTCACATGTAAATTGCCTTGGATTCATTTCCAACAAGAATGTCATCACGTCTTTGCTCAAAGCGGTTCCCGACGGTGGGTAGCGAGAATCCCTTTCTATACCGGCCTACAAGGTGCTAGGCTCATGCTACATTGCAGGGATGAGGAAGAGACTAGTTGAAGCGAAACATCCCGCCACGGGTGTATAAAACGGCGATTTGCTTCGTGCTTTTGAACAATGCCCCATTCGAGGTATGGACAACAGGTATAGACCATATATTGCCACAAGTACAAACAGGGAATAGTGGCCACTCACAAAAGGCTTTTGGGAGGTAACAGAGCTAGCACATGTACTTTTATTGAGACGAGAGCAAGGGCATCAATCCACTAATTACCAACGGATCCTGGTTGGTTGGGAACCAGACCATGCGTCCCTATGCTTCGTTCCTTGCTATCAGTGAGGGAATTTCTCATTCCCCACTGAAATCTTACGATTACTTCCCTCGCCTGTAGTAGTACTACGTAGATGATGCAACATACAGTGCTATCCGGGCCGGACCACCACGATGATCAGGACTATTCCGGTGCCACAGTGGAATGTAGATAAAGGACAGCTCTGGTTGACATGCATGAGCCTCGGGAGAGGTGGACGAATCAGAATTTCCTGTCTGGAAGCAAGATTTCTGGTGCATAGTCTAGTTTCAAGTGGAAGTAGATCTGAATTATGCAATAAGCCAAGTACGGAAAACCCGTAGTGGGTCCACCGAAAATAGCAATGATCTGGGCGCTCTGAAGGAGTTACTAGTAGTTGATACCTACATGCAGGTTGGCAGACTTCTCTTTGGCGCCGTTATAGTCCTTTGTAGCTTTTGAGTCATTGTTCCTCTATCCCGATGATTTAGAGAACTTCATGGTAGTGGCCAAATCATCCTCAGCATATATTTGACAGTTCTTATTGATCACTTTTAGATTCTTAGACACGTAGGATACGTACATCAGCGTACGCCTCTTGATGGTCGGCGAATAGCTGGTGCTGGAGATAAGTGAACAAATCGGACGTCGAGAGCTGGACCAGATGTTCTGTTTCCATGTCACTAAATCATAACCCCTCTACCCATGGACCACTGCACGCAATCTTTTCTCAGTGGGTCACTGTACGGTTTCCGAGACAGGCGTTGCAGATCAGACGGCTTTGCTATACACTACCAGCCCCGATGTAACATGATTCTATTTAATTGCTGGCTTACTTCCGTCCACCCCTCTTCTTGAATTTACCATGTGAAACTTCATCCGAGTCCCAGAGTCTAGCAAGCCAGAACACTGACGTAATTAACGTCTCACCCCGCGTCAATTTGCTATCAAATTGTCGGAAAGGGTCGGGATCTGTGGAAATGGGAGTTGCGCGGTTTGATCTGATGCAGTGGCAGAAGTACACAGGGGAGGGGAGGCGGATAAAATATAAAGCCATGGACCTTTTCTGCACTGGGCGAAGTCGTGTTCCGTACCAATTGTCTACTCATTCTCGTACTACGAGCCTTCTTGATCATCATTCGACTTCAAACTCATTTATCTTGGTGCAGAAAGCCATCTCGCTCTTGCCTTCTCTATGTCTTATCCCAAGGAGTTTACTGGGTTCCAGGTCCCGAGCGCTGAAAAGTGGCTAGATTTTGAGAAAAGTACTTGGGAGCCTCGACCTTTTGGGGATTACGATGTCGATATCAAGATAGAGTGCTGCGGGGTGTGCGCTAGTGACGTGCACACTGCTCGTGGTGATTGGGGCGAGATGCCCTATCCTTTCGCTGTCGGCCACGAGGTCATTGGGAGGGTTCTCCGCGTAGGCCCAAAAGTAACCCTCGCAAAGGTGGGCCAGCGAGTCGGGGTTGGGGCCCAGGTTTACTCCTGTTTGGACTGCCGCCACTGCAAGAACGGCAATGAAACGTACTGCAAAGAACAGGTCAATGCCTATGGAGCGTCGTATCCAGGGACGGATTGTACGACCCAGGGTGGATACTCATCCCACACTCGGATTCATGAATACTGGTGAGTTCCCATAATCCGAAGACCCTGCCCGGGATATCCCTTGGTAGCTGACTTGTGATTGTTCTCGCTTTCTGTCAAGGGTATTCCCGATTCCGGATAGCTTGGCTAGTAGTGATGCTGCCCCCATGATGTGTGCAGGCGTCACCGTGTACAGTCCACTAAAACGCTTCGGCGCAGGACCTGGCACCAAGGTTGGTGTAGTGGGTATCGGCGGTCTTGGTCATTACGCCATCATGTTTGCAAAAGCACTTGGTGCCGAAGTGTGGGCTATTTCCCGGTCACGCAACAAGGAGGCCGATGCGAGACAAATGGGCGCCGATGGCTTCCTCGCCACGAACGAGGAGGGCTGGTGTCAGCCGCATGAAATGACATTTGATCTGATTATTAGCACGGCAAGCTCCTTCCAAGATTTTCCGCTATCGCAATACCTCAGCCTTCTGGGCGTTCACGGACGCTTCCACTTGGTTGGCGTGCCCGGCGGCGACGGCCTCAAGATATCTACCTTTGACTTCATCGGGAACGGCTGCTCCATCGGCGCCTCGAACCTCGGGGGTCGGCACGAGGTTCTGGAAATGCTGGACTTGGCGGCCACCAAGGGTATTAGGTCATGGGTAAAAGAGATCCCCATATCAAAACAAGGTATTCAAACAGCGATCGAGCAGCTAGAAACTAGCAGTGTCCGCTACCGATCCTGCCTGGTGGCTTATGACGAGGAATTTGGGGCCTGAGTGGGGAGAGATGAGTTATTTGGTCAGAGTCATTCACAGCAATATTGCCTCTACTTCTGTGCCTTTGTACGCTGAACGCTAAGAATGAACTGATTCCTGGCTTCGGCTGTCACACAATGTTCTCCACTCATTTGTCTGACCTTACCTGCTTATTCGAGATCTGATGCATGGTGCAAACTATGACATGTTGATAATCACGTAAAGTTGTACTGGGCTACAGGTTTTTCTAGCAACACACACATAGGCTATCTATTATGCTATGATTGTTGGAGTCTTCTTACATTCACATCTATCTGACTGGAGCCTTTATTTATTCGCCTATATCCACATCTAATACTACTATGACCATATTAATTCTACTGTAGCGAATAATAGACAACGATTTCTTGACAAAGCCGGTCCCTTGAACTATATAGCCAATCAGAGGACCCACAACCTTATGAATTACTAGTAGCTCACTGTAGTCGCAACTCAAAGCGCTACCGTCTGATACCGTTTTCAAAGAAGAAATGGGATGGCTAAGGTGCTTGAAGCGCTGACTAAGACTAATAACGCTAACTACAAGCTGAGATAATATGAAACATACGACCTCCATGTTCTTCATTCCTGCTATATCAGTCACTGCGGGCATGTATGCTACCGGCCAATGTCCTCTTCGCCTTATCGGACGGGAAGCCCGGTGGGGCCATCAACGCGTACGACCCACCACCTAAGGCTTAGTCCATGTCAATCCCGAACAGGGACTACGCGGCCGTCAACAACGCCGATACAACCTTACTACTGCAAGCCAAGGCGGCTTAGGTGTTTCCCAGATGCAGGAGACCTACCAATACTAGCAAGATAGAAAAAGGAAGTGCAATTCTTTGTGGCAGTATACCTGAAATGGCAATGGGTCACTCAAAATGGCAGGAATCCGGAACGGGAAATGCGCCTGAAGTGAGTCCAGGTCGGTCCTTATCCCCCCGCAATCGCCCGGTGATAATCTGAAGAAATGACAGTCTGTAGTCTGTGCAACCTCGTAAGTTAAAATATTCGGGAAGATAGGCGGCGAAGTGTCGTCGTTCTTCACGATCGCGGTGATTCTGGTCTTCAATTGTGTTCCTTTTGTCCTTTCCTACGGAATCGTTCGATCATCACGATACTAGGCATGGATAAAACATGAAGTCAATGAGAAATTGAACTAGGATGGCTGCCAAGGACAAGCTCTCGCCATTGGCTCTGCAGGAACTGAACTCCCGACTCTCATCTACGGGACACCAATTAATCACCAGGGAGTCAGACCCAGCTAAGTACGCAAGGTGTATCGAGCGGTGGTCTATGGCGGCGGTGAAGCCTGCAGGAGCTGTCCTCATATCAGAAAGTATAGACGCTATCTCCATAGCTGTCCATTATGCCACACAGAAGTCTATCGACCTGGCGGTCCGAGGTGGTGGTCATTCCACTGCCGGGTCGAGCTCCACCGATGGTGGCCTCCTCATCGACCTCGGTTCCTCAACGCGGTTCACGCAAGTTAAGGTGGACAAGACGAAAGATCATTTGATAGCAGGGGGCGGAGCTAATTGGGGTCACGTCGATGAAGCGGGGTTTTCTGCGGGCCTGGCGACAGTTGGCGGCACAGTCAGCGACACCGGGATCGGCGGCTTGACTCTTGGGGGCGGGTATAGGTGGTTGAGCGGGAAATTAGGTCTCACGATTGACAACCTGATCGCCCTGGGGCTCGTGACAGCAGATGGGAAGCTCTTGACCGTCAGTGAAGAACAGAATGCACAATTGTTCTGGGCTCTTCGGGGAGCAGGACACAACTTTGGTGTCGCAGTATCATTCACGTACTAGGGTCATGCTTATGGCACAGGCCCGGTATCGAAACGCATCGCCGGCGCAGAGGGTGGACAGGCCTACGCGGGTACTTTGGTCTTCCCTGTATCACAGTTAAATCAGGTCATCGCGGTGCTCAATAGATTATTCGGCGCACAGGGCACATTGAAAGGAGGTGCCGGGGCAGGAGGATTCGCTCTCGCAAGATCGCCTCCGGAGGGAGGTCCAGTTCTCGTAATTGTCCCGGTGGTATGGCTAAACGACAAAAAGTCCGGCGATATTGCTCTTAAGGAACTTTTTGATCTATGTCCAATTGTGGAAGATATGAAGATGATGGACTATCCAGGGATCAATAACATCTTCTAATTCCAAAAAGGCATGCGCGGGACCATGAAGGGCTGCGTTTTCAACCTTCCCATCCGCGAAGAATTCGTGCAAAGGCTCCTCGAGTCATATAAAGATCTCACAGAAAGGGTCCCTGACTCTGCGAGGAGCGTACTGCAATTTGATCTATTTGATCCAACCGTTGTGGCCACCAAGGCATCTAACACAGATATGGCTTTCCACAGTCGCGGCTATCACTTCAATGCAGCCGCGGAGGTATTCTGGCACTCCACTGAACACGATGTAAGGTGCAGGCAATGGGCCCGCGATATTGCTGCCATCTTCAAAGCGGAACTGAAAAGAGATGAAAAGGCTAGCAACAAGTCAGACCCCGACCCTGTGATGATGTTGGTGAAGGATATCTTGTCTGCACGGCCTTTTTGCATCCCATCGTGGACACTGGCGTGAACCAATTGATCGTAGAGGAGAAAATCGCCCGCCTGTGGTATAGATGTGTAAATGACCACATTGGCTTCAAACCCTGATCCAAGAATGAGGCTACATTCAGCACGGTGAAAGCTTGCAATTTCCTGCTCGACCTTCTCTAGATAGATATACCTTCCGTCCGGTAGTGAGCGGGCTCCTCCAGAGGCAAAATTTACCGCAGGATGGCGGGAAAGTTCCTGAAGGAACTGGGTGCGCAGGACGCCACTAGTACCTAAAGAAAGAGTATCATTGGAGGAGAAGTCCAGTGCATTCCTGACTTTCCAGGTATCACTCTAAAAAGAATGTTTGGCCCTTCGAACGTCGAGTTTCTCTTCGATATTTCGAAAGAATGCCGGCGCATCTTGCATGGTTGGTGCTTGGAGCTTATGACCCTCGATCCAACTTGAAAGCATATTCGAAGACATATTGTTTCAGTTGTTTAACTACTCCTTGCAAGGGACTGACAGTCAATTGTGCTTGCAGAGATGTTCTTACTCATTGCGTCTCCGCTTTCTCTATATAAATTTCATGAACTCTCTGATGCCGACACTGCATTAGTCCGTGTTAACAGCCTTACTCTATCCAGCAGCTTGGCTCATTTCAGTTCTTTAATTAAACCCTGTACCTTGCACCCAGCTGGGGAAAGTATCAATTCACTAACTAGATATAAACGGATCTACTTGCATGGTTTGGAAGGATTAGTTGATTAGACATGGCATGTGATTATATGTCTTTCCACTCGAGAAACGCTTTGTAAATAAAATTGTAAGACACTAACCTCAAGAAAGTTAGGTATGCCTTGACGAAGAATAAGCCGCATGGCGTGCAGCTTGTTCTGTGTGAAGAAACTATTCAAGCCTACTATCACCGTAGAAATTACTGGCGGAAGACCTTGGAATAGGTATCCACGGATAATCCAGCCTAACCATTTTGGGAAACCAATCCTGATCGGGTAATGGCCCTATTTGACTTAGCGTGCAAGTAAGTCCCCTGACTCTGACTCCACTCATAGTTAGTCTCTCACCTTCAAAGTACTATGTACAATCAACCTAGAATGCTTGATTCCCTAAATACGTCACCCCGAAACCATATTATTGTTTGGTAATTTCCAGTGGCACCCCCTCGTGATGACTACTGCACCTTTGTCGCCCACGCCGCCTTCACAAGTGTGAATCGTGATTTGGGCTTTCGCAACAACACAAAAGTTTCGTCCTAGAGCTTGGTCAGCTCGCAGTAGCGGATCGGATCCAGTCCTAATTTTTAGCTGTTTACGACACCTGATCCCTATCACTTATTCCCCGTTAGATGGCAATGTACGAACAGATCGACGTCGACGATCGTGAACTCGAGGCCCAGGGGTATGCACCGGCAATGCCCAGGCGGTTTTCACTATTGTCACTTTTCTCGCTAGGCTTTGCGCTGACAGCTACGTGGAATGGATTCGGGAGTGCTATCGGTGCTAGCTTGGCCCAATCCTCCTCATCGGGAACTATATGGACTCTGGTCATCGCTGCTCTAATGAACTTCGTTGTTTCACTAGGAATGGCGGAGCTCGTTTCGGCTTTTCCAAACTCTGGAGCACAATATTATTGGTCGTACAAAGTTGCGAGTCCAGAATGGGCGCCTTTTGCGTCATACATGTAAGCGCAATCGATTGTTGTGCCGTGTTCTACTCGATCATTCTGCCTGACGTGGATAGGTCGGCTTGTATCAGTACGTGCGGCTGGTGGCTAGGTCTCGCTAGCGTATGCAACTTTGTTGCGGCCACAATATTGGCTATATTGCAGATTTGTGTCAAAGAGTACACTCTCCGCCCTTCGCATCAGTGGTTTTGCTATGTTGCAATCATCTGGCTAGCTGCCCTACTCAACATATATGCCACACGGTTCCTCCCAGCACTTAATAAATATCTTCGTGGGTAGAAGGATTATCCCCAGTGTCAACTATTTGCTAACCGTGTTTCAAATGATTCAAGTTTACTTTTCGGTATCAACACTCCTCATCACTATCCTGGTCATCCTTGTATGCGCCGCTCCAAATTACCAGTCCAGCGTATGGGTTTTTACAGATACAACAAGTTTTAATAGGTCATATGACAAAAGCTTTCTCTTTGTTTTATGCTTATTGAATAATACTTATGGCTTTATGGGTACCGATGCTGGTGCTCATATGGCCGAAGAGATCCCTTCTCCGTCCATCAATGCACCCAAGGTCATGGTAAGGTTTCCACGTTACCTGCATCATTACCCTGTAATTTTGTGCTGACAGTCAAAAGATATATCCAGTAATTATCGGGCTGGTCACTAGTAAAGTACCCCATATCGTAGTGGTGGCTTTTGATATACAAATCTAACATCTACAGCATGGCCCTTTGCGGTTGCATGTATGTATGTGATAACCGACATTGAAAGAGTTGTCAATCCTCCAAGCGGGATCAGCTTGGTCGAGATTTATCTCCAAGCTACGGAAAGCGAATTCACGACTATTTTACTCTTGGCAGCTTTTGCAATATGCCTCTTTGGGTGCGCAGCCGCCAATATCACAGGTTCAAGTCGTCAAATTTGGGCCGCATCCAGGGACAATTGCTATCCTTTATCAACATGGCTAGCACAGGTCCACCCAAAGCACAAAATGCCTATGAACGCTGCCTGTCTGACGGCAATTTTCGCTACGGTAAAGGTACATAATGTATATCAAAGCATTGAAGCTAACTTCGTTAGCTCTACGGATTAATATTTTTGCGATCAAGTACTGCTTTTGCTTCAATGGTCAGCGCCAATATCGTTTTTATGATGACCTCGTATGTCATTCCACAAGGAATTGCTGTGTGGAGGGGACGTTCTAGCGTTCTTCCTAGACGTCATTTCCATCTTGGAAGATGGGGATCATTTGTCAACATCACTAGCTGTGTGTGGGTTTGTTTTCTGAACATTGTGGCTTGCTTTCCAATAATTCGGCCAGTCACTGCTGCCAACATGAATTGGGTCAGGTAAGATGTTTCCCTTCTCAAAGCCGCATTAGATCTGTTGAGCTCAGAAAACTGACACTTGTGTCCTCCAGTGTTGTCATATTTATCACTACTGCCTATATGGTCTTGGCTTGGTACCTCTGGCAACGACACGTATTCACGGGGCCGAGGTTAAACACGCGGTTCATACAAAATTCCCGTTCGCGAGCTGCGAGTCTTCCTCATAAACATTCTCCTTGTGGCCTGATTGATCAACCCAGCAATGAGACCATCGACAAAGACGCGAAAGTGGATTGATCGTCTATGCCTGGCTTCTGTGGGTATCTTGACCGGTCCAAGAACAGTTTGTCTATATCCGAATGTGCTTTTCATCGGATATCACGAGAAGGGATTATATGACGGTCTGGCACAGCACGATTCTGTTTAATCTGGATAATCATTTGGTTTAGGAAGGGTGCATACTCATTATTAGAATAAAGACCAATATCTGGAATGAATAAGATGCGCGCTTAGTCTCTCTATTACTACCCTAACGTGGCCGTGGATCATTCGTGGAACTCAACAATATCCCCGATCCGCAAATTTGCGGAGCGCATTTGCAGATATGCCGCAGCCTAGGACTCACTACTAGAGTTCGTCCCTTGCTCTTCTTTCTTCTAGGTTGTCCCGAACAGCATTTGCAAGCAACTCGAAGTCCGCATACTCCTCAACCTCCACTATATGCTCCCCGTCCCACTTTGTCGCCCATAGATAGGTCTGTTTATGGTTTTCCTGTGCAAAGTGTCAGTAGACGATATTAACCTAGTGGACATAGCCCGCTTACCATTCAGCAGTAGAGATCCGTTCTTCGAAGCCACTGAAATGGATACCCAGTCCCCTTCCGCAGCCCGAAAAATCCATCCGATCGCAATGGTTTCCGGGACCTGAAACATTTGGTAGAACTTCCATTTCCACGGCTTTGATGCCTTCTCGGTCATATACGTCAGCGTAGCGATGGCTGCCACGCACCACAAATCTGCAATCCGGAGCAAGAACATTGTCGATGAAGTCTAGACCGTCGCCTGTCTCCCAGGGACTGAAGAGCTCACGGAGTCGTTCAACAGAAGGAGCGGGGGCCATTGCTGCTATAGGCCTGACTTGGCCAAGGAAAATTATGACAGCGGAGAAAAACTGAAGCTTCATTGTGCAGATATGGATGGTACGATGCTGATCCTGAAGGGCTGGTTGTTGGCTATCCGTTGGGGCTGCGATGTGATGTGGGCGGAGGAGATACTTGGCCGATAGAGCGTGGCCAATGCCTAGATCGAGAGTCAATTGACAGGGTTGAGACTTGAGGGACCGCTAGTAGGGCTCTAGAATAGTAAATGTTCTCTGACGAAAGGTCCTGACCTCTATTGGAGCCGGTGATGAGAACATTGTACGTGGATGTTGCCATACTGAAGTCTCTAGACTGAGGTCTTTAGTTGAAGAATGATAAAGTTGGATTTCTCATAGTGCACAGAGTACATTTGTCAACCAAAATGACCGATTACCGGAATTAAGTAGTTAGTTAGGAAGCTCCAGATGATTCAGCCACCGGTCCTGACGGTCATAAACTGTTGGTTATGCGCAAGAGAACTAATTCAGTAGGGGAAGGTTCGAGTATCCAGGTCCTAAATTCATTTACTTATAAATGCTACCATCAGTGCACATGAATGATACTGATATTTGTTGACAACTGTCAATGACTACATTATGCAGGTTAGGATATAGACCATATTTTAGCCCGGGCACGGTTGTATGCTACTCTGTACGAGTAAGCTGGGTACATTTGATCGCACCGTAACAAATTGGAGATATAGTAATTACGTGTATATATCCCTTCCTATAGTATCCCTCCTATCTAAGGCATCTAGAGCATCTCTCTACGACGATGCCGCCCCGGGTAGGAGCTATTATTGAGAGCCATGGATGCTCTATTCCAAGATAGACTACCTAGTATGAATATCATTACCCAAATTGGCTACTTGCCGAATAGAGATACTACCACATCCGACTTTCCGCGGCAGAATGCTGTAAGGGTCCTAACATTGCATTGTCATGTGACTCATCACATGACCCTTCATAACCTCCTGAAGTGCAGCGCACCTTGGGCCACTTATTCCCAGTTGAATACATGTTACCTTTTAATGCTTTGTGCCTTACAGGCGCTACATTTGACGCGATTCTATGTACTGCTGGTCTTGGTTTTGCATCAAGCATGGGACAGCACAGTTCTGGAGCCAGTGGAACTTGCTCAACTACCCGGCCATCGTGACCGGAAGAAAAGAACATCTACCCTCATGACTCGTGCTGATAAAGATAATTGGGATCTCTGTAAGCCAGCAGCCCAGCCCAAATCCACCTTTATGTAAAGCTGACCGCCAATGCATATTGACTTTTGGTTTGAATCATCCAAAGCATAGCCGCATTTGCAACGGATAACAAGACACGGTGTGTTTTCGATCCACGATGTGACCCCACCACACGTTCTCAAATCCCTTCGCCTCCTGCTCCGCCCATACTTCTTCAAGCAACGGAATGGTGCTCCCAAACATCTGATACCGCGTCCGGTCATTCCACACCGAGCAGAACTGCACGATCTTCTTCCGTATCGATCGATCGCGTAGTTCGCAGCCCGCGAAGAAGAGCGGCAGCAACGCTTGCCGGGCGACCATGCTCTCGTCACGACACGCTACCACATGGTCCACAACAACCCGGGCCCAACGGACAACATGCGCTGGAATCGGACTTCCCGGCTTCCATCGGAAAACGCGGTAAATGTAGAGAAGCAGGCCGTGTCTCCACGCCTCCGAGCAGTGCATACAATCTTGGTCTTTCTGGATGTCCTCTTCGCTACTACCGAAGGCAAGCGCGGCAGGGGAGATGTGATGCCAGGACTCGAGCGCTTGCTCGATCTGGGCAATCATCGTGGTGTCGAAGGTCACGTACCGCATGGACGACGATTGGCGCTTTTCGGCACTCAGACGCACAACTTGCATGAGCAGCGTGACCACGCTGTGTGGGCACCCGCAGAGGTCAAAGAAATTCCACTTCCGATCATCGGGGTTCGATAAGATGGCTTCGACGTATGCGTACGGGAACACGCAGTCTTCCCGGGATAAGAGACTGGTGATGGCATCCCACCTAAATAGTTTAGCTGGAAGGGCCGGGCTGATTTTGCCTATAAAGTTTGGTTGGGTGGGGGTGGGGGGCGGGGGGCGGTTATATACCACAACAGCAATCCTATTTGAGCGTCTGCTCGAGCGGACGTGGTCCATGCTTCGATGCCCCCGCACGCTTCGATGAGGCCATAGGCTCCCTTAAGATGTGTACTCCAGTATCCAAGGGTGGATTGAGTTTCCTAATCTTCGTTATCAACTTGGAATAGGTCCGAAAAACAAAGATAAAGGTGCAAACTAACGTCGAAGGAAAATAAGATCATAATCGCATCAAGCACGGAGGAGCCATCTTCCACATTACCGGATGCGTTGAGGCTCTCGCGGAGGAGTTTCAATGCTGTATAGCGATGGTCATCGGTTGATGGGCTCTTAACATGATGGCCCGCTAAAGCCATCACCGCATGTACCAGAAACATAGGTTCCGGAACGATGGTTTTGCGGTATCGAAACGGATTCATCTGTAAGTCGAACGTTAATGGGATCGTGCAGAATTCCATATTGTCTATGACTTGTTAGTGAGCAATGACAAGAGCGACTGGGAGCAGAATAAGCGAACATCTCTGAAGGACAGGCCCAAACCGCTGCCAGATGCTATTGTACAGTACGCTCGGTGGCATAGATGTAGTAGTGTTGGGGAATTCTGAAGCTGTCATGGGACTTGACTCTATAGTAGTAGCGACTTGACTCGACCATTCATAGAAGGCGTCTCCGTCAGCTAATTGTAGCTGTCTGTCATCTGTCGGAGTAGATGAACATGGGGTTTGGCCTTGGTCTTCTTCACTGTTATCGCGATGCGGCTGTAATTCAGCTGTCCTAGAATCGGTCTCGGGGCCGGGGGAATCGGCAGCTCTAGTTGTTGGCGATGCATCACCCGAGACCTTGAATGGCGTCTCTACGGAGAGGCTGGCTTCCTCGGAAACATTGACTTGAGAAATATTTTTATGTTAGCCAAGAACCGTAGTTTTCTATTGGTCTTTAGAAGCCAGACAAAGGACAGGACAATACCATCAGGTTCGGGGTCTTTTTGCAACGTAATTAGTAATAGGTTCAACAGGCGCTCCGTAAGGTGGATAAATGATGGCTGGTTGAAAATGTATGGTCTTACGATCTCTCATAGGATGTTCTGCAACGAACACGAATTGCTGAGGTCCATCTGCGTTTCCCATCCGACCCCTATTGGTCCTACGGGCTGCTGACCTTTTTACGGGCCTATTGGAGAGAGAATATCCTGGCTTCCAGGACAGCTGCATTCTGCCTATTCCGTAGATACCAATTAGGGTATGGCCAGATTGTTCGCAATGTTCGCATCGAGCATTGACGGATACCTTGTGGAAAGGGGCATCCTATGAGGGGGCGGTTGCGAGCAGAGAGAGAAATCAGGTACTAACTAGTTAACTAGGCACCGGGTTCAAGCTTAGTAAGGGTATAGTTAGTATCTTGACGTAATCAACCACTGAACCGCGGATCATCCGCCGTAGCCACCACTCCTTGAAGCTTATTCAACCACCAACCGCATCAAATTGGGAAAAGTGTCGCACTCGCGGCTGTGCTCCACGCCGGCTATGTTTTGTCCACGTTAGCATGTTGCTGCCTTGAAAATGCCTGGCTGGCCCACCGAACTTCTCGAACCCAGTGAGCCTGATACTCGTGTAGTTTGGAGATGCGAAGGCGAACAAGCGCCTTCTTATATTCTAGACGTTTATATTCAACCGCGTCAAAATCCCCCTTCTCAATGAACTCTTGGGTGTGAGACCGCATTGCAACTAACTTGGTAGATGCTAAGATCGCTTCCTCAACATCGGCGGGTAGGGCATCAGGCAGTCCCCAATTCCCGGAATTGACGATGGCCTTGGAAGTAGTCTGTTTTTTTGGGAAGAATATTCTCTTTCATTAAGGACGTCTCGAACCGTATCAGTCGATGAACAGTGTGCTTGATAGTGTTCGGGATATGTCTGGTCAGTTTTGTGTGCATAGATCTCTGAAACAGGAGCAGAGCCGTGTCTGGCTAGGGGATATGTAAGTCTATATGAAGCGGAAGTCGAGTCCGATTGGCAACCTACCTTCGATCACTTTCCCCAGGTTCAAGCGTCTGTCATGGATTGAAGCATCCTCCGGATAGCTGGCAATAATAAAAGCCGCATGAGAAAAATTGGCACAACCTTTCTATGCTTTGCCGGAGGAATGAATGCCCCCAACACACGCTACAGTGGTCTGTACAGTCCCTCTTTTCTTCTCGCTGAGCCTTCCTACTCCTTCAGTCGAACGGATATACCAACGGATAAATTGCTTGATAAGCACAATGTCGGGTGCTGGGCAGCCCTCCTTTATCTCATAGCCAGGCGGCTTAAGTCCATCTCCCACTAGGAATCTGACATTGAAGTGAGATTGGGTAAGCTGAAGAATTGTTTGCATCCACTCAACACTCATTCTTGGAACACTTTGACGTATCCGGCCTGTAGCTGCTTGAGTTCGCCAATGCGTTTATGCTTTCTACGCTCAGAGTCCTGTTATCTATGTGCGGTTGCATTAGATCCACTTGTCAAACGTTGTTCATGGCGTTTTTGCTTATGGGCATCCTCACGTCGAGAATGATCCTTCTTTGGGCCTATAGCCATTTTTTGGGCACGCTGTAAAATCGCGGATGAGAGAAGCTATAAACCAGATATGAAGAGATACACAGAAGAAGCAATTGACTTGTAGACGGAAAGAAATAAAAATGCCGCTTCCAGCTGAGGAAGTGGCTGGCCTTTTATACTACCTTCGATCCAAGCCATTACCCGAGCAAATCGATGATCCATCATCGACATTTTGTTTGCGTACCCCAAGGAAATCGCCACACTAGGCTGAAAGGTTACTCGCGTCACTTGGTTTTCCTCTTCTTTATTTATTTTTTTTACTATTTTTGGGGGGGAGGGGGGGGGGCCGGATATAGCGAGGAATGAGTAGACTCGAGAAATGCCTATGTGGACCGTTCAACAGGCCGCATAAAAAAGAGGGCATGCGAGTAAGCCGGGAAGGAGGTGACGGCTCAGTGGACGCTCAGTAAGTTTCTGGGTGAGTCCTCAGTGAGCGGTGATTCGATGTATATTACTTACTGAGAAGGCCCTGAGTACCCTCACTAAAGCGGCGGCACTCAGAAGAGAAAATCCCGAGTCATGCTAGGTGTTCTGACACGTATAGGTACGTATAGAATTCATCAATCTCAATCTCTTATGCTACATAATATACAGTTAAGCAACAAAACAATATACTAATTATTAAACCCATATCTTATCTCCCGAACGCAATCCTCTGCCATATTCCTTCTACATCCCGACAAAGCTCGAGGAACCCTTCGTCTTCGAGCTGATTGCAGATCCACGTTTCTAAACTAGCCATACGCTCTTCGGTGGGGTTGGATATATATGAAGAAAGATCTGCTGTCGTTAGAGCATCCATAATCTTTGCTTGTTGCGCCTCTCCTTGCTTCCCTGTCGATAGTTTGCTCGCTTCGGTTCTCTCGGCTTGTAGATTGCATTTGATAGATGGATAAGATGGAACAACTGGCGGATTGACTGCTTTTAGGCATGGAGGTTGCTTATGAGGTCCTGTGTGAGCTGATATGTTTGGTCCTGACTCTGGATGAGGCTGTTGTCTGTCGTTTTTGGCGTTAGGTAGTTTTGGTGGGAGTAGTCGTAGGCGAGGCATGGTAGTACTTTCGCCTGAAGTGGCTGGTCGTGTTTGCGTTTGCATGCCCAGCTGGTTTGAACGGGCAACTTGTGGTGGTTTAGTAGGTATTTGAGATTTTTCGATTGTATCTGTTGCTCTCATGAATTGTTAGTGCACGTATAGATGTGACGAAGTTTATATCTAGCCTCCGTACCTATGTTCGATGAGGTACCACTAGTGACTGTCGCGTATGGGACAGTGGGTGGTGCTTTTGTCATGGTATTGGCTCTCTTGGAAGTACTCGACCATGGAAGAACTCTCCGTGGTGGTATGTTTATTTCTGGTTTGAGAAGACGTTCAGCAGCTGACGAGGTGAAGGGCCGCGATGTGATTATGTCGGAGCTTGTCACGTCCTTCTGGCCGACGGCTGGGGCATACTGGAATGGTGTCTGTGCTGTTGCGAGGAAAGCTTGATCTTTGGTCCCTTTAGCACAGGTCGTATCACTTGTTTGAGCAGTGCTCCATGACGTAGATGGTAACGAGTTGCCTGCTGCGGTCAGATATACAGTACTGTGCCAATGGCTACGGAAAACCCACAAGCTGTAACGCTAGATGACGAACCTGATGCACCGGTGGTCGATGAGCGTTGGAGACTAGAAGCACCCACAGGCTCGGATGGACCTGGCATACTACTCAAGCTATATGGAGGTCCTCTGCTCATAGATGTCCCTTCGATCGAACCCGAGTTCCATTGTGACGAGGTCAATTTGCGCATACTTCCGACACTAGGCTCTGAGACTGGACACCCTAATTCTCTGAGAATAGACAAAGCGGTGTAGTAGTCGGAATCAAAGGTGAACTTGATTTGAAATCGGCGGACCTATGATGGTGTTGGTTTTGAGTCAAAACATATAGCCTCTTTTCGTACCGTATTTCCCCGTGGATATTTCACTGCAAGGCATGGTGGCTTCACGACCACTGCGAATCTTGGCTTGGATACTGCGTGTTGACTCGACTGGGTTATACTTTCAGCTTCGATAATGAAGTGAGTGAGGTCAATCTCTTCCTGAAAACCACTTCAATTAGCATCTGGCTTTCCTCTGCTCCTATTTCCAACATGACTATTACCAAGCTTTCATGGACACGGAGGACCTTCAATAGTACTCTGTCTGGGGTGAAGCTTGTCATCGTGCGCCTCTCAAATATAGCGGTCATATCTCCGTTGCCCATAATATGACTCCAGTTGAGCGGGCCTCTGTGGGTAAGCGATGTAGTTGTATGGGAGAACTTGGCTAATGATAGACGAGTGAGAACGGTTGGATCGGGAGGTTGTTGGGCCCGGCTTTGCATCATGCGGACTGTGATGTGGATATGGAGGGACAAGTTATGTTAATGTTAATGGAATATATAAAGACTATTATGATAGTCAAACTATGGTGAGTGTTATGAAGGAGCCGATGAGGGGCACTAGGAGACAAGGAAATGACATGGTGCTTGGAAGTATAGAGCAGGTGACTGGAGGCTAAGCCTAGTATTGCCAACACGGATAATACACATCCGCTTTACAGTCAACCACAGTATCAGATACCAAGCAATAGAGAGATATAAAAAATGAACTAGAATAGACAGCAAATAGTAGTGTGTCGGATCTCGAATGCGCTGCTTTGGCAGAGAGAATTATTTTTCTTATCTAGAAGCTACAGAAGCTACTAGGCATCGGTTAGAGGTCAGAATAAGGAAGAGGAAGTGAGATAGACCAATGCAAGCCATGATGATCGACGAACCCTGATCTCCCGGTATAGTTGGTGCCTGATATATGTGGTGGTAATTCAGGCACTCCATGTGATGAGGATTACTCATCCTGCCAAAACCAGACAAACCAAGCAAACATGACCGGAAACGAGCATTCCGGAACAACCAAGACTCCGGCCACGCGCCTGAGGCCAGAAGGAGCAGCAGCGCGGACTTTTGCCCTGCGGATGAACGACGGACGGATCGATCGCAGGATCAGCTTGTCTTCATATTTACGCTGCGCCCTCTCTCCCCCGGCCTTTGACAAAGGAATTGACGCCTGTCCTCGGGTTATATCTGTCGCTGCTACTCCTCAATAATCCGCGCGGCGGCTTTTTTGATTATATTCCAGAGCGCTTCTCACGCGAACGTCTGTTGTTGTCCCGTTGTCGCATCCTCTTTGGTTTCGAATAGGCAGTTCTCCGATAGCTTCATATCGCGACCCAGCTGTCAGCCCGTTACCGGAAAACATCCCTCGAACACAGCAGGCGAACAAACTCTCCGGAACACGACGAACTCTCGATTCCACGTCAACATACTCCGATCATCTGAGAAAGGGAATTCGGAACGATATTCCAGAAGAACAGGAAGAACGGCTTTCGAGAAACGGAGCCTTTTCGACTCCAACTTCTTTGTGGCGCGTTTAATAGCGAGGTCTCGCGCTTCTTCTGCAGAAGGTGCCCTTGACCAGTAGACTGGGTCCGTTGGGTCAACCTTGGTCTTTCTCAAAGGTATTCCAGGGCGCCCTAGGAGAACCGGTTATCCCCTTCGAAGTCGCGGAGCGATACTCTCAATCGGTTTTTGGCGTGCTCAAGTCAAAGCAACATGTCTTCCCAAACCCCCCGCACCTCCCTCCGAGGTAAGTGCTACCACTCTCGTTTTTGCCAGTGTCACTTCCGTTTTTGTTGAACAACCAGTGCTAACCGTCCGTAGAGGGTTTGCGGCAGGCTCCCAAGGCCAATCAACCATTCATTCCCGATACTGCTCCGGTTCGGCGCTCACATCACAACTCAAATCAATCACCTCAGCCAAGCTCGATGTCACAAACGCATTCGAATTCCCCCGCGCCCAACTCAAACAATCCACATTTACCCACGGAGGGCTGGGACGGCAAAGAGCAGAAAGTACCTATGAACACACGCGAAGTAGCAACGCCAGGCAACAGGCCGGGCCTCTTTCTCACCGTGCCGGGCAAGGTGGCTAAACAACCTGATTTCTATGATCCTTACTTTCCCCTCAGATACCTCGAGGTCCCCAAGTGTGCGTAGGCCTTTACAGCAACCCATGATTATGACAATAATACCACTGACACGCTATAGCGGACCATATCTATAAGCGCGCCCACTACGGCCTGCAATCTGGTATATCAGACGAGGTCGATTTCGCTCTGTACCATCTTGTTCAGATTTCCAACCAGCGATGGGACAAATTCAAGTTCGAGGGGTTCCCTTTGCTGGCCGAAACTCTCATGGAGAAAGCCATTGATGTCTCCATAATATGCACGGGCGTAAAATGGGAACTCCAGTATGAATACCGCTATCCTATGGAGCGTGTTAATGTCCTCAACTCTCTACACGGAACGCGCGATTTGCTCGAGAGGATCAAGAGAATTCCCGTCACTCTGCCTAATGATACTCTCGAAACGTACGAGTTCAACCACCGTCTACGGAATGTAAAGGAAGCTACCCTGGTTCTCCGGAATATGGTTCTACTCCCCGATAACGCTTTTTATGTCTCACGTTATGCGAAGGGACTTTTGAGGGACTTCTTGGTCATCCTGCTCAACCTTCCCAACCAGCCTCGCCTCAATGAAATCAAGAACGATGCGTTAGACATTGCGGAAGAGGTTACCAAGTTCTTGAGGACCGACCCAGAGGATCCGCTTTGGATCTCCCTCCTTCAATGCCTCGAGTCCCCAGATCGTGCCCACGTCGTTCGGGCGCTCTGGGCGCTCACCCATTTCTCCACTGAGATTAACGATTCTGAGGGTAACCAAGCACTGGAACGCATGCCAAAACAAGCTCTGCAACAAATGTACTTCCATACTCTTCTGGACTTAGACAAGGACATCCTAAGCGGAGCGCTGGACTTCTGGTACCAGTACACGCTTTCGCGTGAGAACATCGAGACCATGCTTGACATCTTCGACTTCCCAAGCGTGTTCGTTCCGCGAATGATCGCCCTACTAACACACGAGGCGCGTCCAAGCAAGAAAGAGACAGTTCTCCAGGAAGAGAAAGTCGCACCGCCGCCATCCGAGATCCCTCGTGTGCCAGCAGAGCTACTGAAAGATCTAATGGAGCTACAAGAGCCAGAGCGTAGCTCACGCTGGTTGCGCTGTTGCTTCGTGGAGGATGCAGAGTGCGAAATCACCCAAATAGCCCTGTGGCAGGCATACCAGAGTCGATTCGCAGACCCCCGGGTACCGGGCGGTGGTGTCCTCCCGGCCGCCGAATTCATCAAGAACGTCAGCACGACATTCACAAATGCGCAAGCGCAGGTCATCAACGGGCCTGGCGCGGCGACTCGCTTCATCATCAAGGGCATCCGTCCGCTAGAAACAGCCTACACCTTCCAGGGATTCCCCTACCAATACTGCAAATGGGCAGATAACTCGAAGCCCTCCAAAACCTGCCAGCGCGCTTTCACCACCCCCACCGACCTGCGCAACCATGTTTTCGCCGACCACATGGAGCTCAAGCCCACGGACACACCGGGCCACTACAACCTGGACAATGCCGAATCCCCGGTCCACACGTGCCTCTGGGACAACTGCACCCGGTTCCGCTCATCCGGCCCCAGCAACAACACCGCCATGGTAGCCGGCCATGTGGCATCACACCTGCCCGAAGAGCGCCCTGCCGATGCAGAGCCCCCAGTCTCCAAGCGCGCTGTACTTCAAGAGCGGATCGTCCGCAAATGGTTCTACATGGATACGCCAGTCAATGAGAGAGGCGAACCATTCGGTGTAGCCTACAAGGCGGCGTTGGTCCTGCGCAACATCGCCAGGAACTTACCCACCGGCATGGCTCATAAATACAATGGGCTCTCGTGGAAGAAAGCCGTATTCCTCAGTCATCGGCCGAAGATCGTGGAAACGTGGGACCGTAATCGGTCGCTGCGTAAGGAACTCACTGAGTTGATTATGATAATAGAGAAAGAGGATTACTATTGAAAATGAATACGTGACATGGGGCAGCGAGCAGCGAGCCTCGAGCAACGAACGAACTTTCATGTTATCATCGTCATCATCATTATCACCATCTTCATCTGGCTAACTATTGCATTTGCTGAGTTTCATTCCATTTTTACTTTGATATATTGTTGTACAAATACCCTGGAATTTTTCCCTTTTTCTTCTTTTCTTCCTTTTTCCTTCGTGCGGTGGTGTGGTGAACTCATTTTCATTTCCAAAATTACTTCCCTTTTCCCCTGTCAGGGGTTACACTAAGTTCCAATAAATCCTCCCTTTCCCACTCCTGTTCATTATGTATGGTACTAGTCAGGGCATGACGTTTTGGAGAGAGAGGAGTGTGATATGATCTTTATCTTATTTTTAGTTTCTTTGTAACGGTGGTGAGAGGGGAGCTTTGATCGGCAATCTGACATAAATTAGGCGTCTGGAACGGGGTGGCGGAGGATTGATTGATTGATTGATCGGTGAAGGTGGATTTGGTGATGGGACTGTTGTGTTATCCCGGGATTTTCTTTCTTTCTTCTTTGAGCTTCATTCACAGTATTCTCGTTTCGCTCGCGCAGTCCTTGCTGCTGCATGCCTAAATTCGACGAGTGTATGTATGATAGGCGGAGTAGTAGGTTAGGTAGGCTACCAGGTTAGGTAACGGGGTGATGGGACTATTTAGTTGTTCCCCACAATGACCTTCTTAGACCAAATGTGTGTGCTGTTTGCACGATTCGGGTTCCATTCCACCATCATATGTTTCGATTCGTACTCCCTTCGGCATAGAGAATAAGAATGTATGATAGATTGGTGATCATGATTACCGCATAATCTCCGGATCATCAACATTGACATAGACATCTGCCACAAAGTTCTCGTAATTCGCCCACGCCATCTGCATACTCCCCAGTCCTGGTCCCGCGTAGCTGAAATCAACCGCGTCCCAGACATTCGGCCACGCAGACGCAGCGACTGCCGCTGCAGCAGCTGCGCCGTCAAGACCGCTGTGACTCTCGGGTGCATGCATAAAGCCTTGTGCGTCTAATTGCATAGCCACGGACTGTTGCTGCTCTTGCTCCTGCTGCTGCTGTTGTTGCTGGATAGATAAATCCAGCGGGGAGAACTGCTCGGAGCTGATAGCTGATTCGGGATTAATGTTGGATGAAGATGGACCAGAGCCAGAGCCGGCTGGAGTAGAAGTAGACGTGGAAAGTAATTGCGTCCGTCTTTCCTTTGCCCTATCCATTAACTTAACCATAGGTTTCCATAGCATCCCGCGTTGCGAATCGGCAATTACTCGTCCCAGCTGACTGAAGGTATACTCGACTGGTTCCCAGAAGCGTTCCATGACGGCTTTGTCCTCGCAGACGCAGAGTTCTGCCAAAGCAACGGCGAGACTATGCCAGGGCGGGAAAGCGAATTCGATCCATTGGTAGGTGGCGAAGCGGGGGTCAGAGCGGAGACGATACGAGGCTGTGAGCACGTTGACTGCGAATTCGAGGAGACGGTCACCACGGACGAGGGGCGGGGTGAAGTTTGGGGCGCGTTGGAGAGGCCGTAGGGTGATGAGTTGCATGGACGCGTGGGTGCATTCTGCTACGGCTGCTGTGAGCCAATGGAGGGGGTTGGTTGCGGGGTTGGCGTGAGCGAGGAGTTTTGAGACAGATTGTTGAAATTCGAGGACGAGTTGCTGGCGGATGGCGAGCGTGTTGATGGAGGGTTCCATAAAGTCAGAGAAGTTGAGGGATCGGGTTACGTATTGTGCTTTGCGGGTAACCATTGTGAAGGTCATATCTGTAAAGCCTGGGGAGTCGGGTGGATTTGAGGTCATGGTTGGGCTTATGTCGATGTCGTTCACGTTTGCTGGCGGGTGAGATTCTAGCCAGGCGGCTTGCATCATCGGTTCGGAAGCGCGGTCCATGGATGCTTGGATGTCCAGAAAGCCAATGGCGAGCCAGACGCGGCGCCGGAGTTCTCGCTCGAAGGGGGTTACGTGGAACGGGGGGTCGGGGAGGTGAAGGGATAGGGCTTGCGCGATGCGCAGAGCCATGCTGAGCATTGTCCACATGCGACGGCTTTGGTCTTGGGAGCGGAGGGCGATCTAAAATGGAAGGTTTAGTGGGTGTGAAGTGGTCAGGATTGGGGGACGTACGAGGAAGAGGACATAAGCCTGTAGGACGGTGAGGTCATTGGTGGTGATAAAATCTGCGCGGGCGAGGGCTGCTTCGGCTTCTTTCTGGTACTTTGCTATCATGGATGACTTGGGGATGCCGAAGCAGCGCATGCTCTCTTCGTCGTGAAGACTACAGGAGGCGGCGAAGTAGACAGAGTAGGCGAGGGCAATCGGGGCCAGATGCCCTGGCTCGTAGTCCAAATAGGGCTTTCCATCCACGAGGAATTCCTTCACCGAGGGCCTGTGGAGAATCTTGCAGAGCAGGTCTACCCTCTGCATGAATATACAACATAGCTGTTGATGGGCAGGCGAGGGGGCCGGAGAATTGCTTTTTGCAGAGTCACTGCCGCTTGCCATGGAGAAAAGTCGGCGGTAGTTGATTAGGTTGCTGTTCTCAGCATTACGGTGATCTTCCTTGGAACCACTCTGCTCACTGGGATGTACATCCGGCACCTGTCCAGGAGTTAACTAAGTAACCAGATCGTTGGATATGTGTAGAAGTTCCTAGTGATCGACTCACCTCATTCAAGAGACTGGCCCAAAACGAAGACCCCAAATACGTATCCGGAGTCCGAACACTACCAGGCTGCGAGTCATCGTCATCGCCATGCTCCCCATCCGACGACCCAGCCTGTGAGCCTTCATCGACGGCAGCAGCTAGAATAGCGCGAGCGGAGGCCTGATTGCCCCCGCGAGCCAGTTCACGGATGATGGTTTCCAGCTTCGCCACACGGTCCTTCAGGTTCGCATCCTGGTCACCTGGTCGCTCCGTTGCTGGTCTGCCGGATCTGCCGCGCGGAAGACGTGCCCGTTCAACGGGGACGCATCTCGTTCCGAGACGCTGGCAATTCGTGCATGGGTTCAGCTTGTCGCATTTGACTTTGCGCTGCCGGCAAGTTTCACAGCTCAGACGCACTTTAGGCTTGTTGGTGGAGTGTGCGGACGGAGCGTTGCCTGCTTCGTCTGCTGTCTGCTCGGGATGATTCATTATTATATGGGCCAATCTTGTGCTAGTGGCCGGCCAAATGGAAAATCATAGACTGCTAGTTGGGATTTACAAGGGCTGAACATGGCTCATATCGGCCAGCTTGGATGAAGAGACTGATCAACGGAGGAAGTAGACATTACGGAGTGACACGAGATAAGCCGGAGAGCAAAACGAAGAAGGTAGGATGGATGATTATTATTGGGCCCCAATCCATGGATGGATCGCCCGTGGCGGCCTCAGGACCCACACTTTCTGCTCTGCGCTTTCCTAACATCTACAACACACCTGTTCTTGTCTCTGGGACGTATAATACGGCGAATATGGTAGTAGAATAGACGTGATACTGAAAGTAAGGAAGGAGCGAGCACTTCGATACCGACAGAGTAACCCACGCGCTACCGGTGCCAGCATCGACTGAGCGCCCGCACATCTACAACTTGTCAACTCAAACTACAGCCATCCACCCCCAAGTCTAAACCTCTGTCGTCGATATGCAAGGATGCATTGGGAATACATGACACGTATGGCATGACTACATTAAGCTATAGACCCATAACCCCACCCATTTTACAATCCGAACCCAATGTCCATCCCTAGGCATGCGTGAGAAAGGAAAGCAAAAGAGAAGCACGGCATCATCAAAGCAGAGAGAGGGGGAGACAAGCAAGAAGGAAGCGGTTACAGCGAATGAGATCGGAATAGAAATGAAATGACATTGGAAACCTGCCGCTCAAGTCTAAGAGATAGACAATAAACACCAAATATGTGCAAAAAGGCAAAAGCGAGATGGCGCACAGCCTTTACTCCCAAACATTAGAAAATAGATCGTCCGCTCCGCCAAACCCGCCCGCCGGCTTGGAAGGAGCATTCGTGGTAGTAGTCGTAGTGGTGGTCGACGAGATGGGTGCCGCGCTGGTCCATCCGCCAAAGTCCTCATCGGCAGCGACGGTTGGGGCCGGCTTGGAACTAGCCGACAAAGCCGGAGCGCCCCAACCCGCACCAATGTCATTGGCAGTCAGGGTATCCGGCACCTTCATCATCGAAGCCGAAGCGGCAGGTGCTGCAGGTGCTGCGGGAGCAGGGTCTGGAGTGCTCCAGGCGTTACCTCCCCAGGGATCAATGGTAGTTGGAGGAAGAACGCTAGCGACGGACGCGGTGCTAGCCACTGAGGGCCTCGAAGCCGGGGCCGGAGCGGGAGCTGGGTTAAGGTTGAAAGCAGACTTCAACTCCTGTGGAGAGGTAGATGTGAACGCCGAAGGTGAGACAGCAGCCGGGGCGGCCGGGGCCGGCGAAGAAAGCCCGAACAAGTCGTCAGACAAAGGCGACTTAGGGGGGTTAGGCTTCGGCGGCGGAGGAGACGCAAAGCTGGTGAATCCTGCGTCAAAACCGTTCGACGAGATTGATGTGGTCCGGGACTGCGGCTTTGGCGGGGGGACAGTGGGAGAAGTGAGACTATCAAAGAGACTACCACCCCCACTACCAACTGAGGCAGTGGGCGAAGACACCTTGGGAGCTGCTGGAGTAGACTTCATGCTGGCAAAGTTCGTCAGGTTGGCGAAAGGTGAGGGTTTCTCAGCTGGTTTAGGAGCCGGAGGGGAAGTGGACGAGGGTATGCTCAGTCCGCTGAAAGCATCGGTCAGGCCACCCATGTTGGAGGCCGATGAACTCGGCGCGGGTGATGCCAGATCGCCAAATGAAGATGTACGCTCGTGCTGCGTCGTAGCAGGCGGAGGCTTCGAGTATAGCGAAAGAATCGATTGCTTCAAGTCGGGCCTGGACATCCCGGTCGAACCGGTAGGGGTCGACGCCATACTAGCTGGGCGGCTGGTAGGGGCGGGCTGAGCGCTTCCGAAGAAGTCCAAACCAAGTAGCGAGTCCCCGGGACGAGCCGCTGGCTTAGGAGCAGGAGCAGACTGTGGTTGCTTAGGGGGTGCCCTGGGGGTGGGCTCTGTCGTGCTCGGACGCGCCGGAGGGGCGATAGGGTCGTCGGCGAATAGATCGATGGACTGTTGCTGGCGATGGACTGCGGGTTGACTGGACGCAGCCACACGCTGAGAAGCAGAGCGTTCAATCTTCGCTTTTTCCTGAACCACTGCGAGAGGCTTTGACGACATGTGTTAGTCTCATCGTATAAGGTTACACAACTTCGGACAACTTACCACATCGTCGTCGCCAATATCCAGGGTCTTGGGATCGGGCATTGGGCCGTCCATGACCCATCGCTTAGACTCGTACTTTGTCCGGATGAAATTCTCAATTTTCCTGTCCACGCCATCCACTTAGCCACGCTGCCATCAAGTTGACCAGTATGCGAGGGAGATATCCACTTACGCTTCCGAGGGGACGTGGCCGGGTGCCAATTTCGCTTCCCAGTATCTGCCATAGACAATGAGCTTAGAAGTCCCAGACACTCAAATTGTAAAGGAAGACACTAACTTGTTGGCTCTAGCATTTCCCCATCTCACAACACTCTGAAGTTGTTCGTCCGTCCAGGAGTCAAGGTCGACCGACTTCACCCGACTGATATGGGTGCCCATGCCGCGATGAATGCCCGAGCAACGGATACAAATGAAGATTCCCAGGTTCCATGATGCCCACCGAGGATCTAAACGAAACAATATTAGCAAGCGATCGCATTATGCACCGGGCATTCGCATTGAATGATATATGTGACGCCAAAACACAACAGGCGTAAGTTGGGCGTTATCCGCGGGGAGTCACTAACGCTTATTGCGCTTGCAATCGGCACATATCTTGTTTTGTTCGAGTTTCAGCAGACTCTTGATGATCTGCTGGTTCTGAGCAGCCTGGGACGGCGTAGCACGTCGAGACATCACAGCTAGGGACGCAGTCCGGGTCGAACTACCAGGGAATGCAGCCGGAGAGGAGAGAAAGGAGAGACAATAATAAAGGGGAGTTGAAACGGGGAGAGAGACGTCAAGGGCCACCAAGTGGCGGGTTGCGGTGTCTTATTGGCCTCAGGCATTACACTTGGGTAGGCGGTGGGTTGACCTCCGACCGGCCAGCGGCACGTGCCAGCAATGCAGTTTGATATAGATTGATTTGCCTTTGATTTATTGTATGAGAGTCACTAGGGTTGCACACAAACAGCGACGATCGTCATATTCATATTCGTCTTCGCCTCGTCTCATCATCTCTTCATCATACAACTACAGTACTCTACACCGAAAAAACTCCCTATTCACCTTCCACCCATACCCCTTTTCAGTTCCCCTGGCCTTCATCCTCCTTGAACCGCAAACTAACACTATTCACACAATGCCTCTCATCAGTCGGAGTCGGATATCCCTCTCCCTTGAACACATGTCCCAAATGTCCCCCACAGTTGCTACACACAATCTCCGTGCGCTCCATTCCAAACGACCGATCCGTATGTCTTGTAACCGCTCCAGGGATGGAGTCAAAGTACGCGGGCCACCCACATCCCGACTTGAACTTATGTGTTGCCTTGTACAACGGTGCGTCGCATCCCGCGCAGTTATAGACTCCCTGGGAAGGGTAGTGGGCATCGTATTCGCCCGTGAAGGGTCGCTCCGTGCCCTTTTGGCGGAGGATTTTAAATTGCTCTTTGGTTCATTTGAGTTAGTTTCTTTCAAACCAAGATAGAGCTAGCACGGCGGAACAGATGACGGGTAAGTAGGTAGAGAATGAGGGTAAAGCTATACATACCAGGACTTAGCACAGCTTGCCATGCATCGTCACTGCGCTGGTCGGGATAGGACATGTTGTTGGGCTGGGATTCAGTTTTCGCGCTAGAGCCGAATAATGCGCCGAGGAAGGGGATTGTAGGACCGGCTTTGAGGACAGTTGCGCTGGGGATGGGGAGAGGAGGTCGCTGGAGGGCTCGGGCGGAGTGCGATCGGAGGGGTAGTGCGAATATGCGGAGGGCGGGGATCAGGCCCTGGAAGCGCATCGGGGTGTGATTCAATAAGATATGATTAGACGAAAGATAGGAGATGGGTATGACAGTTGAGTCACTGACGAGAAGAAGGTCTCAAGGAAGAAAAGTGAAGATTAGTTAGTTAATCGCTTTCATTGATGGTCGCCGCTGAAGCTCCGATTTGCTTGGGCTTTTTACGTCATCCGGACGGAAACACCAAAACTTCCCTCTTATCTTACTATTTTCCCCATGTCAATATTGTCTACGATTTAAAGAACTTCAAGAGCTAATTCAGTCTTCATCAGATCATCATGAATATGCCTGTCTCCAAGCTCTGTATGCATGTATGTACAACAGATGTAAAGTACAACAAATGTCTAGCAAAACTAGCAAAAGCGCGACTTCCAGATCCGCCGTCTACATGAACGCCTCCGGGTATCTCATATGCATCAGTCGCTAAATGGGGACAGAAAAGGGTAAACAGAATCCATCATGCCATGCATCAGCGACGTCGGACAACTCCAACGACGGTCAAAACTCCGGCGCCAATCTCCACCCTCCAGCCTTCCCGGGCCAGCATCTTCGCAACAGCCGGGCCCAGGCGTGAAGTGCCATCATGACTATGCCGTCCCAGTCCAGTGACAATGCGGTAGCCACCCTGAACAGGATTGCTGGCTCCACTGCCACGCATGTATTTTGCATCGCCCAGGGAGTCCCACCACTCGGATACCCGCTCGCTAGAGATCCGCACCGCATCCTGCACAGATACACCATGCAGATCGAGCGAGTTCCATGTAGACTGTGAGTCGACCAGAGCATCGGCAGCAGCAGCAGCATTGCGTTTGGCGCGTTCCAAGTGATCTCGTCCTACAGCGGAATAGTAGGCAGCCGCACCTCCCATCAACCGATCTGATTTACCGCGCCGGTATGCGACCGATGCCTTCGACAATGCTTCAGCACCAGCTGCAAAGTGCACGCCTGCTGCACTTCTCGCTCGGTTGAGGTCCCGGGTCACCGGTGCAGCGCCTCGTTTCGGAGTCTCCTCGTCAACGTCTACCGGCGGGGGTGCTGTGGTAATTTTGATTATCTCACTCAAGGACGGAGCCACCGGGCTTGTCAGCATAGCCGCCGCAAGCTCACTGGCGGCCGATATAGAACTCCTCGTGATCTTGAGCAAGCCGGCAAATGTGAGCGGCGGCACTGAAGGGAATTCTTGCGTGAGCTCAGCCACTTGCGTAACCGTGACTGGATCCTCATCGATCTGCTTTTTCGGAGCGTGTGTATCGGCAAGAGCCCTGATTGTAGCAGGAAGTGAGGCTCCATTGGCATGATAAGTTGAGCGGACGGTCTCCTTCTTCAAGATCGCCGAGGTTCGCGCATGAATGAACTCAACGTCCTTTCCAGCAGCATCCCACTTGTTCGTCGTATTCTCGAAGCTAGCCTCGGAGCTCGTCGACGATAAGACCTCTTGTCTCCGGGCATTCTTATTCTTGGGTTTGCGCTTACGAGCTTGTTTCTTGCCTGCTCCGGGGTCATCAAAGCCGTCCACGCCCTTAGGAACGGTGACCACCCCATCCTCGTCAGGTACTTGCTCATCGAAAAACGATAGGTTAAGTAGGACGTCCATCGAGCGATCAATGCTCCCATTAGACTTCTTCAACGTATGCTGGATAGTAAACCGGTCAACTGACGGGAACATCTCAGTCAAATAGCCAATCTTATCATCTTCATTTGCTCCAGACAGATGGAGAGACCCATCCGGTCCAATAGTATACGAGACATGGTCCCTTATACCGACGGAAGAGAACCCCGACGTGAGGCTAGTGATATCTGTCTCCCGCGACCGGTCACCCTGGGACTCACTAAGCTCAGACGACGCATCTGCTTCTGGACCATGTCCTGCACCTAAACCGGACGTGCCGGAAGGGTCGAAGGGCAGATCCTCCTGTTCCCAAGCAGACAGCCGAAGCGCATCCAGAGTCTCGCGAAGTTGGCCAAGTTGGGCAGAGTCCGTCAGGTCATAGTCGAACGCGATGGCTGTGAGCAAGGCTGGGTCCAGAGGAGGGCAGTACGTCTTTTCCAGATCCTACGACGCGATTCGTTCTCAGCATCAGCTGTTTACACCCCGTTTGTGCACTTGCAGTTTGTATCGGTGCAAGGCGCGCACAATTTTAGGCAGACTAACCTGGAGCGGACCGTCATCCTTGTCACCCATGTTCGAAATCAATGATGTGCCACAAGTATTCGGTGTTGAGTCTTTTGAGCATGCCTTATTTAACAGAGGTTTATATTGGCTGGTGCTTGTTTGCGACACAAGACTGCTGCTTCCTGGCGCACTTTGTTGGGGAGGAATTCGCGATAACTTGCGCCTGAAGGCGGGGGTGGATGACATAATCATTTCCAATGACTTGTGATCAACTGCACGGATGGAACTATGATGGAACTATGAGAATCACGAAATGAAGATGTAGAAAATATCTAGTATCTCGACGCGTTTCTAATGTTTGATATCGTTGCATATCACGATAACTGGCAGGATATGGGGACTCACATGTCGTAACTAAATACCTGACTCACGATACTCACATCAGACATCAAATGATCATCCTTCCATCAAGCTAGCTATTTGTACTTCATGACATCAGTATCGCTATCTGCTAATTAGTATAAATATAACATGAGCATTCTCAGCTCCTGACTAAAATACTGCACAATACCTATTCAGCCCAAGTATAGAAATCTCATTCGCGTAAGCCCAGATGTCAGTCAATACTCCAAGTACTGCCCTAAAACTATTAGACCTTTGTACCCTACCATCCCTCATACCAAGCGCGTTCAAGACTATAGGACGTTGAGTAACACAGTGTTACTAGTCATCTGAAAGGTTGCTTTGAGCTTAAGTCTTTCCGAACAAAATTAGTTCTAACAACTAAACATCGCATTGGAAAAGAAGAAAGTAATCCAAGATAATCCCCATTTCTCCATCTGTTTCGTAAAGTCTGGATCTTAGAATTTCCACCACCGCCAATTGACTCAGTAGTAGTACTCTACACAAAAATTCAAGACCTCGCTCTACCTACCAAGCCAGGACAGCTAGTCTAGAATAAAAGTCAGTGATAATCGATACACCGAAACCCAAAGCCTAACTGTCTAATTTTCCCAAAGTACCCCTGACACCAAAATAGGAAAGCCCACCAAGTCGCCATTTCAACTACTAAACCAGCCTACAAGGAAAACCCTACTTTGACCCCCCACAATCCCGCACACTCCCAACCCAGAAAAAGAAATAGTAGGATAGAAAAAAAGATAGAGTGGATCGGCTACCCTCGGCCCCAGAATTATTTCATCAATCACTCATCCATCGGTTCCACCCCAGAAAATCTGGGTCATTGTTGTGTGGTGGGCGGTCTCCACTTGGACGGCAATTGATCGATGTTTGGGGATGGACCCGTGGGGAAGACTTAACGTCGATGCTATGTGGGTGCGGTTAAGTAAGTGAGTTATTTATTTACGTAGTTGTATTGTGCAAATACTATGACATACTAACTTTTACTCTGATGGTTCCTGAGACAAATTTACGTAAATTATAGTCGTCTGTCTTCGTTTGGGTTACTCAGTTTAGCACTCGAGGAAATGTAGGCATGTGATATATACGACCGAGGAAAGCGGCAGCTTCTCGGATATTAATGGGTTTCTATTTGGTATGTCCGTCTTCTAGAAAGAATATGGTATAGTTCTATATCTTCATAACACGTGCAGCTGGTATATCTACCAGTTCTGCTTACTTGTACTTGGCCATGAACTCCGAGTGGAACTTGACGATCCGCTCAACCCAGTCGGTTCCAGGAGCCAAGAAAGTAGTACGGAAGTGCAGGGTGTTCTCCTTCTGGCCGAAGCCAGAGCCGGGGACGACGCAAACACCAGTGGCGTCAAGGAAACGGAGGCAGTAGAACTCGTCAGCGGCACGGTTCTCGGCCTTGGCGGCCTCGACGGCCTTGGGAGGAAGGGTGATAGTGGGGAAGAGGTACATGGCGCCCTAATTCATTAGTTAGTGAACCGTCCATAGGATGCTCTACTGTCGCTGGAAGTACATACCTGAGGCTCCTGGCATTCAACACCCTCCATGCGCTGGAAGGCTTCGTAAAGGGCAAAGGCGCGCTTGCGCAGACCGTCCCGAATGCCATTGTACTCCTTTTCGTACACGGCGCGGCTGGGCTCACCCTCCTTGGGAGGGTTCACCATCAGCTCGACCAGGCACTGTCCGATAACCGGCGGGCAGAGCATGATGCTGACGTACTTGTAGACCTGGGCCGCAACCTCGGGGTCGAATCCGACCAACTCAAAGTAGCCACCACGGTGACCACACTCACCAACCATGCCCTTGGAGACACTGTGCAGGGAGGCCAGCTCCACGTTGTCGTACTTGCCGGGAACTTCTTGCTGCAGCTGACGGAGTCTCTTCTTGAAGGAGATGAACTCGCCGGTGAAGACGTTAGTCTGGTAGACTTCGTCCGCAATGACCACCAGCTTCTCCTCCGCAGCCAGGTCGAGCACACCCTTGATGTCCTCAGCACTGAGGGAAGCGCCGGTCGGGTTGCCGGGGTTGATCACAACAATGGCACGCACATCGGTGCCAGCAGCCTTGGCCTGGGCAAGGTTCTCACGGATAGCATTCACATCGGTACCCCAGGCCCTGTGCTCCTCCAGGTGGTAAGGAACGCACTGGGCGTTCAGAAGGGACAATGTAGCGGTGTAGAGAGGGTATTGAGGGATGGGCACAAGGACACCAGCACTGGGGCCATCGCAGATGACGTTCAGAAGGGTGCTGACACCGGAGGAGGCACCACCGGTCAGGTACAGGTCCTGGGGGTTAGCGGGGAATCCATCACGCTCCTCAATGAACTTGGCGACGCTGTCACGGATGATAGGGGCACCCTGGCTGTGACTGTAGGCACCGACGCTCTGGACATCGGCGAGAAGGGTCTTGGCCCGGTCGATGACATCCTGCTGGTAGCCGAACGACGTACGGAGAGCCTCGGGGTTCTCCAGCAAGGAGGGGTTCTCGAGAAGACTGAGGACCTGACGGAAGAAGCTGATGGGCTTCTGGTCCAGTTGCTGAGGGTTGCCAATGTTGGCGAAGATGACACTGTCGAAAGGCAACGACTTGTCTCCCTGAGCCAACTTCACACGGTATTCCTCGGCCTTGACGGCCAGCTCACCACGGACGGCATATTTGGCGGCCTTGACGTGGGGGTTGATGTTGTCCAAGTTGAGACGACCGCCGGAGGAGGCGGTCAGGGTGCGCTTAGCAGTGAGGGTGACGGTCATAGTGGACTCTGTGATGGTCGTAGGGTATGATTAGCTAACTGACCCTTTGTAGGACGAGAACAGAGGGTCTCTGCCAGATGGCGGAGTAAGTTCCATTTGTATGGGAAGTATACGGGGGACCGGATGTCACAAGATCGGGGCTAGCTGGAAGAGGCCGTCTGACAATCGGAACATGGGGGGATGGGGGGGAGACACATCCAATGACCAGCAGCAGCACGGGAGGGGGTGAAGTAAAAAGTAACAAAAAAAGACTCACCCCTCTGCAAAGTGCCGGCGGGTAAGACTGCCTTGGAGGAGAAATGGCGCGGGCCGTTCTGATGGCACGACAGCCAGGCACCATTCGGCCGGGAAACAGCGCATCGCAGCGGAGTTGCCCGCAGTCGAGAGGCGAGCTTAATTTGCCAGGTCATTATGTCGGCTCTCTTGGTTCAATATGTCGGCCAATTGCACGATTATGCCTTCTCCACCGTGGGGGCTAGCGGGGAGACGTCGTGACAGGGTGCTCCTTAAAGCAAAGAAAAAGGCAAGGCCGTCTGATAGGCCGACAATGAACAGAAAGAATGCCTGATCGTGGGCCGGAGAGCAGATCCCAGACGGAGAAAAAAAGCAGAAATCCACGAGGGAAATCCCACGGGGCGGTGAGCAGATGACTCAGCTGGTTCCCTCACCGGGTCAGGAACCGTTCCTTTCCTTTTACGTGAAGGGCATTGTTAGAAGGGAAATGATCGCGTCGATTCTATGCATGGAGATTTGATCTATCGACTGGCAAATGTGTACACTGTACAGATGGGCGTCGCACTGCGGACTCTTAGGTGGCTTGAGACTAGGCGGCTGAGGACTGCGTTACACCCATGTCTGCTATGGTTGGGCCAATGAAGACCAGTCATCCCCATGATCCCACACGCTCTCCGGAGCCTCCCGAAGTTCGGCTCGGGTACGGAGTATCTACTTGACTAGAAAGATAGGCTCTACGACTTGCCTGGTTCTACCATATGTTGGTGGGAATAGCTTTGGCCCACTCCCCACAACTAGCCAATTTCCTTGAGGTCATGTTGTTTTCAGGTCATTATATGTATGATACAGCAGCCTCACGTGTCTGGACGCTCGCAGTGTCAATGGTCAACGGTGTCAAAAGATGTATAAATCACTGAGTCTCTCATCTAGCGAGTCATAAACCATGTGTGGTGAGTCAAGATCAGACCACTCCTTCCCTGGAGAGAACCCCCCTAGCTCCGTTCGCTTCCTCGCAACCGCACAGCTTGTCCGTACTTTTGCAGTTTCGTAATCAGAGCATCGCCGTGCTTCACAACATCTGCGTACTGCTTGTTCTTGTCGTCAGGTCGGTTCGTCTCGATGATGCCATTGACCCGGTCGATAGTGCATGCAATCCGGTTGCTGGCAATGAATTTGGCAAGATCCCTGTAGCTGTCAGTCAATGCAATCTAACAGTCAATAATTCCATGGTAGACTTACCGATCCAGGTAGTCGACGGTGACGCCGAAGTCGCTGGCCATGCTGTTCAGGCCAACAACGCGATAACTCTGAAGCAGTTGCTGGTACGCGCGAAGTCTCATCTCGCGCACAAACCACGCGCGGTGCTCGTGCAAGTAGCGGTCTTGGTTCAAGAAGTTGTCCTCCACGGCAGCCAATGCTACGAAGAAAGTGCGGTAGTTGCCGGTATACAGGCTGTCGACCAGGTTTGCAAGAGGCGAAAAGTCCACGGGCGCTTCGGTTTCAGACTGAATGCCAGATCCCGCTCCCAGAGTGGTGAGGTTAACCACAGTGGTAGCTGTGGTAGGCGCGGCTCTGGTGACAGTAGCATCCTTCATCTCCTCATCCTGGGCTCCGGGCCCGGAGGATACCTCGCCGGTCAGAGCAGCCAAGCGGTCCTCTCCAGGTCCAAGAATGGCCTTGATCTCGGGTGCATCCACGACCTTGGCCTTGAAGTCGACTCGCTTCAGGGATAATGAGCCCGCAAGGATCGAATAGATGACCAAGGACGAGTAGCTGCACAGTTCGTAGCTGGTGAAGGTCGATAGACTGTCGAGTAGCAGAGGGGCAGCAAGGTTGTAAGAACGGATGGTGAGTAGATGTAGACCCTTGTAGGCCTTGAGGCGGTTTCTCCGGTCCCAGTCGCCGCCACTTTCAATCAGAGTGTTTGCCCGCTCAATGCTCTTCTTGACAGAATGGGTATCGCCGAAGAAAAGACCAATCCGGATCATGGCCAGCATCAGGTCGATCTTCGTTCCGAGGAATGTCGTCTTCTCAAGGAGGGCCTCGTGGGATTCGATAGCTTTGTCCTACAAGCCACGGATTGAGGTTAGCATATCAACCAATATGCGGGGCTGATTTCAAATAGACTCCTAGCTAGAGCTTCCCAGGACATACCTTATCGCCCACACGGGCCCAGAACTCGGCGCGCTTACCCCGTGCGGCCAGCACCTCGGTTTCCCCGGCGGCTTCCTCAGCTTCGTCCTCCTCCTTCTGGAATGTTTCCAACTCCTTTCGGTTGTCTTCCACCAGTGACTGATACAGAGATTCATCCCAGGGGAAGTCTATGTTCTGGGGCGACTTCCGCGAAGCCAGCATATTTGACGTAATCAGGGACTTGGTCGGGTGCTGGGCGACACCCTCACCGGAGTGGTTCAGAATGCCTTCGACGGGATGAGCGAGGTGTCGGTAAAAGGGGGCCATCTTGTTCTCGGAAATAACATCTTGAAGTCTCTTCAATGATGTCTGTCGCACTGTTTGCGGGCATGCAGGGTTGGAGAGGTTGAAGACATGTTGGGCGAGGTTGAGATCAGGGTACTTTATGTACTGCGGATCGGACCCCATGTTGACGAAGGGGGCTTAGATATCGAGCTGAAAAAGAGACACGTATAGACAATGTAGAATGGGGAAGCTATGGAGCGAAGCTTGAATGTCAAGGGAGCAGAGGGTCTGGGGTCGATGATGGATGAGGCAGATACATCACCTATGGAACGTAGCTGACCCGAGCTCAGCTGGGGAAACGTTGTTCCGGTTGCCGAAGCCGCTTCCAAGTTTCAACAGCCATTCCAACAGTTTTATACGCTGAACACCATCGAGACATAAATAAAATCGTTATTATCTGAATAAAGGGCTCTGCCCAATATAATAGTTACGAATCTTTAATTGCGGTCGGTGGACTTTAGCAATGCAACACGTATCATATCGATTTGAAGAAAAGCCGTCAATGACAACTCGAGCGAATGCTTCTAGGCCGCTTGATTATTATGCTTGGCATCTGTTATTGTTCAAAAGCCATCACAGCTTCCGTCTCAGTGTTCTCTGCAACATGTAGAGGTCGATGTCACATGACTGTGTAAAATTGGCGGACTCCGGAACAGCAACCGAGGACAGAGTACCAAACGTAGAAATGATGCCTGACGAAGTAAAACCATTATAGAATTTCCGAAGTGTCACCGCGGGTATGTTGCGCGTATACTACGTACAGATGATCATCCACGGAGTTGACTGTTTTGGTGGGTTCCGTGATTAGACTGGAGTAAGATGATCTAGATAGTTGTTGGGTGGATAGAGGACCACACGTGCGCTCATGGCAGGCTAATAACTAATTACGCAGCTTGATCACTCGGAGCTAAACCGTGGATTGTAACGGATACCGTTCATCGACGCTGCTTCCTTCCAACTGAATTGCCACTCATGGCCGAGTTCGTATGAAAGAGAGCTTTAATGAATGCATAGTAGTAGTTCGATATAAGGTCAGTTAAGGGTGCAGTTGCCACCAGATCATTCAAGATGTGGCGGAAAGCCACATCCGACATTGGTGCTTATCATTTGCATCTAGGATGTAGTCTGCTCTTAATCTTGAGAGGCGGCAGAGATATCCGTAAAGTAGGCTAGGTGGTAATCGGGTCTGACATGCGAACTTGTACTTTGATGGCAAGGTTACCTCGGGGTACTCCGGTATCAAAGGCTGTCTGTCCACTAGTCGGAAAGCCTTGTCCGCAAGTGGCTGGTCAAGGTATGATCCCTTGCCTAGAACAAATTATACCTTATTCATGAGGATTTTTCGGTCTTGCAGCGATGCTCAGCTTCTTGGAATAACGTACAGGAAGTGCTGCGTCTAGCACGTGCTATGGGGCGAGTAAAAATTTTCCGTATCAGACCAGACAAGGTCGACGAGGCTAAAGAATCTCGCATATGCTTCGATGAGATTCGGCTGTTCAAATCAAGACTGAGGCATCAGCGAATAACAGCACATGGAGACTGGGTGGACTACACCTTAATAGGCATAGTGCATAGTTGGGCTTGATAGGGAAGATGGGGTACTGGGATCCACTTACCTTCTTGACCCGCGGTGATACTGACGCTAAGGCTACACAGGGAGGGGCCAATACAACCTCGCCGGCCTGCTTAGCGTGGGAAATGGAAGACCAAGGATCAAAGAGGAAATCCATCATGTGCCTTGACGCTGTTCTCTCGCTGGTCCTCTTGCCCACCCAAAGTCTTTTTTCAGTTCCTTTTCTCCTTGTACTTATACCTCGAGAATCCTGTTTCTTCCCCTTTCCTTTTCACTGATCTTTTACTTCCACCCCCTCTGATATATAGGCGCAATCGACCTTTAATTGTTCCTCCTTCGTTGTCTTCCGAGTCCCTCATCTTGGCAAAAGTACCTTTATTCTCTCAAAGACAATTGCTCTGTGTATACACACAGTGAATCAAGTTATCTTCGTTCGCAACAATCCAAGGCTGCGAACCTATATTGACCTGCAAAAGCAGTCAGCATGGAGCCAAAACCGGACGTTGAGTCCAAGGTCGATGTGCCTCCCGAAAAGGCCCCCGCCTCTCTTGACGCAGTTCCTCTGGAGGAAACTGCGGTTGGCAAGAGCCGTTGGGAACGCAGTTGGCCCACGATTGCATGCGGCGCTGGTCTTTTCTCTGATGGCTACCTCAATGGGGTTCGTTCTTGACATGGATTGCTTTTGTGGCCGTCGGTGGTCTTGCTAATCTGGCTTGTCTACAGATCATCGGACCTGTAAATACCATCTTGAAGAGACTGTACCCTGAAGAATACTCCAACTCACCCGCCAGCCAAAATGTATCCTCTATTACATTCGCCGGTACCGTGGTCGGCATGCTTATCTTTGGATACACAAGTGATCACTGGTCGAGAAAATGGTCTCTAATGATATCTACGATAATCTTGTTCCTCTTTGCCGCTCTGTGTGCTGGTGCCTATGGGTACCATAACAGCCATTATGGTCTGTTTGCTGCCCTTACTGCATACCGTTTCTTCCTGGGAATTGGAATTGGCGGCGAGTACCCTGCAGGGTCTGTCGCAGCCGCAGAGAACACTGGTGAACTCAAGCAAGGCCATCGCAACCGATGGTTCGTGATGTTTACCAATTTCCAAATCGACTTTGCCTATGTTGTCTCCGCCCTAGTTTCGATGATTTTGGTTTTGATTTTCACTGAAAACCATTTGCGTGCGGTCTGGCGTATTGGTTTGGGACTCGGTGTCATTCCACCTCTTAGTCTGATCTATCTCCGGTTGAAGTTGGAGGAGCCCGAGGAGTTTAACAGGGAGCGCATGCACAAGTTCCCTCTTTGGCTGATTATCAAGTAAGCTTCCTGGCTATTATTAGTTATCGCGTTAATACTAATCGCACATTCCAGGTTCTATTGGAAGCGTCTGGTTTGTGTGACTTTTCCTAGCCAATGCGCAGAGTATTACTAACCGTAAACAGTTCATATGCTCATTGATCTGGTTCCTCTATGATTTTTCTTCTTATTCTTTCAGCATCTACTCGTCTGACTGGATCGCTATTATCCTGGGAGACAGTGCTCCTCTCTGGAAGAGCTTCGGTTGGACTACACTGACATATACCTTCTACATCCCCGGATCTTTTCTAGGAGCATTGTCGAGTGATTGGCTGGGGCCCCGCAATACCCTGGCCCTCGGTGTCTTGCTGCAAGGCATTGTTGGGTTTATCATGTCTGGCTGCTATGAGTATCTTTCAACGCCTAAGAATGTCGCAGCATTCGTCGTGGTTTTCGGGTAGGCTCTGGATTGTATCATGATACTATCTCATCTGCTAACTTACAAACCTAGCATTTTCTCGAGTCTTGGTGAGTTTGGTCCTGGCGACAACATTGGACTGTGCTGTGCCAAGAGCAGCGCAACCGCTGTACGGGGCCAGTTCTACGCCATCGCTGCTGCAGCTGGAAAGATAGGCGCGTTTGTTGGGACTTATGTGATCCCGATCATTCAAGACAACGCGCCTAACAAGATCCGGTCCGGTCAGGACCCCTTCTTCGTCTCCAGTTCACTCTGCATCTTTAGTGCTGCTCTGGCCTTTTTCCTCCTGCCAAACATCGGACAGGTATGCCATGTTTTCTGGTTCCGTCCAGGCGAAAGTAGGCTAATCGTCCCTACAGGACACCATCACATATGAGGATGCCAAATTCCGGGCCTATCTAGAGGCTCATGGTTACGACACTTCTGCCATGGGCAACCAAGAGGAGCGGTAGTCGATATCCGCCTGCAACCCGCGCGCCTTACGGACCTACTAAAACAACGCATCTGAACCGCTAGCCCGGACAACGTCCCAGCCTAACAAGCGCCAACCTTCCCGTACCCCCAAGCGACATTCCAACAGACGAACGGCCCATGCAACATCTTGAAGAAAGCCCAAGCAGCGAATGCGCGATGACCGACGATCGAAGTTGGTGTGAAGATGCCCAAGCGACCCCGGAAGAGAACACGCCCAGACGCGCAATTTTGGTAGCAAACAATACACCCGATTGGAGCCCCTGGAAAGGATGCTCGGGGTCATAAGTTAAGAGAGTATGGTTAATGACTCGATGACTATGTGTCAGTGATGTAATGTATAGAAATACTATTATTATGCTTTATATTCTTTTGTCGGAGGAAAGAAAATAAGCAAGCAAAAAAGTGATTGTTGAAGACGAGCTGGACCCGTAGTTCGCATGGCGGGGAGAGTGGATTAGGGAGGATCTTGTGATTGACAGCTTGGATGGTCCGACCAGCCGAGGTTCCAACTTCCGAAGTCTTTCACCTCCAACAGACGGGCGATCGCCGGCCGCTCATTTACCGATCCTATCTTCCAGCAGCCAGCCCTCGACCCCTACTACTACTAATATCCTTTTCTCCGCCCCTCCCCCATCTTTTCTTCCTTCCATCCTTGGTGCGGAGTATCCTTTTTATCTCCCGTCTGTATCAGAACCTCTCCTCTCCGTCCGCCAGCCAGCCAGAGCTTCGCCTTACCTTTACGGTCCCCACGCCGTCCCGACACCGCGCGGAATTCGACTCCCGCCTTTTTCTACCCTTTCAATAGTAACCGACACCTTCTCGAACCCTTTCCATCAACCCAACACATACACCAGCCATCATCAATATGGTCGCAGACGCTTTGGTTTACCACCCTGCCTTGGCGCATTACCTGCGCTTTGTCGCAACGACGGGTACGTGCCGACATTCTATCTGTCCTGCGCTGCTGGTTTCTCGGCCGGGAGGAGAGCAAGGTGCCCCAATGCAGGGGACCTGCCTCTCGTGCTTTTGGAGGATAAATTGATTGGATTGCAGAATATCACTGACCTTTTTACAGTCGGTCGCGATAAACTCCTCCGAACCTTGCAATACTTCTCCCGCTTCTATGCTTGGTACCTCTACCGCACCAACCGCCCCCAGTCCGCCATCGAGCCTTTCAACGCCGTCAAGAAGCAGTTCGGAACAACTCGGAAGATTCTGCGTATCGGCAAGTTTGTTGAGCATCTGAAGGCAGCTGCATTGGCCTCCGACAACAAGAACCCTGTTGACCCTGTACTCCGTTATCTCGCCGTCGGCCGTCAGCTCGGCTACGCGGGCTACCTCTCTCTCGACACAATCACCGTTATCGACACGATCGGTGTTCGTAAGCTTGCTTCGGCCAAGCGACTGCAGGAGCACGCTTACCGCTCATGGATGGCGGGTTTGGTCTGCAGTGCCGTCGCGGGTGTATACACTCTGTTCAGGCTGCGGGAGAAGGAGAAGACCCTCGACCGCAAGGAAGGCGAAGGTGTTGTGGAAGCCAAGAAGCTTGAAAAGTATGTTGTGTTTTCTTGGTCTGATCCACTCGCGCTGAACCAGTGTACTAACATTGTACTTTCAGGGAGCGCTCTGCCGCACGCATTCAGCTTATCTCCGACCTTTGTGACCTGAGCGTGCCAGTGTCCGCCCTTGGACTGGCATCTCTCGATGACGGTATTGTGGGTCTTGCAGGAACGGTCAGCAGTTTGATCGGAATCTGGTCCCAGTGGCGGAAGACTGCGTAAGCGGCCGCTGCTTGGACTGCATCGTTGAGCTCGAAATCAACGAGGCCTTATAGATAGTTCTTTCTGGCCAATATCAAACGCCGTCTGCACGGTTGTTGATACTAGAATCTGACGCGCCAGTGAATATCGGCGTGCTCAGACACAGCGAGAGACAAATACTGACGGGTTGGACTAACTGAGCGTTTCATGTGCGAGGCGGGTCCCAGCCATTTATTCAACGGATTCATGTAACTTAGAGCTTATTCCCTTTGTTTGCTTTAGCCAAATATTATTTGTCCTCTGTTGCACCTGCTACTCTCCGGCTATACAATTTCTTTTTCGGCTCTTTATCTATTCCCATTTTCCGGCTGAAGTTGATGCATCGCTTCCATGCTACACTTGCAGGTCCGAGCACTATCGGATATGTCAACTGGCCGTGTTTCGCAAGAGGCCCCTTGCGGCCCTCGCATTCAGGCACTCGGGCTGACGGCTCCTCGCAGCAAGAGCAGCCGGTTTCTGAACCAACCTACTCCTCTCCACCACCGTGCATAATCTGGCCTTTGCTTCAACGCCAGCGGGTGATTATGGCCATTGAGCCTGGAATTCCTAAAACAGTCATATGTCGCCAATTGAACCTTGCCTGGCCAGCAATCGCCCTCTTTTTCTCCTTATATCTTCATTGATCGAGCTGTCTTGCATACTGGGCTGCAGTACCACAGTACCATTTGACAGACATATTTAGAACCACCTGCATCATCAATCAACTTGGTATGCTATTTTTGTCTTGCCACAATCTCCATTATTATCAACATCTTGCTTCCTTCCATCCCTTGTTTCTTGCTGATAAGCCTTCTTTGCTAATAGACTAGATGTTGACACGCTACATTGCCAACGGTCTATTACATTCCTAGACTTACGTACGAACCGAAAGCTTAACCTCAGACCGGCATGCAAATCTATCTTCCGCCCATCGGGATGCGGCCTGGCCTCTTCATTCCTGGTTCATTCCTATCTACGCCTCGCAGCCAAGCTTCGAAGGTGCAATCCCTCCTGCAAGGGAGGCGTATCAGGACCCACTATGTATGCATCCTGTCGGAAGGGTGTGACAGCACCAGGCTCTTGTACAGTATAGTAAGGGGTGACCAGGAGTTCGTTGATGGTCTGGCCGTGCTGTATGAACAGGCGGCCTCCCCCGACTTTCTACCCTAGCCAGGGCAGATCTGACTGGTATCTTTGACCGGCACAAATAACCCATTTACGCGAGTCTCCCACACTTTGACTTTGAATGATTGATGGTCCTCAGTGTCTATCTTTGTTAGGATCCATGCGCGATTTCTTTAACTCGACTTGGGAGTGAGGCTTGTTTGCCCCAGCCGGACCCAATCAACAGCTTTTTAGCGTTAGCAGGGATGTTGCATCCGTTTCTTGACGTTAGCAACTTCAATATCGTTCTTTCTGTTACAGGTGAGGGGAAGAGATCCATATTCATATGGTTCAAGTGGGGAGCTAATACCCTACCAAGGCCTTTACATTCTCCTTTTTGGCTTCATCTCCCTGAAGGTCAAACAAAGATGGTACCTGGGTGAAGCCCGTATGATTCTACATCCTACATTGAAGGACGCGATACTAATCCTCCTAGTACCTGCCTTCGTGGTTGGCATCTGCTTCGGGCCAGCTGGTGCTAAGTTACTGAACGTTTCTCAATGGGGAGGCGATAGTGCCAACGAGACCAGCGAGATAGCCTATGTAAGACCACCGGGTAAACACTGGAAGAGACAGTGCTGACCTTACAGGGCTTGACCCGTCTCGTCATTGGCGTTCAGTTAGTCAAAGTGGGTTATGAACTACCCAAGAAATACCTGAGGCAACGCATGGTGGAGATGATCATCTGCCTATTACCATTGATGACCATCTCATGGCTCGCAACTTCTGCTTGCGTAAAGCTTGTGATCCCGCACATCTCCTTTGTATGTCTACCCTTGCCTCTACTGTGCTAGCCCTGAAAACGTCTAATCACCCGACGAAAGCTCTCAGCACTCATTATCAGCGCTTGCGTAACCTGCACCGATCCAGTCCTGTCTCAGGCAATTGCAAAGGGCCCTTTTGCTGACAACTTCGTCCGCCGCCCACTACGAGAGTTCATCTCCGCCGAAGCAGGTGGCAATGACGGCTTCGGGTTCCCCCTCTTGTTACTCGGAGTCTCATTCTTGCGATACGCCGAAGCCCCAGCCAACACCCTCAGCTTGGAAGAATTTGACCTGGAACGAGGAGTCCCTGATGTACTCGGGACAACTGGAGTCGGACGTTTCGGCGGCGGCACAGGCGTGGCGCTCAAACACTGGGCTATCGAAGGAGTTCTATACATGATCCTATTAGGTGCAGCGTATGGTGCATTCATAGGGTTCGTGTCCCAGAAGCTGCTGAAGAAAGCGGTCAAGCACAGGTGGATTGATCATGAAAGCTTTACACTTATCCCAGCAGCAATCGGATTGCTCCTTGTTGGCACGTGTGGTTGTTTCGGCTCTGATGAGACACTCGCCTGCTTCGTCGCTGGGTGTGTCTTGAACTGGAATGGTCTTTATCACGAAGAGATTCAAGCTCGACATGATTCGTTCAACTCGACGATGGAAACCTTGCTGAATTTCGCAGCGTTCATGTTCCTGGGAGCGACCATGCCGTGGGAATATTTCCAACGTCCCCATGATACTGGGATAACACTCTGGCGGCTCTTCGCGTTGGGATTTCTAATCCTTGTATTTCGTCGCATCCCGGCTATTCTGGTGGGATATCGCTTCATGCCCAAGGTCTGCAGCGACTGGAAAGAGGCACTGTTTCTGGGGCACTTTGGGCCAATTGGTAAGGTCGCATACGTTTCTCTGAACCTTATGCTGAGACACATATATAGGAATCGGCGCGGTCTCATACGTCGAATACACTCGTCGACTATTCCCTCTCCCAGGACAAAGCGACGAGGAAATCAACAGCATGACAGCCGCGATGGTACCAGGTATGCATGCATTGCACTCAAGAAAGCGCAGATAACCTTTAACTGATGGTCATACAGTCGTCTACTGGCTAGTTCTATTCTCCATCGTAGTCCACGGCCTGTCAGTACCAGCTCTCAACGCCCTCTACAGCATCTTCAAAGTACCCCGTATCTGCGACCACCCAGTCACCGTCGTCCTTCTCTCGGAGAACGAACCTCTCCCTAACAACAGCACAATCAATCCCCAACGCCACTCGATGGTCCTCAACAACCGGTTTTCACGGCCATCAGAGAGCGATCACGACCAGGAACAGGAAGACAAAGAAGACACGGAGACCATGCTTCGATCGAGAGAAGAGAGTCCCGATCGGAGTATAGAGCGCCTTTCAACGCAGTCCGGTCGGTCGATTAGAACCGTGGATATGAGAGATCTGGTGTGATTTTGTACCTCTACGAAGAACGAAGCAATCATCTCTTATTTATTTATTCATTCATTTTATCTCATCTCATCTCATCTTATATTCATCATCGTCGTCGTCATCACTCGTCAACGCGTTATACAGCCACACCCCGTCCCTTCTCCTAGTACTTATCACATCTCCACAAGCACAACCCCATAAACGCCATATATCATCTCCAGATCGAACCGAAGGTAGTCTTAAACAGGACAGGTCTATCATGAAATATTGTAATTAGCGAATACCCAACTTAAATACGCAGATACTGCAGGAAGAAGAGAACCACGTACCTTTCCGCAAGATCCGCAAGTCTTAGTCTCGCCAGGGATGGCAGCGCCGCAGGAGGGGCAAGCTTGGTGAGCACCGGCCATTTTGATAGTTTCGATATGTAGAAGTTTATCTCGTGGAAGGAAAATGAAGTTAACTATGAGTCATCAGACAGTCAGTCAATAAATATTCTGCTTATCATCCATCAGCAAATAACCAAGTCTCTTCCTTCTACTCACCTAAACGTTGTATGAAGCTAGAAAGCAGGGATCTCGATAATGCACTTAGAAGTTGAGTAAGAGAAGAAAACCAAAGACAGGGGAAGCTACAACTAGTTAAATAAATAAATAGTTCTTTGACTAATCCCTCAGCGATGATTCACGCATTTCTGACTGTGCTGTGCTGGCGAAACCCCGCCGCACGGCGTGCGCGCGCGTGATATTCTTCCTAGTAGTACTTTGCCCCGCCTGATGCGGGATCGGCGGGATGTGATTGGCTACTGGGGTTGTTTGATAAGGCAAGAAGCGAGTGGGTGCACGACGCAGATGATTATTTTTGTTTTTGTTTGTGAAGAGTTGCTTTTGTGGGTGATAAAGCAGAGGAGTTTGGTTGGAGGGGGTGCATTAGGGATTCATCTTTGAAGGGGTGGGATTGGGTGTTGTATGGTGATGATGATGTGTAGTGGTGAGATTGTTGATGATTTTCTTTGGGGGGGTATTGTGCATGTGAGTGGGGTGGTGGGTGATCGACGGATGTTGCCTGGTTCAGTACTCAAGAGATTATATGTGATATGGTGTACACACTCTTTGGTTGCCTTGAAGTGTGTAGTAGTAACAGTAGACTGGTAATAGAGACCCCAGGGGTCTACTGTCGAGTTGGGCCCTTTGAGGAATCTGGCGTTGTATCGGCCACTAAAGATCCGAAAGCTGGGCACCATGTCGAGAGCGTTCATTTTCCTTCGGCATAGTGTTTTAGATCAGGTCCAGTCAGGAAAAAGACATGGCAATGGTGCGCAAGCCTTCTGGAGGTCTAGAGTCATTGCTTTAAATAAAAAAGGGTAAGAAGTTCCTACCAGGAGACGTGGCAGTCTACCCACTGTCATCGACGTCCAAATTCTGGACGCAAACTGAGAGTGCCCGTCTTGCCGTCACGGGATACCATGGCATCAGTGGGCTGTTATGTCTGATGCAATGCTTTCGCAATAGTCCTGTTGTGGTGGGCATTTAGTAGTCTTCAGCAGTTTCTGAATCTGTTGGGAATAAATCGAGGTATCGCTTTTGACTTGAAAGAAGCAATTGCGACTGACATTACCATCATGCGCCATGGCTAACTGGCATCGGAGAATAATATGTGCCTATATCGTGAGTTGCTGAACGGAAATCGGACCGGATGTAGTACTGTTTACCTTGCGATGGACACTGGATGTTCGAAGATACACTATTTGAGCCGTTAGCCAGGTGAAATAGACGTCAAGGGCTATATGCAGGTCGGATATGTGGCCTCGGTCTCGTTGACGGTCATCAGAGAAGCCTGCATGACTATCTGCTTTACGCAAATAAGTGAGATGTATCCTGCGATGGCGAAGGGCTAAAGACGCAACACAGTGGCTAATGTAGTGGATGAATTGCAGTCATTTGGATTTTTGAAATGGGACTTGGATACTGAGAGACTCTGGAGGTTTGGAAGATTATGGTGGCAGCAACCTTGCTAGATCATTATTTACCATTCTCGGAACAACTATATAAGATCAGCTTCTTCTGTCTGCATGATAACCCGTGAAACACTGAGATACCATCAAGTAGTATCTCGTCTTCTTGGCGGATACTATGAGCCTTGCCGAAGAACCTGAAGAATGTTTTCGATCTCTTCTGCATGATAGGAAACAGTGAGGTATCGCAGCCAGTTTACATCTTTTAACAGCACAAGTTACCCTTTAGACTAATTTTGATTAGAATCTTCTGGGAGATAAGAGTGCGTGGTCGAAACCACGACGAGAGACACAGCAGGCAGTTTGTCGAACAGTTCACAATGTATCTAGCAGATATAGTTTGCTCCTGCAGGTTACCAGTCTTTCAACAAAGTGACAGCAAAGCTTCTCGGGTTATCGTAGTCAATGCAGCATGCACACAAGAGCTACCTGTAAGTGCAGTCTGCAGGTGTCCACACTAGCCTGAACTGGTAAAGAAAACCCGAAGCAAGATGACATGGATTGGCAGCGAGAAACAACCATCACGCGCACATAATATAGGCAGATGTCTTAATCAGGAAGAGACAAGATAGTGGTAGCCGGTCTAGATGAGCGATTGGAGCTACTTTGCAGACTAGCTCGGTCTGGAGTTCTTGCTAAATCCAGCCGAATCCTTCAACTCGACGATTGTTTCCATATATATATATCACTATGTCGAATATAGAAATATGTCATGTGCACACAGGGGGGGATGGAGGATTGGAGAAGACTGTCTCAATTCGCCAGGTTGCGCTCCCTCCACCGTACTATTTGAGCTAGTTTTCGATAATTGTAGTACTTTATGCTGTAATCGATTTTTCTGTTTTGGCCATTAGAAGATCCGACTGAATCATGTTTCTGCCGCCTGCAATCAATGCTAGTACGCCACTCCCGAGTTGAATGTCGTATTTACGACATCCGGTGTCTAGTGCGGAGGAAAATATATAATGTGGTACCGATAAAGGTGAACTTGATACCCAAGCTACTGGCTAAATACAAGTATTGCGGCCTTAGTTCTCTTCTACCCTGACAGCATCTACTCCAAAATAACACAAAGACTGCAAATAAATGCATTGCAGGGTCTCAATGGATGAAGTGGTGGCAAAGAAGTCGGTGAAGGCAGATGTATCGAATTAGGCACGGAAGCTAAGGGCCCGTTAGAGGAGCCGAACTGCAGTTCGTATCCGACACGAAAACCCAATGATAGGTAACACATAAGCACAAGGTAGGACAGGTGACTCTTTTGCAATGGGAGGCCACAATGTTCAGAAACACTCGTATAGACTATCCACCACCATCAATAGTTCGAACAAACCCCTCTCCAACCCTCAGACTACCGAATCCACAAACCGGAAAAGCGTTTAACTACGCTCTAGCCGGAATCGGACAACCCCCAAGGGACGAGAACATCCGGGGAAAGGCCCGCGTGGCCCCGGCACTCCTCGGATGCGGGGTACAGATTGCTGCTGTTGGCTCGATAGGGGAAAGACACCGCAATGACATCTTGGCTGATTCCAATGCCAGGGCACGATTTCTCCGTCGCATCTATCTACCGTGATAACATCCCGAGCTAAGTGTCCTTGGCTAAGTCGTCATACGCCATTCCTTTGATTGTCCGCGTGGGAGGCAAAAATGGGGGGTTCTTTCAGGCACCTGACCAAAGCCGGGGGCGGCAACTCGGATATTCTTGGGAATTCGGAAAGGGGCCAGGTTGATCTATCATGTGCAATTATCGTGGTTGCTACAAAGTCGGTAGCCCCTTTTCTTATCTACTGAGCAAAATAGAATGAAATTTCAGTTTCCTATGCATCTCATATTTGAAACCTACAGTCTGTAGATAAGAACCGAGACTCATGTATGAGGGATATTACTGCAGTAAGGAGACGGACGGGCATCCTTCCAGGGTCCACGTAGCGGGTTTGACGATGGCAAAAGCCCGCATCGGTATGACATGGAATCCCAGAAATGTGACTCGGATCCAGCTGATAGCTCTCATTTGCCTCAATTTACAGCTCACCCGAAAATAATGCTCGAGCCCGAAAAGACGGCAATATCTTCTGCCCATGAGAGTGACGTTGGACTGTCCATCGGTCGCACATGCCGATGCTGATTGGTGGCTGGCAGGAACGTTTCGGGAGGGGGATGACTAAGACGATACCGGAAGCGGGAAAGTGCGGACGAGGGGAACCCGAGATTCTCCCCCGGCATTTCGTCACTCGGAAAGATTCCATTCGCAATCGCTGCTTCTGCTTTTCTGGTCGGGCCCAGACTTGAATGCAGTCCTAACTCTGTCTCCATTATGGGTCAGTTCTCAGCCAGTCCTGGCAATGCATTACACACGAGTCGCCTGGTCGGGTATAGTCCAGCCCTTCTAGCCGAAAAAGAAAAAAGAAAAGATGATAAAAACTGTTTTCCTCCACCCCGCAATTTCCCTAGTCTAGCTTATGGGAGTTTTTAGTTATCGCCTCTAGACTCCGTCTTCTTGCATTGAGCTCATTCAACGTCACCACTCCAACTCGTTCCATCTACCCGTTTCCCTACGTCCATTGTTATTTGTTCGGCCAGCTAGAAAGAGTAGACGGTCCTTTTGTCCTTGGAACAGAGGAAATTGTAATTGAATGAACGCTTTGCAGCATCCATTCACTCGATGATCCGGTGGTGGCTGCGCGCGGCAGGCTCCAAGACCATCACATAATAATAAATACCTCGTTCCCGTAGCGCCGGGGCCACGAATTCCCACTCTGCATCAACTAGCAGCTTAAGCGTCTATCCCTGTACTCCAAACCACTCCAAACCTGCGTACCAACTCCCACTAGTGCCGTTGATGAGACATTAATTCATCATCCCCTGACGCGCTATCCGTGATACCGCCTCAAATCTCTGATCCTGTTTCCGAAGCTTGTGTTATTTGCTCAACTCTAGTTGGTGCATCCGTCATCCCTTCCGGGACCACCTCGTGCCCACATCTGGGGTTCGGAACTTTTCGGGCTTCGATTCGAGGCATTTGTCTTCCTTTTCCACTCTTCACGATAACCATCGCCGTCGAGACGCGGTCTGCTGCCCCGACATCTTCCGTGGAACGGTGGAGTAAACATTTCCAGCTGCGATTCCACACGTTCAGGCGTCTTGGATCTCCCATCATGAGTCCTGCGACAAACATTCATATACCCCCCGTTTCCCCCGCCGAACCTGGTCCTCTTGCTTCAGATTTCTTCCAACAGCAACTCGCAAAACAAAGAAATAATAACTATCATTCTACCTCACTAAGAAACATGGTTGCTGCTTCGGTGAATCGCACTGCTCTGCACCCTGGTGGTGTTCAGTATGTCTTGTCCTTTCCTTCTATCTACCCGTTCCTTTCTTGATATGTTGTCACATTGCTCAGGGTTACCTTCAACCACTCGCGCAATGCGTCGCATATCATGCCATGACCTTGCCTGATATAGATCGATGCTAACATGACCTTCCAGGCCGGGCAAGGGTCACACTGAGCTCGAGGAAGAGCTTCACGAACACGCCCACATTGACTATGACCGCGTTGCTATTGTAAGCTCACCTGTCGCAAATGTTTCTCGAGCCTTGCTAACCAAGATAGATTGCCAACCCTGCTGTCCCTGCTCTCTACGAAGATGCTCTGGTCTACGAGACTGGTACCGCTATCACCTCCAGCGGTGCCTTGACTGCCTACTCTGGTGCTAAGACTGGTCGCTCTCCCTCTGACAAGCGTATTGTCAAGGAGGAGACCTCCGAGAACGATGTCTGGTGGGGACCTGTCAACAAGCCCATGACTCCTGATGTACGTGCTTTCCGTTGCTTTCTTTTTCTTGGTTCTCCTGCAAGTGCAATATATCGCGCATGAGGATCATCCCTTGCATGGACCCGCAGCTGGCATGAACCCAAGCTTTTCTGGCAGCACAACGGGAGGAAAGAAGTGCCTCATTATAGACTTTTTGAGGCATTTTTGATCTTGCGACTGCTGTGCGACACCAAAGTTTGGGTTTTGTCCGGTTGTGTTCCTGAGAATGCTTGTTTCACCAGGTTGCGCCTGGTCGGGGTTCTCCAGATGACGTCATCCATGATCCGGCCTGTTGCTAACGGCATCCCGATTTGCAGGTCTGGCGCATCAACCGTGAGCGTGCTGTCGACTACCTCAACACCCGTAACCGCATCTACGTTATCGATGGTTTCGCTGGCTGGGACGAGAGATACCGCATCAGCGTCCGTGTCGTCTGCGCCCGTGCCTACCATGCTCTCTTCATGCGCAACATGCTTATCCGCCCCTCCCAGGAGGAGCTGAAGCACTTCCACCCCGACTACGTTATCTACAACGCTGGTTCTTTCCCCGCCAACCGCTTCACTGAGGGTATGACCTCCGCCACCTCCGTTGCCATCAACTTCGCCGAGAAGGAGATGGTCATCCTGGGTACCGAGTACGCTGGTGAGATGAAGAAGGGTGTCTTCACCGTCCTCTTCTACGAGATGCCCGTCAAGCACAACGTCCTGACCCTTCACTCCTCGGCCAACGAGGGCAAGGATGGCGACGTGACCGTCTTCTTCGGTCTCTCGGGTACTGGCAAGACCACTCTCTCTGCCGACCCCAACCGTGCCCTGATCGGTGACGACGAGCACTGCTGGACCGACCGTGGTGTCTTCAACATCGAGGGTGGCTGCTACGCCAAGTGCATTGGCCTCTCCGCCGAGAAGGAGCCCGATATCTTCAACGCCATCCGCTTCGGATCCGTCCTCGAGAACGTTGTCTTCGACCCCATCTCCCGTGTTGTCAACTACGACGACTCTACTCTTACTGAGAACACCCGCTGTGCCTACCCCATTGAGTACATTGAGAACGCCAAGATCCCCTGCTTGTCCGACAAGCACCCCTCGAACATCATCCTCCTCACCTGCGACGCCCGTGGTGTCCTTCCCCCGATCTCCAAGCTTACCACCGAGCAGACCATGTTCCACTTCATCTCGGGTTACACCTCCAAGATGGCTGGTACTGAGGACGGTGTCACCGAGCCCCAGGCTACCTTCTCCTCCTGCTTCGCCCAGCCCTTCCTGGCCCTGCACCCTATGCGCTACGCCCGCATGTTGGCGGACAAGATCTCGCAGCACAAGGCCAACGCCTGGCTGCTCAACACCGGTTGGGTTGGTGCTGGCGCTACCACCGGTGGTAAGCGTTGCCCTCTCAAGTACACCCGTGCCATCCTGGACGCCATCCACAACGGCTCCCTCAACCAGGTTGAGTACGAGACCTACGATGTGTTCAACCTGCACGTTCCCAAGAGCTGCCCCGGTGTTCCTTCCGAGCTCCTCAACCCCAAGAACAGCTGGACCGCCTCGACGAACTTCTCCGACGAGGTCAACAAGCTTGCCAAGCTGTTCAACGACAACTTCGGCAAGTACGCTGACCAAGCGACGCCCGAGGTCATTGCGGCCGGTCCGGTGCCTCAGTAAATTGTTTCCCATTTTGTTTTTCCATTTCCTTTTATCTGCTTTTGATATCTTGCATGGCGTGCTGCGTTTCCAATCATGGGTCATTTGAATCTTCCACTACCATGTGTGTGGCCTACCCCGGCCGGCGGGGAAAATACCATTGATTTCCTTTTGGGTTTTGGCTTCTTTAGAAGTCGCGGTAACAATTAGAAATTGAATTCAAAATATACCTTCAAAATTATCTACCACGTAAAATGAAACTGTAAGAGAATCACCGTAGTAAGCCTTGCATCCACAGCGGGGTCACGGGCATGTACAGGGGTCGATCTCTGACTCCACATGTGATCGCCGTTTAGCGTCTCCGACTTGTTCCTTTTTCTCTGCAATGCTGCTATCCATTCTATGCCATCCGCAATTGCAACTGCTTATAGCCAACAAGCCTACCAAGTTTCACATCAAGGCGTTTCTCAGCCAACCTCATTCCACCTTAATTTTGAACATGCAAATTTAGTTGCAAGCTGCACGCTGACGCGAATGAGCTCTGTAGGCTTGCATCAACCGATGTACTTCAATCTCCGGGGAGAGACTTTGCAATGACTAGCCTACACTTAAGTTGCTTCTCTTCAACTTAATACATGCTACGTGCCGTGCCATCAGAATTATGTTTTCACCCCTGGTCCTCCGACTCAAACAGGGGAGAAAAGCAGACATCAGAACGTCAACAAGCTAATGCCCTTACCTCTTTACGATATATATTCATAGGACTACTGGGACAACAACATGGAAAGATTTCCCTTGACACCTGGGTGCCCTACCTCCTTCTTGTTAGTAATCCAGCATCTTTAACTCGGAAAGCGGACCGAAAGGTTGGTTGTTAGTCATACCATTAAAATATTACTGACAGGAATAGATATCTACGTCCGAGGAAAAGGCTTGCGAAAGGAAGTCCACTACGGAGTGATACAACTGGGGACGAAGAATCCCTTTACCTCGAAGGACTCAAATGGACATGCCAAGTCGAGTCACATCATCGGACCTGGTTTCCCAAGCGCTGCCATGCGGGGGTTCGAACCGAAGCGTCTGTCGCAGGTTCCTAGGTTCCGCGACGCCCTCTATCTCGTGCAGACAGATGCGAATGGCAGCTCGTGGGGACGCCAATGGTCGTGTCAGACTGGTGCAGCTGCTTGGCGTTCGATGTAATCATCGATCGTGTATTCGGCAGGCTTGTAATCTGCTTGATGTACGGTGTACCATACCTCGCGCTATCATCGTGTGGTCAATAATATGATGGTAGACGCAGCGAGTATGCCAATACGCGTCTTGAATCGGTTGATCTCCTGTTTCGGTAGATGCTAGTACTCAGATTCGGATTCTACTTCCGTCAGCCTATGCGCGAGTCTTCAACCTCGCAACTACATCATGCATACGAGAAACTGGCACACGAAATACGGAACGAATTTCCCACAGCAGCGATATCCGCAGCGGCCCATTGATGCAGCAATGTGCATACATTCAAGCCTGCAACAAGGAGAAGCTACGCATCTCACCAGCCGTGGCAAGATGACCGTACCGTTGGGTTGAGGAAGACGACACAATCAGATCCTAGACGGGTGCAGCGTCGGCACAGGCATTTTATAGTATCCACAGCCTGCTATATTGCCCTCGCCAAACACGACCCCCCAGAACGATGGCTGCCCAGCAACGCAGAGTCAAAGACACATCAATCTCGGATTTAGCTCGGCGGCGTACGCGCCATTCTCGCAAGGCACGCGTGCGTGCATCGGGCGACATCTAGCGCAATTGAAGCTCCAGATGACGTTGGCAAGTATCATGTGGAGAGCTACGACATGCGACGGCCAGCTGTGACCGCCGCAATGATGGGGCCAGCGCACGCGGGGCAGGCATTGGGCGAACGAACGCGCAGAAATTCCAACTTCACGACCACATCATCAGCAAGAACAAGGCCAGTCATTCAATTTCGGCCGCGCGGGCACACACAGCAGAAGATAAACCGAGTCGGCTATTCCGCCGGATACAAGGAGCAATATAGGCCGCCAGATGAAGAGATGATGGCCTGCAGAGGACAATACTCCGATATGAGACGGACATTCCAGCGAGAATCGGCTGTTTTCTTTGCAGCTCGCTTGTTGCAGATAGTCCCCACAAACAGGATCGTAGTCTAAGCCCCAGTAGCTAATCCGCCTGGGGGCCTGGGCCTCTTGACAGGGTAACCGGCCAGTCAGCACGCTGCTGATTACTCCTTGCTGGGTCCTGTCCCGGGAGAGTACCCGAGGGATAGAAGTGAATCCCACCGCGCGCGACTACCGATACCCGCCTCACCCGCTCCGGGATCCCGAGATGTGCTGCCGCCAGGGGGGAGTGGTTGCCGCGAAGGTATCCGTCGCCCCAGTTCATCCACTATCTAGGATGCAGTATGGAGAAAGTTGAGTCCCATTGGGATAGTTGGGGATAGGGAGGACCCTTTTTGGAATTGTAATTCCGATACGACGTGTATTACTACTAACTAGCTAGGTTTGATGGGTCTGTTGTTGTAGGTAGATGTAGATTCCCAACAACTTGGTGACTCCTGGAGAGACAGCGGGCTAGGAGATCAGTGCTCCGGCATACAGCCAACATACCCTTCCAACCGAGTCATCCACCTTGCCGGCTACTTGACTGGGACCCTGCGATACGATCATAGTTGCTACGCCACTGAAGTGCGTAGTCACCACATTGTCACTGGAGTGAGGACGGAGGAGATCTTCTCCGGCTGACAGTGGCAGGCAGCACAGGGGAAGGGCCGAAAGTCGGAGGAATCGGGAGAAAGGAGATAATCCAGTATATAGTAGGAGATCTGAATATGATTATTCCGGGGGTGCATTATTGTTATTTTACATGATGTTGTGAATGATATCATGTTTCTATTGCTGTTTCTCTACTAGTATTCTCAACGGTAGCTAAAGAGTATCCTAGTGTTTGGTGAAGTTGAAAAAAGAATATGTTATACGACCAGATATCTCCGAAGTGACAGACAGTACCTACCTTAGACTGATCGACGAGACCAAGCTTTGGGAAATAATAATATTATTATTCAAGTAGCATTATTACTACCGACATTACTAACCTACTTGGCAAACTGGGGAAAGAGGAGACAGGAGATAACCTCGGGAAGGCGGCAAGAAGCAGCGCAAACCGGACCGTTCTCGTGGTTAGACCCGATTAGGTTTAGTGTGGGTGTGGGGAGATTACGGTAATTACTTTATGTACGTATGATGGATGATTATTCCCCGCCATGACGTTTTGGTATTAGCTTGCTGTTTTGTATCTATTCCTTTTTTTCCTTTTGTTGAATATTTGCAATACAAAGGCATGTTTGGAAATAAATCATACTATTATGAGAAGAGAAGAAAACAGTTACCTATCAGTAGAGACAAGAATAACAACTTCATCATAGACAGAAAATCATATGAAAGGAATATCATCAGACGTGGCAACCCCGCATTTTCCAGCTGGCGGCATCGTGCAGCAACTAACTAACTACTCTCCCAATACTTCCTACTGAATAATATACTACTAAATCCTCATCGATCGCTCGGGCCCTACGTTTGGCATCGGCTAACAAAGTGGGGATGGAAACAGCTGGAGAAGATTATTCGAAAGTGTCAGTCAAGGAATTACTTACTACTTACTGCTGGTTTTCCTGGTCGGCTTCTCGGATAGAATCAATGGCATACAAATACATCATCGAATCCCCGTCAATGCTACCTTGACTCATGCATCAAGTTATTATAAGTATCAGAATCAACCCACCCAAGATACTTGCTTGCTTGCTTGCTTCCAGTTGTACAACGTTGCAACAAAATTAATCCATTCACTGCACACACTCTCTCTCGCCTCCTCACTTCTTCCTTTCCCCCCATCATCTGACTGTTCCAACTTGTTCTACTTCTCCTCAAAAACCGGTTCACCACTTCCTACTCATTCTCGTCGGGCCTTTTCGTGACTTCGACCGGGTTCCCCTCATTGCCCAGCTGTGCTTCCACGGTACGTTGAATCTCCCCTCCCGCCCTTTTCACGTCACGGTCGGTCATGCTGAGTGCCTGGCAAAGAAAATCTGTCTTTTCTTTGCTCCGCCAGGCACTTCGTATCCTTATGGCTAGATGGTCTTTTCTCCCTGCCCCCACCGCGTATCGTGTTATCTGTTGATTCGCGTTTCATCCTTCGTTCATCTGTGTTCCTCCTCTTAAATCCTTCGTTCGGCGCGTCTCATCCGCCCTCACTCTCCTCAAAAGTCTCCGCATTAACCCTCGTTCACCTCTCTAGATCTGGTGTGAATCCTGCTTCCTCGTCAACATGGCCTCCCCCACCGCGGCCAAAGAGCCCCAGCCCGCCATGGATTTCCTCCATCACCCTTACACCCGCGCTGCTCTTCCCTTCGTGAACGGTGGCCTTGCCGGCATGACCGCCACGGTCGTGATCCAGCCCATCGACATGATCAAAGTCCGTCTGCAGCTCGCTGGTGAAGGTGTGCGCACCGGTCCTCGCCCGTCTGCCTTTGGCGTGGCCCGCGACATCATTGCCTCAGGCAAGGCCCTCGATCTGTACACCGGTCTGTCCGCTGGACTGCTACGCCAGGCCGTCTACACCACCGCCCGCCTGGGATTCTTCGACACCTTCAGCAAGACTCTCAACAAGCGTGCCGAAGCCGCCAACCGCAGCGTCACCTTCGCCGAACGTGCCGGAGCCGGTCTCGCTGCCGGAGGTATTGCCGCCATGATTGGCAACCCGGCCGATCTGGCGCTGGTGCGGATGCAGTCCGACGGTCTCAAGCCTCCCGAGGCGCGGGCCAACTACCGCTCCGTCATGGACGCGCTCTTCCGCATCTCCAAGCACGAAGGTGTCCCGGCTCTGTGGGCGGGTGCTTTCCCCACCGTTATCCGTGCCATGGCACTCAACGTCGGCCAGTTGACCTTCTTTGCCGAGTCCAAGGCCCAGCTGAAGAAGCATACTAGCCTGTCCACTCAGAACCAGACCTTTGCCGCGTCCGCTATTGCCGGATTCTTCGCCAGTTTCCTCTCCCTGCCTTTCGACTTTGTCAAGACCCGTCTGCAGAAGCAGCAGAAGGATCCTAAGACCGGTCAGCTTCCTTACAAGGGCGTCTTGGATTGCGCGCGCAAGGTCGTCCAGGAGGAGGGCTGGTTGCGGTTCTACCGCGGTTTCGGAACGTACTATGTGCGGATCGCTCCTCATGCGTTAGTGTCTCCACCTTTTGCTGTTACTAGTCACTTAGTAGTGCCGTTGGCTAACCCCAGACCCACAGGATGGTGACGCTTATCGTGGCCGATTATCTGAACTTGATTACCAAGTAGGGTGCCAGTGATTCAGTACGATGTTTCGCTTGTCGACAACTTGACTTCAGTGCCGCGGTTTCTGTCGGTTGAATGATGATTATTGTACAGGTGCGGATCTGGTTGCACTGTCTGGAACAGATGCAGGAGAAGATCGAAATGCCTTAATGATTGTGGATGGAGGATGGTGTTTCGATGAATGGTTGATGTTGTTTCAATGGCTGTTTGTATTTATTATACCCGTGTTTTGCAGCTACTTAGTGATTTAAATAGAGATAGGCAATACAAAGTCTACTCTGATGGCAGTACTCAAGTAACTGTAAGTAAATCACTCATCATACATAGAATCATACCCTTCCCCTTCTTCCTCTCCATCCAAATCAACTTCCTCAACACCGACCATCGACTCCGCCCTCTCCTGCTTAATCCTTGCAGCAGCAGCAGCAACAGACATACCTCTCTCCCTCTTAACTCTAATCCTCTCCTCCCCATCATCATCACCACTATCATCAGCACCATCATCATCATCCCCATCATCAACCTCAACCGCACTCCCCCTCCTCCCACTCCTCTTCCTCTTCCCCCCACCCCCCACCTCATCTTGATCATTACCATCATGATCCTGATTCTCCCCCAACATCTCCCTCTCCCTCTCCCTCAACTCCGCCATCTCCGCCCTCTTCACCCGTCTCACCAACACAGGATCACTCCGCAGATCAAACTCCGTCAACTGCACCTCGCACACCGGACACTTGACGCTGCGCACGCGCTTCCTTGCCCTTCCACCACCACCACCACCACCACCTCCAGATCCAGATGATCCCCGCGGATCAGGCACCATCTGATTACTCCCGCTGATCATGGTGAATATCGCCTCGCGCTCGAAACTGTGTGGACATTTCGTGCTGCTGACGGGGTCGCGGAAGGGGAGGAGCGTCAATGGACATTTTAGGGAGATGCGTTCGGTTTGGATGGCGATTTCGTCGTCTTCGGAAGCAGAGGGGGAGGGGGAGGGACGGGGGTGAGAGCGGGTGGTGGTGGTTTTGGTTTGTCTGGTGGATGTAGACGTGGTGGTAGTGGATGTGGTAGATGGATGGTGGTGGGATGGAGGTTGTGAAAGGGGATCTTCCAGATGAGAGAACCATGTTGATGGGTGAGGTGGAGGAGGGATCTCGTCGCCGATGTGTTTCGCTTCGTGGATGATTTTGTAGAAGCCGATGTAGGAGTTGTTGGTTGTGTAGCTGCCACAAACAATCTGTGTTAGTAACCTGGCAAAATATGGTAATATAATATGGAATCGAGGGGAAATACCGTCTCGTCAAACTCAACCCATTATACTCCTCCATCTTGCCCCGTAACTCATCCTCGAACTGCGCCAGGAACGGTACCGCGCCCTCTTCATCCTCATCTACATCCGCACCCTCCTCTTCCCCACCCTCTTCTTCTTCCTCCTCACTACCATCACCCCTCAACCTCCTCCTCAACTGCACCCCCCTCTGACTCCTCCTCACCCCCCTAACCCTCATCCGTTCAACAACACCCCCCTCCAACCCCGCAATAACCCGTCCAACTTCCTCCCCCCGCACCTCCTTATCAATAACCCCTCGAATCGTCTCCTCCAGGATCTTCGTCGTCGCATTCACTCTCTCTTCAAACTCTTCAATTCCATCCCCACCCTCCTCCTCTTCCTCCTCCTCCTCACTTCCATTCCCTTCTTCTTCTTCTCCCCCCTCTCCGTTATTATTTCTTTCCTCGGTATGAGAGCGTAACTTTCTTCTCCGTTCTTTGGCCTTCTTACTCCGTTCCTTCGCATCCGTTAACCGCTCGTTGATCTCCCCCGCCGCATCGGTGAGTTTCTCCTGCGCGTGCTGGAGATGTGTTCGTAGGGTGGAGGAGGTGTGTGTTGCGAGGAGGGCGGAGAGGGCGGGTGCGGTGGTGGGTTGGTGCGATAGGGTGGTTAGGGTGCTGGTTGGGGGTTCGTAGGGGGGGAGAGGGGGGGTTGATTCTCGGTCTTGGTCTCGGTCTCGGTCTCTTCTTCGGGGAGTGGTGGTGGGTCGTTTGGGCATTTTGCTTTTCTTTTCTTTTCTTTTCGTTGAGGTGAGTGAGTGAGTGAGTGAGTGAGTGAGAATGAGGGTGTGGTGTGGTGTGGTGTGGTGTGGTGAGTGTAGTTTCAAGTGGGTGTGGGTGTGGAGGAAGGAGGATATATGGTATAGTAGTATATGGTGTAGGTTTCTTTGTTGTATGTTTCTTTGAGGCTAAAGATTGGCTGGCTGATGGATAAAGATAAGTTGAAAGACGCGCCGACGCGATGCGATGCGTGGCGCTAGGCTGTTTTGGGAAGGGTTCTTTATCTTATCGATGTAATTGCAACTACATTTTTATTTATAGGATGGAGGAGTATGGAGTACTCCGTAGTTATATGATAGTTAGTTGAAGTAAATACATTTCATGTCCATTACATCTATTTACCCTCATTCTAATACTATGTATCCATCTACACCTTGTAGAAGCAAAACGCATGGTAAAAACCTATCTTGTTAGCGTTACACCCTCTCCAGCTGCAGTAAAGGAATATACTCACTGACTGCCTCCTGCTCCTCCGGCGTCATCGTCAATTCGCCCGTCGTGCGATCTCTCACGCCCATCCGCTCGCTCAACGGCCCCAGCTCCGGATCGTCCTTCTCATCTCGCCACACCTCCATGAACGGCTTGCGGTACTGCAGCTCCAGATTGTATTCCTCCGTCAACCTGCTTCATCAGTATCGTAATCCATAGTTCGTGGATCGGATTTATGGCATGGACTCACGCTCGGAACGCCTCCCACGGCACCACATACTCCGGGATCTCGCCCACCGCTTCCTCCATAAAGTAGCTATACTTCCATCCAAACGGCGGCCTGAAGATGCCATCCTCCGGCGTATCCCCAGGGAATTTGACCCGATAGATCGAGTTCCCCCATTCTGCCTTGGCCTCCTCCTCCACCTCACCATCTTCCGGCTCAGCATCCTGCTTCGCCGCCTCGCGGTCCTTGCGCTTGGCATTGAACTCGGCCACGCGGGCACTGATAATGTCCGAGTTGGGACACACGCCAATAAACCGACCACCCTTCTTCAAACACCCCGCCACATTGCGCAGCATCTGTCGGGCCTTCTCTTCACTCTCAAACGCATAATGAATGGCAAACATAGACGCCACCACATCGAACCCACCCCCACCCCATCGCGACGCCATCATCGACCCTCCCGGTCCAACATTCGGATCCACTCCCACCTGCTGAACAATATCAACGTCTCCCAACCACTCCCCAAAGCAGTCCTTCGACCGGAACTCGCCATGAAACAACGGCGGTCCTCCCCTCCGTCCACCACCACGAGGCCCCCTACCCGAACGCATCCCCGCATACCGCTCGCGCGCCTGTATAATCGACACCTCGGCCGGATCCAGTCCCACGTACAGATCCACCGGCTGCGGCGCAAGCTGCCACTTGCCCAGATCACCTCCCTTACCACATCCCAAATCAATCACCAGCAAGCGTTTCTCCTCCATCGGTGGCGGCCCAGTTCCATCCGCCCAATCCTTCGTCCCAATCGCCCGCGCCACGAACTCCTCATCCGGCGAGAACTTCTGAATCAACGTACTCTTCACCCAATTATTGAAACTGCGTAGCCCCTTAATCTTACTCTCCGTCTTGCGCCACTCCCGTCCCCGCTGCGGAACCGCATTATAATGCTGTCTCACGATATCCGTCACGCCCCGGCTCTGCGAGTTGCGCATCGCATCTTCTTCCAGCGCGCGCTCCCGCTCCTCCTGTCGCCGCCGCAGCGTCTGCGGGTCCACGAGGCCGCGCCGCGCTCCGCCACCGGGTCGTTTCCGCTGACGCGCCTGCACTTCGGGCGACGGAGACCGCGGAGGAAGGGGCGGTGAGGGGGATCGGGGCTGTGGTGGTGCGCGTGCTGCTGTCTCGTCGCCATCGCGGCGCGAGTAAGCCGAGGGAGGTGCCTGCCCGCGTTTCCGGAGCTTCTGATGTCGTTCTTCGAGACGCTTACGCTTTGAAATAGGACGGTCGTTCGCTTGATCGGCGGGTGGCTGCTGCTCCGACGTCTCGTCCTCGAGCTTGCGCTTGTGGCTATCGGCCGCAGGAGAGCTCTGCTCGGCGTAGACATCGGCAGACCCAGAGCGAGAGTAGTCACCCATTTTGCTTATCTTGTGTTTGCGACGTGATTGGGAGGATGGAGGTGTCGGGATAGGTGGCTGCTTCTGCTGCTTCTGCTGCTGCTGCTGCTGCTGTTGCTCCGTTTGTTGAGAAGGATCGGTAGTGGTAGTTTGGGGAAGAGGAAGAGGTTCACTCGTAGAAGTCACAGTAGGATCATGAACCTATATGAAAAAAAACCCCAATGAACATCCACAATCAGTTGCAATGGGAAAGAAGATGGAACACTGAAAAAAAGAATGTCGCGAGAGACAATCAGACGCGCAGGAGCATTTTCTTTTCGGAGTCTTTTATTTGCGGGAAGAATAAGTAATCACCGCCTCCGCCGAGCGTAAGCGCCACTTTAGTTTCGCAGTGGATTGAACGATCCACTTATTCTCTCCACTGCAGAGAACTCTCGACTTGATACATATAGGAAAGCTTATAACTCACCGGTTTCGCTTCATCCGTCTGAGATGGTGTTGCTTCGATGGAAGCAGAAGCTGGCGTTGGTTCAGCAGCAACCACAGGATGCTCCTCCCAGCGGTCTCGGGCGGGATCGTACATGCTGATGCTGGGCCGTTGGCCTGTGCGCTGTTGTTCCTCTTCGGAGGCCATGATTAAAGTGAGACGGAAGTAAAAGGGATAGATAATATGATACCTCCCATGAAAGGGGTAGTAGTAGTAGACTTAGTAGCAGGGATAAAGCAAGTTTGAAGTCAGACGGAATTCGAGCTGCTTTAAGTTGAGTTTCCTTGGTTGAAACCCCTGCCTTGAACCGTGTTTCCTGCCTGGCCGGATGCGGCCTGTGAATGGAGTGAAACAGTAACGGTAGATGCCTACCATCATTAATAAATACATGACATCCTACTATTCAATGTGGAGTAACACAGTTCTGTATTGGGGGTTTATCTATCTATCTATCTATCTCTTTGTGAAGAGAAGACGATATTGTGGGATATGTGTTGTGAAACAGTCTAATGGACCTGTTCCTCCCAGTGTATCTAGCGGTTCTTGTCCTTCCCCTGGGGGAAACTCAATGTCGAAGTGTCTTACGATCGTGGAAACGAGTAGTCGCATCTCCATCATCGCGAATGCTTTCCCTGCACATGAGTATGTGCCGCTTGAGAACGCATTGAGCGCTTCTTTGTGGATGACTAGCTCTGGCTGCGTGGACCATCTTTCTGGGATGAACTCGTCTGGACGGGGGAAGTTGCGCGGGTCTAGACGTAAACGATGTCAGCTACTATCTTCGCAAATAAGGTTAATACTATACCTCGTTGAATCGTATACGTCGGCACAGACACTATCATCCCGGGAGGTATATACACTCCCGCCGTTCGAAGCCCTTCTGGCCCTGTCTCGCGCTGCAATCCGCTCAGAACAGCCGGACACAGACGCAGACTCTCATTGATACACCCCTCCAGGTACGGCTTCTTCACCAACGCCGCATGACACAGCTCCTCCCCAGCTGGCACACCAGAGTCTATCTCCTCCTGCAGCCGACGTAGCTTCTCCGGATGTCGTGCCAGGAGATAGAACAAAGCATTGAGGGTACTGGCAGCCGTGTCGCTGCCAGCCGTAATAGCGAGCTCTGAATCGTGAACAAGATCCCCATCAACGCCACCTATAGACTGGTCGCCCTCGGAGCTTGACTCCTCGATCAAATAGCTGAAGAGGTCCCGGCGATCAGTTTCGACCTGGAACCAACATCAGCCTAAACCATCCACAACCTGATACTAGACAGTGAATGCAACAATACCCTACTCCTCTCCTCCACACACTGCGCACACCACTCCAACCATCTATGCGTAAACCGCCTCACACCCACCATCCCCCGCATTAATATAACCAGCCAACTCGAGCTCAACAAGGCACTTGCCCCGCGTCCCATCTTCCTCATCATCTGCAACATCTTCGGCGGCTCTCCATGCAGCATGTTGAACGATTTCCCAAACGCAAATATCCCCATCGAGTCCCATGCAAACCCATCAATTAGCGCGGTGGTCTCCTGTGCTTGCAATGATCGGGATTCAATAACCCGGACTATATCTTTGCAGTGCTCTAGGAGATAGGGTTCGTAGCCGGCAAGTGCTAGTCATATCACTCAGCTACTCGATCGGCAGATAAAGTGTCTGAGACATACCCTTCGACGTAAACCCCCGATCCCATAACCTCCTTCTCTTCGAATGAAACGCCTTATCCCTCGCCATTTGCAATGATCGATGCGGATAATGTAGATCGTAGAATGGTCCCTTGACGCATGTCGTACCCACGCCGTAAATGTCTTTTATCGCAGATGGCTTGTTGATGGAGATCTCCCTAGGCTCTATCTAATCCGTCAGATACTGTACAAACCACACGAGTAACAAAGGTAGAGAGAAATACTAATCCGAACAACATCCCCATACACCCCATGCAACTCTTTCACTTTAAGGTACCATTTCGCTTCCAGCACTGTATTCCTGAAATCCCATAACGCAGTAATCCTTGCTAGCCTCGGACCTGGAAACCCGCCCAGCGCGTGGAAGAAGTATCGATAGATCGCTATAGAAGCTAACAGTGAGGAGTGGAAGGTCAGTATTGCTAGTCCGACCCATTGGGATATCTCTCTGTATCCGAGGATGAGTAGGGCTAGTAGACCGAGTGCGGGCCAGAAGATGAGGCAGTTGGCGAGGAAGACGACGTGTTTTTCGAGGTCGGCATGGATGAAGTAGGTTAGATGGGCGGTGATGCCGAGGATGGCGGAGATGAGGGCTGTTGTTGGGAGGAGGGATGGAGTCATTGTGTTGTATTTGGGAGGATGAGGTGGAATTGGGACTTGAGTGATGATCTGTAGTGTTGGGGCGTGTATGAGGAATGAATGTAGTATAGGGGAGGCAAGACCCCCTGGTTGTTTGATTATGGGTAAAGTACGGAGAGACCATGGTAGGTCTGACAGTCCATGCATAAGCTCTGTTTGTTAGCTCCAGGACAGTAAGCATAGACACAGTAGACTAATCATTGCGAGCAGGTACCACTCCACAGAGCCTGTACATAGACAACTAACACGAATCGCACTGTCGCGATGATGGCTGGGTAAGAGAAATAATGGCTAGGGTGAGCGCAGCGCCAGCACCACCCTAATATCGGGCAGTGATGTTGGTGAGTAGGATACTCCCAGCTGATGGTGGTCCGAATTGTAACATGGTTCATGCAGTACCCCCTCTGTGGCTTGCTTGATGTTACCACAACTCCTGCTCGGACTATATCTATGGCCTTACTCCGTCCGAAGCAGGCTGTACGGTTCTCCAGGGTGAATGTAAGTTTCATTGCTGGTGGGAACATCATCGACACACCAGTCCATAGCTCAATGAATGAACCGAACTCAACGTATAAATGTTGATATATGCTGTTTTGATCTACCGTGTATGTATGGCACAAATTAAACCCAGAACATGTCCTAAGGGGAGTGATCCTTCGATCCTCATACGAGAAGTGAAACTGTATACCCCCAAGATAAAGAAAAAGCTATGTCTGCTGGCTCTTCAAATTCATTTTCTCGTTCCGTCCCCAGATAGCCAACCAGTCCTGAACCGAAGCGCTCGCCGACTTAAGCTCCTTGAAACAAGCATTGCGCACTCTCTCGCTCTGAATCACAGCAAGCGCTTTGCGAATATTGCGCGGTGAGCTGGTCTCCAAAGCACTGGCGACCCAATGCCCTTCGGGAGCTTCCAGCGCGAGGATAATCGGAAACGAGAGCTCTCGATTTCGCAGGTCTTCGGCAAGCGCCCCTTTGGCCTTGGCATATTCGGATGAGTAGACATTCTTGCAGTCATTCTGCAGCTGCGAGCACCACCTATCTCAGGGTCATCAGCTTTTGGCTCCTGCTAGACATGGTAGAATTGTAAGGAATCAAAAACGAGGCATACGCAAGAGTAGTCATCGTCCCGTCCATCGATTGGTCCTCCATCACCAATTGTCCCAGCAGCCGGAATAACGCCCCTGTTTTCAATGATGCCATCTTGCGATAGGCTGCAACTCGCTCCTCAGGAACAGTCGAAAGGCTACCCAATCCATCCCGTCGCCAGATTAGTGACAGGTCTTGGCCTTCGAGAATTTCTTCCAGATTTTGTAGCAGAAACCTGGCCAGCTTGGGGAACTTTTGCACGGTCTTGTTGAGAATCTGGGTGACTCGGTAGTAAGCGCGATTTGCTGTCTCTGAAGGGCCATATATCCGGTGGGCTGCTGGCTTGCCTTTTCGATAGTCGCTATTGTCAGTTATCTGCTTGACGTTAGAGTGTATTTATCTGGATTCAAGGTATACGTACATCGTCAACTAGCATCAGGCACAGGTGGATTGCATCCATTATCTCCAGAACCATCTTATATTTGGCGGGATCCTCATCCTTGAGCCTCGGGGACAGCTTCTGTACGAATGGCTCCCAGTGATACTTCCCATAGATCTGACGGATGTAGGCATATGGGCACTCGAACGATGTCACGGTCTCCGGTTTCTTCTTGCCAATTAGGAAAGCTTTCGAATTTGGCCACAAGGGACCAATTCTATCAAGGACGAAATAAAGAATTAGAGGGACAATGCCTAGGGTTGCTACCAGAGGGATGGGAATGGAGGCAACGTCCGGAAGTGCCGCCATGATTCGGTCCTTCCTGAGTGGGACGAAATGCAAGGATGAGAAGGTTAACGGATGACAGCGCGGTACCCCGATGAGCTCGCAAAGGGGCGCTGTCCTGTCTATATATGTATGCTATGGATAAGATACTTCAGCCGTACACTCATCGTTAAGGGCTCAGGGTTCCCCTCGGGGGGCAAGCCGTTGCTTCGCACAAGTTACACCATTTCCTTTTCAGTGCGGTCGAGCCGACCAGAATGGTTGTTGCCTGACTCTCGCTCTTGAGAGAAGCTGACAGTTGGGTATGGCGACATGCCTCTAGCGGCACGACAGGAGATACAGCTTTTGAAACCTGGTGCACTCCCCTGGCTCACTTGCAGGTCTTTGAACGGCTTGAGAATAGCACATCGGTGACACATGATTACCGAGACTCCTGGTGGTCCTACCTGAAGCGGACATCAGTCCACTCATAGGGAATGACAGACCTTTATGGCGTATCGTCAGCGGAACAGAACCAGGGCGCCGTAGCACTGGGTGACCGCAAGTCATCTCACTATATAAGCACGCTCAGGTCATGTAAAACGCAAATGACCCAGATCCTGACAGCGACAGAACCGCTACAAGCATTGAATCGTGTCTTCGTATCGCTTTAATGGATGGGTTCGACCATTCTACTGCTCCACCAGAATACAACGAGCTAAAATGGCTCGCCGATATCTTCGTTATCGGAATGGCTGTTGGCTGGGTTGCTCACTATGTGGAGATGATTTACACATCGTTCAAGGACCAAACATACTGCATGACCATCGGGGGCCTTTGCATCAATTTTGCCTGGGAAATCATATTCTGCACAATGTATCCTGCCAAAGGGTTTGTCGAGCGGGTTGCCTTTCTCATGGGAATTTCTCTCGACCTTGGGGTTATTTACGCGGGAATCAAGAATGCCCCAAATGAATGGCGCCACTCTGCAATGGTGAGGGACCATATGCCCCTTGTCTTCGCAGCGACGACACTTTGTTGTCTGAGCGGTCACCTGGCTCTTACTGCCCAGGTTGGTCCCGCACAAGCCTATACGTGGGGGGCAATTGCATGCCAGCTCTTTATCAGCATAGGGAATGTGTTTCAATTGTTGAGTCGGGGAAACACACGAGGGGCGTCATGGACGCTATGGTAAGCGTTGGTCTGATCGGTTCAGGCTGTTTGCTGTGCTAAGTAATCACTAGGATGTCCAGGTTCTTTGGGTCAACATCAGCCATCGGCTTTGCCCTTGTTCGATATATTCGCTGGTGGGAGGCTTTTTCCTGGCTGAACTGCCCGCTTGTGTTATGGTCCGTGGCCATGTTCTTTCTGTTTGAAATTCTGTATGGAGCGTTATTCTATTCCGTCAAGCGACAAGAAGGAAGATCCCAGCGTGGAATCAAGCACAAGGAGAGGTAGCCAGGAACAGTATGGAGATAGATGAGTGTGTAACACACAATGATCTATCCTGACGGAATGGCGGAGAAAGTTCACGGTGTTGTACCACTCTTTGTGGTGCTCTCATGAGAACGGAGTTACTGCTTGTCATGTAATAGTAAGCATGTTTGGGTTGACAAAGACCATCACCCACCGATAGAATAACGCAGTGGATACAATGTCTTCACATATATTGCTGTCCTCGGGTAGAAATAGAAGTAAGGCATACTACTGTTTTGCCACCTTTGATTGCATGTAGACGATGGCATGATGAACAGCCACGCTTGTGACACAGCAACTACTGGTCAAGCGCATGTACCACGGGGCTGGCTTGCATAAGCCCGAAGTAGCTTGACTACGCAGTTATGCCACTATGCCAGTGCTGGATGTCATTTGAGGTCCATTCGCTCCAGCAGTGAGAATAGCAAACACTTGGCTTGCCGTACAGTTTGAAATCCATCTGCCTCAGGCTCAATATAATTCCCGTCAACCAAATAAACACAATATATATACCATACGCAGGAATCATCTTTGATTAGGCTTTGTATCTGGCGTGATTCGCAAGCATGGCCAATACCCAGCTACCCCCCTTTCGCGTCCTTATTGTGGGCGGTTCTGTCGCAGGCCTCACCCTTGCGCACTGTCTCGAACGCGCCAATATCGAGTACCTCATACTCGAAAAAGGAGAAGATGTTGCCCCGCAAGTTGGTGCCTCGATAGGTATCATGCCAAATGGCGGACGGATCCTCGAGCAACTGGGCCTATTTGGGGAGATTGAGTGTGTGATTGAGCCGTTGCATCAGGCGAATATCAGCTATCCAGATGGGTTCTGCTTCAGTAACGTCTATCCTAAGGTCCTTGGCGATAGGTATGTCAAAAGTCTCTAGAATATCATGCGAACAGAAGGAAATAGAAGGTGTTATGACTAAGGTTCTAGGTTCGGATACCCGGTTGCATTCTTGGACCGGCAGAAGTTCCTGCAGATTGCATATGAGGGGCTGAGGAAGAAGCAGAACGTTCTCACTCAGAAAAGGGTAGTTGGCGTGCGACAGTCGGATCATGGAACTGCTGTTTCTGTGGCTGATGGGACAGAGTATGAGGCGGATCTCGTGGTTGGTGCTGATGGAGTACATAGTCGGGTGAGAAGTGAGATTTGGAAGATGGCGGAGGAGAATCGGCCTGCATCGGTTTCGACACGTGAAAGAAGAAGTATGTTTCTACAAAGTCTCATGTCCTTTGTGCTGGATGCAATGAGACTAATACAAGCAGGCATGACTGTTGAATATGTCTGCGTTTTCGGAATTTCATCAGCCATTCCAGGGCTCGAGATAAGCGAACAGATCAACGGGATTTTCGACCATCTATCCATTCTAACCATCCACGGCAGACATGGTCGGGTGTTCTGGTTCGTGATCCAGAAGTTGGATAGGAAGTACGTCTATCCTGATGTCCCGCGATTCTCAGACGAGGATGCCGTACAGCTCTTCGATCGGGTCAAACACGTGCGGTTCTGGAAAAACATCTGCGTGGGGGACTTGTGGAAGAACAGAGAGGTGTCCTCGATGACAGCGCTGGAGGAGGGAGTGTTCGAGACATGGCACCATGATAGGATGGTTTTGGTAGGAGATAGCGTTCACAAGGTACGTCGCTAGGAAAATTGAGGTGAGATCGTTGGGCTTACTCGATGTGCAACCAGATGACGCCCAACTTTGGCCAGGGAGCCAATTCTGCCATCGAGGATGCTGCGGCGCTCTCCTCCCTTCTACATGATCTCGTCAACGCCCGTGGAGTTTGCAAGCCATCAAATGTCCAGATTCAGCATCTCCTCAAGCAGTATCGGGAGACTCGATACACTCGCATGGTAGGCATGTGTCGCACCGCGGCTTCAGTCTCTCGAATTCAGGCCCGAGATGGCATCCTCAACACCGTCTTTGGACGATATTGGGCACCATATGCTGGCAACCTGCCTGCTGACCTGGCATCAAAAGTAATGGCAGATGCAGAGGTTGTTACTTTTCTGCCTCTGCCAGGCCGCTCAGGACCGGGCTGGGAGATGTACAAGCGGAAGGGAAAGAGAGGGCAGGTGCAATGGGTGCTTATAATCTTCACCTTAGTTACGATTGGTGGATTGAGCATCTGGCTTCAAAGCAATGCGTTGAGTAGATGATAACTTCTGCTCTCCTTTCTTTCTTGATTTAGTATGATGTATTCTGAGTTATCAAGGCGTAGGAAAAGGCTCGCTATAGCATAACTAATGTAGGAATGAGGATATCGAGAAGATAGATATGAGAATGCCCGAACGCCACGCTGCATTAACAACCAGATGAGGAGTATCATGTGCAGAAAAAACAATATAATGAGAATATCACTTCGTGGCCGGCTTCTTTCTAGGCGAACCAACGTTCAAAACCTGTCGCATGCGGCGTAACTTGGCCCACCATTCCCGGTCACTGGCCTTTTTAACCTCGGGGTTGATATCGTCCGCCACAAGCTCATCCGTGGATGGTACCTCAGAGACAGCACGACTGTCTCCCGAGATGGTCGAACGATTCAGTCGACGATGGCGCACATTGAGCGCCTGGCCCAGCAGCTCCCAGCCACAACGTAGACCCTCTGATTTCTCGGTGGCCCGTCCCGTTCCGCTCTGAGCCTTTCCGTTCACCCAAGGACAATAATCCATGTGCTCATTCAACACTTCCAATGAGTCGTAAAGAGCTTCATCGCCGTTGGGCTTTGGTTTGTACATCCACAGGCCCAATCTCCGGAAACACACGCTACAGCCGACCAGACCAGCTGTCCCGTCGGGGACTGAGTCCCAGCCGAAGAATGCTAGTATGAAAGCGTTCTTGAGGACAGATGGCTCAGGCTCAGAGTCCTGCGCGTTCTCTTTCCCATCTTCACCCTCAGTATTGCTCTCAATGCTCTGCGTGTGCGTACTTTCGTCGGACCCGTTGAAGCTTGCTGGAAGTATCTTAATGAGCGTGTCGAGATCGAAGGACTTAGGCGTTTGGATGACGTCTGTGGCCGGCAATTGATCGGCCATCTTCACGAGGTTTGAGTATCGTTTTTCTAGGCCGGAGATAGCTATTTCGGGGTTTGCTAGCGGCAATCGATGGATAGTAGCTGTAACAGTCAGCTCCCGAATGGCAACCACAAGTGTCGAAGAACCCACCATCACAGCCCTTGTTCCTCCACGGACAAGTCTCCCCGTGCCCCTTGACCAGCCTTTCCGCGTATTCGTCCACAAGTTTGGCTCCTGATCTTCATTAGGCACACGAAGCAGACACGGCAATTGGCAAACTTACGAACTTCCTTCCTCTCCTGCACCTTTTCAGCATCAAACCCATCCAACTCATCCAGCTCATCCGGGAGCTTGACCACAACCGACCCACCACAGTTCCCAGCACATGTTACCCGGGCCACATCTGTACATATCCAGCCGCGCTTAGCCCATTCCACCTCGCTTATTGCTGACGGTTTGGGTGCCCATCGGTCGACGCGACGAAAGGTTTCCAATCGCTCGAGGAAACGTTCGCGATCCCAAGGAACAAAGCTGGGCCGCGAGGTTGACGATGACGACGAATCTCTGGAGCTAGGGCGTGCGACCCTTAGAAGTGAGTTTTGTGCAAGTGAGAAGCCGGGCGCATCTAGACGGGCTTTTTTGTTCGATGCGTCTCGAATGGTTGCAGGCGCTTCGGCGGTAGCTGATTTTGTGGACTCGGAGGTTGTAGGTTTGGTTAGAGACTCGAGAACCCGATGAAACTTGCGCTTCTTAGTTTCAACGGCGTAGGACATTTTCCAGCACGTGGAAGTAATGGTGTTGTGCAGTTGAAGTGGTCTTTGAGATAAGGGAGTCTGGATCTTGGGGATGGCCTCGGAGCTGGTGGCGCTAGACCCGAAATGGAGCTATCGTTTTTATGCCTGAGGCAACGAGAGGGGTGCTCGACCTGCAGGTGAATTGCCATGAACTACAGTGTACGGAGTAGTATTATGTGAATTCGTTTGCTATCGTTCTATCTGAGCAGAATTAGCTAACCTATTGATATTGTTACCGCTGTATTGATACGTTCCCAAACAGGCATTGATGTACAGGACAGGGCTTATAGTATCCATTGGATCTTTATATCTTCTTCGAATAAGGGCCTCCTCAGCGAAGGAGGAGGACTTGCAGGCAGCAGAGACAACGCAGGGTCTCTTAGGTGCCTAACTGCAGGGCCTGTCGTTCCAGCTTATTTAGGTCAATGTCTGTCCACACCTGATTCCTATCTCAACTCACACTTATCATCAGACAATATTAATGACCAAGACCGTGGTGAATTTTTCACTAGCCAGAACTGTGCAACTTACTACTGTGACTACTTCGTTGTAGTCCTTCTCTTTCAGACTTACTCGTGTATCTATGGTTTTCACCGACCCTAGATAATCATATTAGCCGAGTGATGGGAGAAGGTATCACCGACAGAGCGCTAAGAAGTTTAAACTTACTCTTGGCCATGCTGACAGTTGGTCACATAGTTCAATCTGCAAATGGCTCTGAACAATGAGGTACCCCTTATTCCAGCCGTTCAGCGTGCACTGGCAATTCCCGAGATCCTGAACCACATTTTCGAGTGCCTCTATCACTACCGCCCAGCCACGTGTAGTTGGGGTGGCCGTTCACTCCTTTCTTGCGCCCTTGTCAACAAATTATGGTTCTCGGAGGCAATCCGATGGCTCTGGCAAGACCCCAGACCCCCTCTTCACCGAGAAGGTAGTCATGATGATTTTTTGGACGTGCTTGGCAAAATCCCAGAAGCACGCCGAAATATATATGCAAGATACATCAAGCGTGCTACACTATTATACTTTCAACGCAAACCCGACGGCCTAGACGGTGTCCAGTTCCCAAGTTTACGTTGCGTACATATCTGGAGGACAATGGACCTTTCTGATTTCGAGGAGATCAAGTTCCCGAATAATTGCGTTCGGTCCATCTGTTATTTCACACCTTGTCCTTCAGACACTGAAATCGAGGAGCACGCCACAGCTTCTTTTGAGAAGCTTCTTACTCCTCTCCTGGTAGGCATTCCCATTGCATTGGGGTGGTGATAACTTTCTAATCCCATCAGTCGCACTTCAATCATCTGAGAGAGTGGGTCATTCTTTCAGGTAGAAGCATGGACACATTGCAATATTTCAAATTCACACCAGACACCGAAGGACAGGGCTGGCACCGGTCAGAACATGGCCGTGTAAGAGTTCCGCCTAACCAGGGCGTCTAGGTTACATAAGTAAGGTTCTATTGGGAGTAAAATGAGCAGAGAAACCATGTATGCAGCCGAGGCTGTGCCTGAACACAGTGGATCTCGACTGCTTTTGTTGTTTAGTTCAGCATCTAATGACGTAGAATTGAAACAAGTGTGTGCTGTTTATGATGGCGCAGAAAGCAGAGGCATTACGGGAATGGGGACACTTTCCTTGACCATAATCAAGCCCTCTTGTTACACTGTACAAACGGGCATATATCCTTAATCATACATAAGGTGGGCTTCATCGCAGCCGAAGCGACTTATGCCTTCATCAGCAGGATATACAGAAGATCTAATGATCAGTCCATCGAAAACAATCAGCAAACAACTACTAGAAGACAAAGCCAGATCCAATATAATCTTAAGTACTATACATAGAAGTCGAATGCTACCCTATTTCATTTCATAGAATGAGGCTGAATTGTGGGGCTGGAAAGTTACAACTACGATTCAGACACACTCAGTAATTACAAATCGTATTGTCCAGTTCCTTTATATCGAGGCTCAAATGATGCTCCAACGAGAGACTGTAATGCCTCGACTAGAGGTGACTTAGCCTCCAGACTGCGAAACTCGTATCCCACCACAAGCCACAATCAGTTAGCTTCTTTTCAGCCCTAGCCTCAGCTTAGCTAACCCCAAAAACAAATGACTATAAAAGCGTCGCTTATCCTCCACCAAGATGGACCATAATACTCTTCTGTACATCCCCCTCTCAAATATCCTTAAAGTCCCAATACTCGATTCTGTGTCCATCCCCATCGAACATTACCAATTTCCCGCAACCCCCAACCCCACAATGTCATCTCCAACCATCTACCTCATCACCGGGGCCAGCAGAGGTACACACCACCATACCTGATCCCACCCTCATGTTCATCTCACCCACAAAACTACCCAGGAATCGGCCTCTCCCTCACCCAGTCCCTCCTCCTCCGCCCAAACACCATCGTGATCGCCACAATGCGCAACCCCACCACCAACTCTCTCTATACTAACCCCCCACCAACATCCCCCACTTCCACCCTCATCCTCCTCCCCCTCGACATCCAATCCACCACCTCAATCACCAACGCCATCGAAACACTCAAATCGACCCACAATATCACGCACATCGACACCGTGATTTCCAACGCAGGCTACTACAACGACGCCACCCACCGCGTTGACAACATCCCTCTGGACACCGTGCAATTGCACTTCGATGTGAACACACTCGGCGTAATCCGCCTCTTTCAGGGAATATACGCCATGCTGAAGAAGAGCACGAAGCCGGTGTTTGTCACCGTTAGTAGCTTTCTGGGGAGTATCGGTGGTCTTGAAGAAGAATTCTTTCCCGGTGCTGCATATGGGGTTAGTAAAGCTGCTGCGAATTGGGTGACGAGGAAGATGCATGTTGAGAATGAAGGGATGGTTTGTTTTATGGTGCATCCAGGGTAAGCTTACTATCTTGTGCGTTGGGATGGCTGGGGGGTGCTGATGTGTGGTGCGTGTAGGTTCGTGAAGACTGAGATGGGGAATGCGTGTGCGAAGAGTATCGGGTTGGAGGAGGCTTTTACGGAGCCGAGGGAGTGTGCGGAGGCTTTGGTGAAGTTGGTAAGTGTATTTTCCTTTCTGTGAGAGCCTGATATAGTGGGGCGTGATACTGAGTGGAGTAGATCGAAAGCGCCACGAGAGAAACAGTTGGAGGCCGGTTCATCAGTTGGAGGGGGGAAGAAGTTCCTTTCTGATTGGTAGGTATATAAGAAGCTGTTATGATGCTGCATGTTGCGCTGTTTAGTAGAATACCGTATTAAGCAGAATTTATTATCATACGATCTGGTGAGCGTAATCTTCATCTGTCGCACAAAAAGCCCTATCATCCTCCACCCAAGTCTCTAGATATACACATACTAGTATACTTAGTTCCATTCCCGCATAAGCACTCTCGGATATCCAACATTCCGCATGTGCGCA